>NC_139559.1:68845426-69264978 GCF_965112155.1 Podarcis liolepis | reverse complement strand
CAAGTGTTTGATCGAGGGCCGTCTCCTTATGAAGTAACAGGGGGAATGCAAACAAGGCAGATGTATCTCTGACTGTGTATTGCTTGGAGAAAGCATCTCTCTCTCTCTCTGTTTCTCCCCTCTCTTCCCTTTTTCTAAAACCCATCATGGCTGTTAACAAATCACACCACATCCTCACAAGTGACACAGAGTGCGGCTGAACTGAGCTTTCCAGCTGGGACAAAGAATTTACAGTCTATATTACTTTCCACCTCACTTTTCTTGAGGAGAGCAGATTAACAATGGTGGAATCTGGCAGGGTTTTTCTGTTTTATTTACTAGACGGAGAGAGCAAGCGGGCTTTTCTCTTTTCCCCCTCCCGTTTTTCTGCAAAGTGCAAATGGGCTTTGCCTGGCAACAGCCTATAACTAGGAGTACCCAGGATGTTGATTGTCTGCAGGAAGTTACTATTCTGCAGTCAGTAGGAAGTTATGTGGGGTGCAAGCGGTGAAATGCGGCAGGTCCTAATGTGCCATAATTGCAGGAGCTAAAGTTTGAACTGGCTTGTCATGCTGCTGCTTGGGGGAATCTAGAGTTATACCTCTTGTTTCCTTCTTTCATGTCTGAGGCCTGTATGAGGTGAAATGGAAACTTTTGCCCTTGAAAGTATTTGCCCGGCTTGATGAACTGGTATATAACTCTTTGCCAGAGCAGCTGGAAATTCCCAGGCCTGTTTCTACTTCCTAACAACAAGTACATTCTTAAATAGCTCAAATAACTGCCAGCTGGAGCAAAACTCAGTTCAGAACTTGTATTTGCAACTAAGGGAATTCAGGGTTGGCATTTTGCTTCTTGGGCGAAAGACAAGATGGCGCCCCTCTCCTATTCCTTGTGGAATCTGACCAAAATGACTGTTGAGTCTTAGACACTAGCGAAGGGACAGCCTCTTCCAGCAGGCTGGTTTGGGGCAGGAAGACACAGCTCTGTTTTCCAACACCTCTCTTGCGCCCATATTTCTTGTCACCTGAGGCAGTTGCTTCAGTTTGCCTAATGGTAGGGCAGGCCCTGAGAGTGGGGTTTTTTTGTTTTTGTTTTATTATAAAGCACACAAGACTTAAAGTGACTCTTGTTTTTGAGTTTGAATGCAAGCCTATGCTAGCTAGAATGCTCATTTGCATTTCTAACACTTTTTTGCTTTTTCTTCTACGTTAAAAACAGAGATGCTCAAAGTAAGTCTTCTTATTTAACGACCTAAAAGTTACAGTGTATCAAGGAAGGAGGAAAAAGTAAAATACAAATTATACAACCCACATTAAGTCCTTGTGTCCCAAATAAGTCATAGAAGCCTGTACACTGATTAATCAGAGGATTGTTTACTTAAATGGAAGTAGATTTTTATGTTACCTGTTGGAAATTCTCCATATTGGTGCCTGTTTAAACTATTGAAAGGAGTGTGAAATAACAAAAGCTTTTTTTGTTAGAAAGAAAAACCATCTGCAATATTTTTTGCAAATCAGAAGCAAGGAGTCTCCAATGCAAACAAGTGTCTTTAATTCACAATCCCACAGATTAGTCACTGGTTGGTCAACCAACCAGTTATACCAACTGACAGTAGAATAATATACCTATGCTCCAGCATAAGTGTGTAGAGGACTGTAACCTGAAACTTGCAACCCTGCTAAAATCCCTCGTATTTTAGACCAGTCTAGACCAAACCCTCCCTAAACACAATGGTAAAGCACACACACTGCATTCCAAAATCCCAAGTTCAATTCCTGACTTTTTTTGGGTGGTGGTGGTGGTCTGCAAAAGACTCATTTCTGAAGCTTTGAAGAGCTGCAGCAACTCATTGCAGACAGTTCTGACCCAGATGGACCAATGGTCTGTTTCAGTATACAGCAGCTTCCTAATGTTATTACCTCAACTGCAGACCCTCCAAGTATCCCTGTTTTCCAGGGACAGTCTCAGATTTACAAAAGCCATACCCGTTTCTGATTTGATCCCAGAATGTTCCACTTTTCATTAGGATGTCCTTAGGCCAATCAAAGGAGAAATATTGGAGGGTATGGAGTTATGTGACCCCTGAACCAAGTAGCTATACAACCTCAGCCAGGCGGGCATGGTATTATTATTATTATTATTATTATTATTATTATTATTATTATTATTATTATATAGGACATCCCTATTTTCATGGGAGAAATGTTGGAGGGTATGCAACTGGATCCCAAATGGAACCCGCCCCTGATAGGACCAAGATTTTTAAAAGCCTTGTCACATTGTTCAGACAAAAAGTCCTGTCACAAATCCAAATTCTGCTCAACTATCCTCCCTGCAGCTGGATTCAGAGAAGAAGCTGGTACATTGCTATGTGGTGTAGTGGTTAAGAGTGGTGGTGTAGTGGTTAAGAGTGGTAGTCTCATAATCTGGTGAACCGGGTTCCATTCCCCGCTCCTCCACATGCAGCTGCTGGATGACCTTGGGCTAGTCACACTTCTCTGAAGTCTCTCAGCCTCACTCACCTCACAGAGTGTTTGTTGTGGGGGAATAAGGGAAAGGGGAATGTTAGCCGCTTTGATACTCCTTTGGATAGTGATAAAGTGGGATATCAAATCCAAACTCTTCTTCTTCTTCTCTTCTATCTGTGTGCTTCCACAGCAGGGTCACTCCTGAGTGTTTGCACGTTCTCATCTTTGCCCCACGTCTTGTTTTTGTATTGGGAATACACAGCCAAGGAAAACAACTTCCTTTTTGTGTGCTTCTAGAATTCTCTGAAGCACAGAGGGAAATACCTTTTAATTATCATTTTATCAGGAAACAACTGCTCCCCCCCCGCACCCACCCAATCTATTTTTTTTACTCCTCTTTTATATTTCTCTGGCAGTTTGCATTTGCAAAGGTTTCAAGTGGAACATGAATATGTGCTTAGCTTTGCAAAAGCAGAATTCTATACATAAGAAAGGTTTATAAGAAAGGAAATGGAAATTAGGGGGAATCTGGAGAACACACATCTGAGATAAATCTGTTTCATCGCTACTATGTGACCCAGCTCTTTTGCGTAAGCTTAACTCTACAACAGTGTCATGGCAACATATACTGTGATCTTGGAAACAGCAGTTCCAAAACATAACTTGGATTTATTCTTATTTTCCATGCCTGATAGCAAGGCGCTTCTACTTTAAAGGGATGTGACCATAGCGCCCCCCCGACTGACATTTTTCTGCAATATGTCATTGATGCAATAATAGTGTTGGGTTTATAGTGGAAAGTCCACACACCATCCTACTGTAATTTTTGTTCCGTGGTGCTTCCCCAGTGTTACTGCAATCATTGCTGTGTATAGGGGCACCATAGAGCAACAAAGGCAGGGCACAAAAATAAGCTGAAACATCTGTGGTATAAAATATTACATGATTTCTGCATGAAGCTATGGGACATGTGGTGGTTGGAAATCAAGCAGTGTGATCACCCCCAAAACTTTTGCAGCTGCAAACAGTATTGAAAATGGGATTCCATCTCAAATACTTGTAGGAAGTGTTAAGAACATGAAGAGACAATTTTTTTAAAAAAATAAATTTTTATTAACTTTTTTGTATTTTAACAAACATCTCATATTAATAACATACATGTTACAAATCTTCATCCCCTTTCCTCCCAGGCTCCCATTTCTGGTTTGTTACATCCTTATCATATACTGCTGATTCCACCAATTCCACCAATATTGTTTCTTCTTTATTTTAAATGTTCTATATATTAAAAAAAGTCTGTATGTTTATTTAAATTCTGCCATCAAGTCAATGTTCTTTTTTTCTTTCTGCAAATATAATATAAAAGGTTCCCACTCTTTTTCAAAGTCACTGTTGTCCTTTTCTGAACATGAAGAGACATTTCATCATGTTTGGTGGACATGTAAAAAAGCTTTAAAAAATGGATACAAATGCATACAAATGCATACACTGATACAGAGAATTCTGAAGACTAATTTTCAACTCAAAACCAGAACCCTGCCAGGATATATGGATATAACTCGTGTTTAGGGAAGTTTTAAATATTTAATACTGTATTGTTTTTAATGGCTGGGGAAACTCAACCAGATGGGCGGGGTATAAATAACAAATTATTATTATTATTATTATTATTATTATTATTATTATTATTATTATTCAATTAGAAAAAGACTATGTAACTTTATTTCAATATACAATTACAGCAGCGAGACTTTTATATGCATGAAGATGGAAAGACTCATCATGACCAACTGTGGAGGAATGGTTGTTAAAATTACTGGATTTGACTGAGGTGGCGAAGTTGACATGTTTAATCGGAGAAAATTTATTGTCAGCATTTACTAAAGATTGGCCCAAGCCCAACAGGTGCCTCAGAGTCTTGGCTTCAATTTTTTTTTTTTTAAAAAAGTCAGTTCCTACATACTCAAAAGTTATAAGCTGAAATGTGTTCTTCCCTCCACCCCACAGTTTCTGTAAAATGACTGGTTTGTAGTCCCCACCTTCCAGGCTTTTAGCCAATGAGTGATGTCAGAGCTGTGATTGGCAAGTGGTCTGTTCTTATATACACTCAGGTAGAGCTAACTGTTTTGAGAGCTGCCTTTCAGCAGCAGCATGTGTACCAACTTGCCCACTGTCCTCTCTCTGTGCACATCCAGCACAAGGTCCAGAAAAGCAAAGAAGGACAGACAGGCAACACATACACATTGAACCATGTCAGTGAATATGTTAATAAAAGTTTACATGCAGCTTTTTGTATTAAAAAATGTTTATTTGCAAAGAATAGCATACTGAACATTTTACCTGTCACATCCTTTTTGGTGAGAAATACAAAAGTGTGCCTGTAGCTTATGATGACATTAATATGTGCTGATGGTGGTATACAGTAAAATAAAAAGAGATACGAACATAGGAAGCTGACTTCTACTGATTGAGGCTATTGGTCTATCTGGGTCCATATTGTCAACTCTGACTGGCAGTGCCTCTCTAGGGTTTCTGGCAGTGGGTGCAGACCTACCCATGCATCCCAACGGAGCATTTGTTTGCAACCCCGACATCACCACAAGTGAGCCTGCTGTACTTCATCTTTAAAAAGTTGGTGGGCAGGGTATGGAAACTTGTTAGGACACCTTCATCACTTCTGTCCAGTTCTGAGCTTCTTGCCCTCCTTTCTGTCGGCCAAGCTGATAAAGCTCATCTTCCGGAATCGCCCTCCGATGTGATTAATGACCAGAGCCTTTGATGAGGCCTCAGGCACATTCCCATCCAGCAGAGAATCAAAGCAGCACACGGAAGGATGAGGTCTTATGAGCTACATGCTGAGAGTTTTATTTCTTAACTACGCAGACAGCAAAGAAAAATACATCCTCTCTCTGTGAAAGCAGAGAGCAACTGCAACAAAGAAACAAAGGAACAGGAAACCACTAACGTCACATCCGTCTCCCGTCTCCCGTGAGACTTCCAACAGCCTGGACTGTCTCTGGAATGTAAACAGAGCCTTGTGACTCCAAGCAGCTGCTCAGTGGCAAACAGAAACTAACACTTCCGAGCTCTTGAACTGTATGCCTGGGCCCTGTGTCTGCTGCTCAGCCTGTATCCTACCTTGCATAAAAATAAATCTCTTTCTTACATACAAGTAAGAGTCTTTAGGGCCTAGGACAAATGGACCCCTCAGCTAAATAGCTGCAGGCCAAACCACTCACTCAGTCCCCTACTGCCCCCGTGTAGTATTTAGGATCATTATTAGGAAATGAATGTAGAGAAAGAGATGCTGGGGGTGGAGCAGAACAAGGCAGACTTTAATCACCTCACACCTTGCTATGTCAACAGTTGAGGAGAAAACCCGGAAACTTCAGGAAGCTCCAGAACACGTACACGCCAACCACAGATACAGGAAAAATCACAGTTTTGTCTGTCATCTTGTGTGTCGTAATGAATATGAGACAGTACACCCAGAGCCATGACTAAATATGGCTGGATTTGTCTAATAATTACCAGGCCTCCCAAATTGAAACAAGATGCCAGGACAGTTAAACTTATGATTATTATTTTTAAATACAAAAAACCCTGTCTTGTGTTTGGCATTTCTGAGCCTCACATTTTATTTTACATGCTCTCTGTACTCTCGGCTTGATTCTTTTTTTATTTCCCAGCAGCCATTTTTTTTAATCTGTATCCTTTTTTTCTAAAAAATGTTTTGGGGTACTCTCATTTTCCTACTCATATTGAAATACTGTCCCTAAATGAGGCCAAACTTAGATTCACAAAATGTTTTGGGGTATGTGTACCCTTGCGTCCCCCCAGAAAAAAAGCACTGGATATCAATGTAAATGAATGAAAACCCGAAGAAGAGATTTAAAAAGTGTGGCTGCAGTTCTGAGTCCAGTCAAATTTGTTTCCATGTTCCGTTGAAATCAATCTCCCTGGAATAATGTGTTATGGGATGTCAGACTGCAACCCACAGCTGCCTTCTACCAGAGCACTCCTGCTGACATTGAATAGTGCTGCCCTGGGACCCGTGAATTTGCAGTTTCTACCTATGAGCACAGGATGGAGAGGATGTACACAGAAGAAACCCAGCCTTCATTTCCATGCAGCCGCTCATCATCTCAACACATACTTCATTGCATTTAGCTTCTGAAATGCCTCTGAATGTTGGCTGGAGACCCTTTTTTGTGGTCAGGGCATTGAAAGTGGTAAGGCAGAGGCATTATTGATTTTATTTATTTCAAACTTGAATGTACCTCTTTTTCATGCCCTCCAATTCTTTTTCCCCACTTACATTTTATTTTAAAAAATCACATAGACATTACAATACATAGTATTCCCCCCCTTTTTCTTTGTTGACGTTCCATCCCATTTTCTATGGTGTTTTTAATTTCTCCCCGTTGCTGTATCCCAACTTCTCTCTCTTATACCATAATAATAATACAATAATCTCTCATTCATTCTGTTGCTCACAGTTAAAATCCTACTCGTGAATTCATCATGCTATAATATTCATTTAAATAGTCTGAAAAAGGCTTCCATTCTTCTACAAAACAATAATCATTTGGTTCTCTTACTTGAGCTGTTATCTTTGCTGATTCCACATAATATATCACTTTACTTATCCATTCTTCTTTGGTGGGAAGTTCTTCTTACTTCCATTTTTGTGCATAAAGAATCCTACCTGCTGTCATTACATACACAAACAGTTTAATCATTTTTTTTGAATTTCTGTCCCTATAATCCCTAAGAGAAAAGCTTCAGGGTTTTGGTTTTTTTTTAAAAAAAAAGTATAACCACTTTAAACATCTTGTTCATCTCATCATATATCATTTCCCAAAATGCTGTCATTTTCTTACAAGTCCACTACATAAGAAAAAGAAGAAAAATCCATCTACTTGTTTACACTTCCAGCAGCTCCCCCAATTCTGTTTCATCTGTTTCTTGACAGTACAACACACTCACACCACCATCTTTAGATGTCAAATTTTGCTGGGCTTCTGAACCAGCCAACTGGCAGCCCCAGCTGCGTGAGTCCGGGAGCAACAGAGAATGGAGTTGGGGTATCACACAGTGTTTGCTAATGCCATTTGGGGAAAGGGCTGTGGTCCAGGGGTAGAATGCATGCCTTGCATGAATGGGTCTGAAGTTCAGTCCTTGGCATCTTCAGGTAAGGCAGGTAAAGTGTAGGGATGCGTATAGATGCCAGGAGAAGATATATTTATTATATATGATCCTTCCTTCCTCGTGTTTGTGAGTTCAGCAGAGCACATCCCTTTGCAGCTTAAAAGGGAAGCTTAGACCGGCTACTTTTAGCCTTTTAGCTTAAGTAATCCAGGATGCTTTGAGGCAGGCTGGAGTCTCCTGGCATTTTCTCCCCCTTAAAACAATAATCACACAAACAATCTTGTAAAACAGAGCTTTCCAAATGTTTCATGTTGGTGAGACACATTTTAGACGTGCATCATTTCGCAACACAGTAATTCAGTTTTACTTGCAAACCAGAAGTTACACTAACTCCTTTTCCCGGGAGGAGCGCGAGGAGCATTCGTGTGACACATCTACACACTGCAGCCGACATGCTGACGTGTCGTGACACACGGTTTGGAATGCTCTGTTGTAAAAGGCAACAAGTAACATACACTCACTCGGAATACTTGTTGAAGAGTAACAGATACAGCAGCTTTGTTTAGGCAGACTTAAAATGGCGATCCAGTTACATACTTTGGCCTAGTTCAAGACTGAGTGTGAGCTGTGGCTCAGACTTAGCATATGTTCTACATTGCTGGAATGAGGTGAAAGAGCAAAGAGCAAAGAGAAAGTGCCCAGCCAGGTGAGGAGATGATATGTGGCTATGCTTTCCCCCTGTCAGGGCACAGTGGGAGTGTCTCTCAGAGTTCTCTCTAGCAAACCTACAGGAAAACTCTTTGAGCTTCAGCTCCCATCCATCATGAGCCTATCTAGCAAACATGCATTGTTGGTTTGACTGCATTGTAAATATCACACAGCAAGATTCGTGAAAAAACCTTGGAGAGCCTCTGCCAGTCGAAGCAGACAGTATTGAGCAAGAGGGACCATGACTCTGACTGACTGCAAGACATCTTCCTGTGTTCCTGTGCCATGGAAGCTTACAGACTTTCCATTTCGGTCTAATGGGAGGGCATTCCTATGCTCCCTGCTGCAGGCCTCGCAGCCAGCTGTGCAACAGCCCAGTGACAGGCAGATGTTTTTGCAGTGATGAAAGCAAACTCAGATGTTTTGCCAGGAACGGTGCAAACTCCATGAAGTCACCTGGTTCATGCACAATTTACCACTGTAATAATGCTGCTTTGTTCGCACCAGTTATTTTAAGTGATTTATATGTCATGTTTTATCTGACTAGCTTTGCCATTCCAACCAATGTGGAGAGTTTGCAGAAAACCACACAACCGACCCACTGCATGTAGCACTTGGCTCAGTAGTTGTCACAGCGAGGCTAGAAGCCTTACACCTGACTTTCTGCCAGCAAAATATCCATGTAGATAAGGCTGCCACCCACAGAGTAGAAATGGGAAGCTGCCTATTGGCTTACCCTCTTAACATCTATGATAGTGCTTTTAATATGTGGGACTTGTTTTTTTTTAGTTCTGTGTGCACCACCAACACCCTAAGTCCAGTCAATGTCTTTATCCCACCATACATTTTAATCACCGGGGTGGATCTACTCTCCTGGTTTTTAATACTTAAAAAGAGTAAAGGAATGATTCTATCATATATGTTCTTGTTATGCATTATTAAAATGTGACACCAGCTACCCGAAACCAGGTAGATGGTATGGAAACAAAGCAAAAGAGAAACCAAAGAGGATTTTCCTGGTCTTGACGTTTTAGAACGCTGTTTCTAATATCATTCCAACAACGTTCAAAAAGTAGGTGTAGATCCAGCCCAGGTTAAAAGACCCAGGTTAAAAGACCATGTACTAGTAAACTGACAAGAGCTGGGAGGCTCTGGCTGAGCTCTAAGCTCTTTAAAATTATAATAATCCTCATAATCAGCAAAATGAGCAGGAAGACCACAGCATGCAGCAAGCAAGGCTGTCTTATCAACATTTTTTGGAGTAAGTGAAGCAATATACCATCTAATACAGCTGTTAACCCCATGGCCGAAAATTACCTTTGTGTATGCCCCCTCTCCTCATTTAAATCTTACTTTATTTTATTTATTTGAAAATGTGTATTTAAATCTAGATTTTCAAGATAGCTTTACCAAAGAGAACCATAAAGAAAATAGGCAACAGATCAAAAACATTAGAAATAAAAGCAATTATTGTAGTGACAGTAAAAAACAACAACCAAAAGCAGTAGATATAAAATCCTCCCTTAAATCTGACCCCTCAGAAAATGTGCTTTTTCTGAACCAACATAGCCTCACCTTGTCTGCAAGTTCTGTGGGCACACACACCCTTCCTTTGCTACATGGTCCAGCTCACATATTTTGTAGCCCTGCAAGTTTTCCCCCCAAGCCTTCTTTCTTTACAGATTCCTCTAAGAAGATACATCTCAGTGGTATTTTGAATGGCGGAGGGGAACAGAAAGGGAGCTTTGAAACAAGTATGAATCTAGGCGATCACACATCCAAACTAAGCACATTCAAGTACTGTTGGAGTGGTTACAGTTAGTGGCTGCTGTCACTGACTGCTGACGGAGCAGGAGAGATGAGCAACTCATGAACACCGAGGCTCAGTGTTAGAGAACATGCTTCGCTTGGGAAAATTCCTATGTTTGATCCCTGGTGTCAGGAACGTGGCCCCCCAGAGCGCAGGAGAAGAGTTAGACTCAGAAATAGAACTAAATGAATGAGGGACTGACTCTGCAGATGAGAGTCAAGAAAGTGCAGTTCAACCCCCCTTCCCGGGGAAGACTCTGTTAGCTTGCAAGAAGAAGAAGAGTTGGAAGACAGCCAGAGCATTGCTAGGCAATCAGCAGATAAGCAGAGGTCTGAGTCTGTGTCAAGTAACAGTGGGGAGGGGACAGGCCATCCTCTCTGTGCTAGGCATCTGGATAAGATCAGATGGCAACGGAAGGGCAAGAGGGGAAAGACAGGAGTTTGGCGTCCTTCCTGCTGTGGGAGGGGCAAAAATTCAGACTGACCAACTATCGTCAATGCGAGCAGGTGAGAAGCTGTGCTCTGGATGTGCCTTTTTGTAAATAAACATACATAAAACTGCTGGTGAGTCATTACTGCTCGATTGCCTGCCAAAGATCATTACACCTGGGGTGTCAACCCAAAAGGCTCTCAAGTAACAGGGGGGAAGCATGTTCTGGAGGCCTTAGGGAGCTAGATATCCATCTAGCTGGACCAATGATCTGCTGATGTACAGTGGTACCTCGGGTTAAGTACTTCATTCGTTCCGGAGGTCCGTTCTTAACCTGAAACTGTTCTTAACCTGAAGCACCACTTTAGCTAATGGGGCCTCCCACTGCCGCTGCGCCGCCGGAGCACAATTTCTGTTCTCATCCTGAAGCAAAGTTCTTAACCTGAAGCACTATTTCTGGGTTAGCGGAGTCTGTAACCTGAAGTGTATGTAACCTGAAGCGTATGTAATCTGAGGTACCACTGTACTGCATCTCTACCAGGCCGGTAGTTTAGGTCTTTGGCTGCAGTTCATGTAAGAGTTTGTTACAGTCTATGTACATTTTCGAACAGAGTCAGCTGCAACCACGTGGATGAAGATGCATTCTGGTTGCCAGCTAGCACTTTGCTTCATTGTTCTAAGGAAATTGGCCCACCAATTTCCTGCCCCCATATCTCCCTCGTTAACCGCACAAAATTTTTAATATCCAGGTACCAGATATGACAACTGAGTTGTATTTCCCCAAAGCCCCATTCCTTCCAGAGTCTTGCAAACTGAGCAGACATTGGGAACAAATACACTTGTTGTGGCTTCTTTCTCCCCCCTAACACAAACAGAACCTAAAACTTTGGGCAATAGCGAAGATGAACGCGCCGTTTCTCCTGGACCCTCATTTCTGCCAGGCAGCGCAAGCCTGAACTTTGTGCTTCTTTAGAGCTGTACAAAATGTTTCTAAATACTCCGCAGACGTTCAAGGTGGTAAATACTTTTGCAGGCTGTTGAACAGGCCATTTCCAGTGGCTGGCTCAGAGGTATCGGGACATGCATTTTTGATACGGAGGTAGGAAATGAGTCATAAAACAGGTAATGGAATCTTAAAACAACAGTCAGCAGTGCAATTGTGAAGAGCGCAGCATATAGACAACAGCCAGAGGGGCATTTTCTTTGGGGAGTGGGGAATTTCTGTTAAGTAGATACGGCGTCCTTTGCATTGCTTTGCTCACACATTTCCTTTCACAAAGGGAGTGATTCTGTCTTTCAACGGGCTAACAGCGAGAGAAGAGTGCGAGTGCGAGAGTGTACAAATTCTCCCACACTTCACTGGTCTGGTGAATTTGTAATGTTAGGCAAGTCCTTGTGGAGAGATGCGTCGCTCTCTGGTATTTCCTGAGGAGGGTTACTGAAAAGTAATAACTGTCATCGCAAGCCGTCTCTTTTCACAGTAAATAATGCACCCTTCCCTTGTGCATTGCTGTACTTAATCACTCAGAAATACTTATGAGATTATAAACAGCAGGCTGCCTCTGTGGTAGAAGATTGAGCACCTCTGGTCACGGAGGTACCAGATGAGCAGGAGTCCAGCATTGTTCTCACCTTTCCAGAGGGATGAAACTCTGAATGATTTCCTGCTGCTTCCTCTTTTGCCCCGAGCCTGGTGCATCTTATGGTTCCATGCATGAGACATAAATAGGGTGTTGGAAGAATTTCTGTCTGGGTGGCAAATACACAGGCGAGGTTTTGAATCAGGGCCAAATCATGTTACGTTCGAGGGATGGTTGCCGTTGCAAAGCCACTCTGCCGTGGCTGTGTCTCACTAGTCTTCTTAAGATTCCCTTGGTTTCCCTTGAAATCACTTGGGTGTTTCTGCTCCAGCAGGAATCTCTGAATTTGACAAGGATTTTTCTTTCTTTCTTTAGGTAGAATTTGTTGGCTAATTAGGGATGTGCAAACTGGGAACTTTTGCTAGTCTTTGCATTACAAGATGCACCTGTTTCAATTCCCTCTTCTACACAACTATTAAAGGTGCTGGAGCCCTATTTCCTATTGCATCTGGCCATACTAGTGGTAAACAGGTTGCCAACTTTTTGAACCAGGCCCTGATCTTGTGCCTTCAAGAACAGCATGGCTTGCAGGCATTAGTAGGTACTTCCATTTAGTTAATTTAATTATTGCATTTATAGCCCACCTTCCCCGCAAGGAGCTTAAGGTGGCATGCATGGTTATCCCCTTCCTCATTTAATCCCCACAACCAGTGCTTTTCCCCCAGCCAGAGTGCAGTTCCGGCACCTCTCAGGTGGGCGCCATTGCGAGCCAGCACTCCTGCCACACCTGCTTCTTGCAAGTTCTGTGAAGCCCAAAACAAACATTTCAAGTCAAAATGGAAACTGGGCAGTGTGTGCAAGTCTATATTTCTTTTTAGATCCATGACTCCACCTAGCTCCTTAGCCACTCCTAGTTGTGATTGGTTAAGCAAAGAGGCAGGGCCAATTTGTATTTCCTTTTCTTCAATCCATCTCCCGTGTAGTGGCAAGGGGCTTTACGCTTTCCAGCTAGGCCTCTACCGTTGCTTGTGTGTGTGTTTGCGTGAGGGCCCTTCTGAGCTGCCCTAGCCATTTGCCTGAAGAGAACAAGGAAGGCGGAGGCACATTTATTTGACATGCACCAGAATCAGGGGCAACCCCTCAAACAAGCTAGGGAGAAAGCATGCCATTGCTTTCAGCACCTCCACAGGCGGTGAACACAGCTGTTGTCAAACCGACATCTGCTCAGGGCTGCTCCGAGTTGCCTGGAAACCTACTGCCACAACTCCATGGTGAATTCTGGCACCCATTTTTCTTGGGGGGGGGGTGCGTGGGGGGAAAGTAGTGCCCACAACAACTCTGTGAGGTAGGTTAGTCTGAGAGGCAGTGACTGGCCCAAGGCTACCCAGTGAGCTTCATGGCTGAGAGGGAATTTGAACCCTGCTCTCCCCAGTCCTAGTCTGACACTGTAGCCACTCCATGCTTTGAAATGCTTCACCTCTCGGTTCTGTCTACCTTGTGGTCCCCTGGCAGTCCTTGTGGAAGAAGATGGAGCTGTTTTGTCTCCCAATTCAGTAGCAAATTTAAAAGTATTGGGGGAATCTCTGGGTTGTGACCCAACAAAGCTTGAGGACCACATAGTCAAAGCTCCCCATTTTACAATTCTCACTGCACTTGGCATACACTGAACATAGCTTAGCGGTTTGTTTGTTTTTTTAATTTTTAAACAGTCAGCATTAAAATAATAATAAAAACCCCCTCTGCCTGCCACTAATAAAGTTTTCCTTATTGTTAACTACTAGCAAACACAAATGTCTGGGGAATCTCCAGCTGGCTGAAGCGCTCTCATCATTAAGCGGCAAGAACATTTTTGATAGGTTTTCAACAGCTCTGGAGTTTCTGTCAACATCACTGTGTGCCTTTTAAAAAGTATCCCCCCCCCTCTTTAATAGGTCCCAGAACCCAAGAATACATTCAGGTCAGTTGTTTAGAATCTGAATCCTTCCAAGTAATTAGCAGGTAGAATTACCTGGTAGCAGTCAGTACTCTTGCCTGCAATCCGTCTGTAGGATCTGCAGCTGGGGTAATTGCCATCTCAGGCGAGCCTGCAAAACATGTCTAATTTAAAGTGTCAATTGGGATTTTCTCTCTGTTTCTTCAATCCCTCTGCCAGGCTGCGAGTTTTCCTCTCACAAACCAGGCTCAAAAGGCAAGACAGATATATTGAACGTATGGGTTTCTGAGAAAATGAAAGATTTCTCTCCCTCTACTCAGCTGCCCCACCATCCTGGTGACTGAAAATGTGCAAAAGCAGTCAGAGTGTCGTCTTTCTCTGGTGCCCGTGTGAGTAGAAAGCAGAAGTGAAGTTCCACATACCCACATGCAAAGCAAAGCAGATCAATGCCAAACGGTCCTCAATCTTCCTCACCAAACCTGCAAGGCATCACGTTTACTCATTCACAATTGTGTTTCTCAAAAGCCGAGCTTGGCAAAAGTATGCTACCATCAAGACGCTGGCTGCTCCCCCCCCCCCCACTTTTGCTATTCTCAAGTCATGAATCAACAGATGTGCCCAAACAGAGCAAGGGTGTATGCTGACATTTGCAGGAGACCATGGAACAGATTTTTCTCCCCACTCTCCATCACTAGGGCCTATACCTTGGCAGGCTGGGTTATTAGTTCTGCAACTACTTTTTGGAACCAGCTCTGGGTCAGCGGTGTTGCGGGGTCTGCCTGCTTGCCTTCTTTGATCTGTGTCTGTGACTGTGAAAAATTGCATTCAAGAACAAGGCCCAGTTCTTTCTATCATAAAATCCATATGCAGGGGTAGTTTCCTTTTATTTTCTTTTTTAATGATAAGGAGTAATTCCTGGTGGACTCATATATCCGCTGCACAATTCATACACGTCCCCTTAGAGAGCCTGTGGACTGACTTCTAACAAAGGCATATTATATGAGCGTAATGTTCAGGAATCACTTGGGCATCAAAATTGTTTGGGGGCTCTCGCCTGAGCCAGAAAGCTGAAATTTGGTATACATGCACACACACAGAGTCCAAAACAATCTGACCACCAGAAAATCTGGACACTTGTGGAGCGCTCCCTCAAAGTATTATGTACCCCCAAACCATTAGATTTTCACTAGATGCTAGAGAGTTGGGACTTCATAATAATTTAGTTCATAACAATGATGCAGGGTGTTGACTAACTGAGATGGACTCAAGAAGTTCAGGAGAAAGGCTTGTAGTGACAGCCAAGAAAATACCCTCAACCCTACCATGCCTTTCAAGCTGATTTGAGTCTAGTGGGCAAGGCGCAGGCCTCCGTTACAAGAAAGTCAAAATGGGATGGAATGTTGTGTCTGCCATTTTCTAAGGGTACATCCAGATTTCCTGGAGAGCCAGTGCCAGTCAGCATAGGGCACAGACAATATTGAGTTAGATGGGCCATTAACTGACCAATAAGGCAGCTTCCTATGTTCCTATGATCTCACAATCTGAAGGCTGAGCTTCATGACAAAAGAAAAAACTGAGCTGAAGATACTGACTCTGTTGCATATGTGCTAGCTCCTAGGGGCCAAGGCTGTTTTGCCCCCTCCCCCAATGCTTTTTATGAGGGGCCCCCTCAATATTCAGAGGGTGTTTGGCTCCACACCCTGGCTCCTTGTTATGTTGCCCACACAACATCAGAATGCTGCGTTAAGTCCCCTCAATCAGATTGAGAAGATGGTACCTCTGATCTGCTGTCATTCACGTCGGCCAACCCAACCTCTGCCAGTGATGGCTTGCAAGTGGATATGTAGTCGTGGTGACATGAGATATGCCTTCCTGCTAACCCTTGAACCTTGGAATTTTTGGGGTGGCTCATAGGATACATTTGTACAAGCTGTATAACGTCTAACTGGAATTGGGGAAAGAGGGTCATGGAATATTAGGCGACCTTCAGTTCAAACTTGGGTGATTAGTTGAATCCATCGGAAGCTTGGTTATATAGGTGTATTTTCTGAGCCATGAAATCTAAAATATGACTGTGGTGACATTGATATACCGCACACATAGAAAGCAAGCATACTATGGAGGAGTCCATCTAGAGCCCTGTAGTTTAGTTTTCTGCACCAAAGGCATGTTTTGTATGGAGAAACTGCCTGCCGTGTGACCCCCCCAATCCACTGTCTGAAGTGCAATAGCTCAGAAACAATTTTACTGCCTTGGTGAGAACTAGCTCTAAGAGGGACTAGAGACAAGTTGATGGAGAGCGTAAGAAAAAAGTGGAACATGTCATGTGTTAGCAATTCCTCTTACACTTGAATCCTGCTTGCGGGTTTCCCACAGGCATTTGATGGGCCACTGGACCAGCCATTGGCCCAATCCAACACACTGCTCTTATGGGTAACTTCCACTCCCCAAATCAACCCAATATTGGAGCAGAAGTTGGGAAAGAAAACCAGGAAAGAGTGTGTGGTAACATGTATGCAACGATACTGCAGAAGGTGAAAAGTTAGAAAGGACCAAGTTCCTTCCAGAGGCAGAACGGAGAGAAGATTTCCTCTTCATCATCTTTCCTAGTTAGAGGTTCTAGGCCTCACTTGTCTTATACTAAAACAAACAATTAACTTCTGTTAATTGTTGACTGCAAGCCCAAGAACCCTCTCTAATTCAAGAGAGAGTGAATTCACTCATTGAGCCTCTTACAGCTTATACTGTTCTGGGGGAAGGCATTCCTGGCACTTTGAACAGGAAAACCAATAGGAATAGGGCCCTAGTAAAGATAAAGGTAAGGTATAGGACCCCTGAATGGTTAAGTCCAGTCAAAGGCAACTATGGGGCTTATCTTGCTTTTCAGGCCAAGGGTTTGTCCACAGACAGCTTTCTGGGTCATGTGGCCAGCATGACTAAACTGCTTCTGGTGCAATGGGACACGGTGATGGAAGCCATTTACCTTCCTGCCACAGCAATACCTATTTATCTACTTGCACTGGCGTGTTTTCGAACTGCTAGGTTGGCAGGAGCTGGGACAGAGCAATGGGAGCTCACCTTGTTGTGCGGATTTGAATTGCTGACCTTCTGATTGGCAAGCCCAAGAAGCTCAGTGGTTTAGACCACAGCGCCACTCGCGTCCTGGACTATAGAGGGAAGAGGTTCACCCTAGAACGAGATGCAGAACCTGTGGCCCTCCAGATCATCAGCCCCTGTTGGCATGGCCAACGATCAGGGATAATGATCAGGGATAGGGGAGTTTTAACCCAACAGCATATGAAGCACAACAGGTTTCTGATGCCTGTTTTAGAGGGTGAGGATATACTGCAACATTTGGTTGTGGGTCCTGCTTGCACAACCTTTTCAGGAAGAGGTTGTCCTTTCTCTCCAAGATAGATGTAAAAGGCTTCCTTGTGTTATGATACTGTAAGCAAACATTAGGTTCATCTTGAGTCTTGGCATTTTCTCATGTTCCCTGAAATCTGTATGACACGGTTACTGTTCCAGACAAACCCCCCATTAACTCATTACATGTGATGTCTTAAAAAAAAAAAAAAACAGCCACGCATGTGGAACTCACTTAAAGTGGTCCTTCTCTAAGGATAATCATCCTTCCTTTAAATAAAAACAGCCACCAAGCCAATCCTTTTCTTTGCTTTAAACAGCAGGTGGCAAATCCACAGGTAATCCCTACAACTAGTCATACAAAATAATATGATAAATAATGGAAAATATGTTGCCGGCATATCAGCAATATAACTAAGCTTCATTGCATAACTTGAGCCATGATGGAGATTTTGACATAGTCAGTGGCAACCTGACAGATGTGTCATGGTGCCTAATCCCCTTAAGCTCGCAAAGCTCTTTGGAAATGGATGTTTAAAAATACTAGATTGGAAAATATGCTGTTCCTTTATTGGGCTCCCTGCCCGCCCCTTTCTACTCCACTGTTCCTGCCAATGCTTCTCCTTCTCCCACTCACCCACCCCAAGTTTGCTCTCGCCTACTGTTGAGATTGTTGCCAGATGTATACAAAGCAAATTTGTGCAGAGGTGGGTGCCAGTACCAGTGGTAATGGAAACTGAAAGAGTTTTCTGTGGCACAAGGAAATGAAATTGACATCTTCTATGACTGCTCTGGGAGAGTAATTAAAATTCCACCTGATTGTAAGGGATGTTTTTTTTCTTGCGGTGGGCGGGGAGGAAGAGCCGAATTCAGATATCCTCAGCTGTACCTTTAAGGAAGATAGCACTTGTGGATCAAGTAAATCCCAGTGTAGAGTTGTGCCAGTTTGGGAGAGTCTGGAGGGAGGTATTTCTGCAACTCCGTGTCACATCTTCTGAATCATGCATAACGCCTTCTTGGTGATTTGGACCCCATCCACCATCAGTAAAAGCAAGAAATGGGGCCAGTTTGCGTTCTGTTACAGACCAGTCTCCTGGATGACAGGATTATTTCCAATGAAAGTATCATGGATTACTCCCTGCTGTGAGCTAATAGGGTGCTAATTAGCATATTTAATTTATTTACTTAATGGGCATAAAAACCATTCGGCGCAGGTCCCGCTTACAATGGTTTCCTGGGGAAGCCTCAAACTGCTCTAAGTGTTTACAGTGCTATGTTAAAACAGATACAGGCTCACATAAATACAGCCCAGAGACGGAAAACAAATTACCGCTGCTGTCTAATTGTATTGCACCTTGTCGATAGCTTGAAACATTAACTAACATTATTTCCCTCTGTCCGTGCGTTAGAGCGGTGTTTCCCAAACTCCAGCTTTTTTGGACTACATTTCCCATCATTCCTGACCACTGGTCCTGCCAGCTAGGGATGATGGGAGTTGTAGTCCAAAAACAGCTGGAGACCCAAGTTTGGGAAACAGTGCATTAGAGTTAATGGTCTTAGTCTTTGGAAGCAGCAGCCATGCCACCTCAGGAACGGACACATTAAAATGCACATGGGGGGATTTAGACATGAGGGATCTCCTTGGTGAATGGTAGCTTCCTTAGAGTGGTATCTAGCTAAAAGATTCAGAAAGCCTTGAAGTGACGCTACCGGAGTGTTGTAATGTAACCCAGTGACCAGTTTGCAAAGCCTTTAGGTGAAGTTTAGCAAATCCTTTAATCAATTCTACTCCCTGACAACTATTATACTTTGCCTTGAGACTCCAGCTAGAGTTATACCTCTCAGCAAGCACCACTGCTAACAACAACACTGTAATATGGGCAGTATTCAACTACCGCAACCCATTAGAGCAAGGATAGCTCAGTTGGTAGAACATGAGACTCTTAATTTCAGGGCTGTGGGTTTGAGCCCCATGTTGGGCAAAAGATTCCTGCATTGCAAGGGATTGGATGAGATGATCCTTGTGGTTCCTTCTATGATTCCATTTGCACAATGAGACTCCCCAGCTCCCATGTGTTGGGAGAACCCCTAGATTTAGGGGACATGGTGGGGGAGGAGAAGGGGAACATGTTCAGATGCCCAAGCAGAAAACCTTGTGCTGATGGAACAAGAAACCAAGTGTGGATTCTACCCTATGAGCCAAGGTGGCTTTTGAGGATGAGAGATGCTCCCCACTTCCCTCTAGTAGCCTTTTAAAAGACTGAGTTAGACTGTTGGCTCATTTGGTACGGAACTAGCCACTCTTAACTGGCCCTGGCACTCCAAGATCCCGGGTAGAGAGTTGTCAGTGGTTCAGAACATACTTTGCACGCAAAAGGTTTCAGGTTCAGTTCCTGCCATCTCCAGCTATGGCTGGAAATCGCCCCTTTCTGAAAACCCAGAGAGCCTTTGCCAGTTAGTGTCACATGATACTGCTGAAGATGGATTAATAATCTGGCTTGATATAAGACCAAGGCACTAGGGCCTCAAACTAAGAGGAATCAGCTTTTCAAACAGCTTTACTCCCCCAAGTTTACACATGGTTACTGGCTTCACAATGTCTCCATATCCTGTCAATACATTCATCATTGCAATACACCGCCCTGCCCTTGTACTATTCACCTTTTTTGCCACTGAGTAAAAATTAAGGCAGTTATCATTTCTAAAAGATGGCTGTTTTCTTTTGTGTGTGTGTGTGTGTGTGTGTGTGCATGTGCGTGCAAACTTTAAATAACCCCCCCCTATTATTCTAGGGGAAAATGTTTTCCCTCTCTCTCTTCTCTCTCTCCGAACATTCTTGTAAATCAAAAGATTCAGGGTGTAGTGCTGCCTGTATTTTACAGAAGAAGTTACAGTTATAGGGCAATATTGGTCCCTCTGCATATTCTGTGGGTGTGAAGCAGATTTAATGCAATCCGAGGATAACAATTTATAAACCAATTAAAGTAAATAGAGATCTGAGCATTGAGAGACACTGCACCTTATTTCAGCCTAATAAGACTTGCTCCCCAGGAGACACATTTTTTTTGGTGTGTTCTTTGTGTTAAAGTAATCACACATCTAAGAAAAGCTGCTTTTCCTCTAGAATAAACTCTATTTAATACTTGTGCTTTCCTTGGTTCACTGGGGAGAGAAAAAAAAATCCAGCCATTTGAAAGTCATATAAGCTTTTTTATTTTTTTCAGAAAGAAAGAAATGGAACAGATTTTGAGGATCTGTTACCCCGCAATAGAAAGAAATATATTTTGCTGATGCTACCTAGGAGCTTTGCCTACTTCCCATGTATTGAAGTGAGCCAAACTTCATGTGCACTGCCTCTCTCTCCTTCCCTGCGCTCCTGGTGCCTCCTTCTCCTAGGGCCAAAGTGCATATTGCATACAACTGCATGTAGCCCAATGCTCCACTGTTTTTTAAGTTTACAAATTCACTGCAAGAGGGGGCCATTGACAGAACACTGAAGCAGAGGGAGGAGAGCTTAATTCCCTCTCAATCTGCAGTTCCCCTGCAATGACTGGCTTATGTCCCCCATAAGGGATGCAGGTGGTCTAAACCATGGAGCCTCTTGGGCTTGCCGATCAGAAGGTTGGCGGTTCAAATCCCCACGATGGGGTGAGCTCCCGTTGCCCGGTCCCAGCTTCTGCCAACCTAGCATTTCGAAAGCATACCAGTGCAAGTATATAAATAGGTACCGCTGTGGCGGGAAGGTAAACGGCGTTTCCGTGCACTCTGGCACTCATCACGGTGTTCCGTTGCACCCTCGGCCTGAAAGCGAGATGAGCGCCGCAACCCAATAGACGCTTTTGACTGGACTTAACTGTCAAGGAGTCCTTTCCCTTTCCCCTTTTTTAATGTCCCCATAGGGTTTCAATCAAAGGCATGTTTCTTACAAGCATGGATTTGATGCACAGCCAAGGGCAAGGTAGTGGCTCGGGCCCCTCTGTCTAGGCCCATTCTTACTTTCTCCATCGCCTCCTTCCTCCGAAGCACCTTTTCACGCTAAAAAAAAGATGAACGGAAAAAGCCATTGTGCTACAATTACACCCATTTGCATGCAATGTGTAATTGGGCTTGATACCACCATACCTCCCCCCCCCAATGATTGCTTCAGCAATAGCACACATGGGTGCTCCTTGTATCGAAAACGACTCCTGCGCAGCTATTATGCCAGGGGCAGTACCACATTACAGTGCTGCGGCTGCTTGGAATATATGGTGCATGGACGCTAATTCTTTTCAAAATAGTGGAAGAGGGAGATGATGTTTGTAGCACATCAAAACTGGTGACCTTAAGAAGGGGTGGTGGTGGAGAAGTTTGGTGAAAGGTGTCTGTGGTGCTCTGCCACTGAGTTATGGGTTTAGTGATCCAGACACTTAGTAGCCTCATCCCTAGACCACTGTAATGCACACTTTCTTTCTTTTTTAATTATATTTTATGAAGTTTCAACATTTCTAACATATGCAATCCAATACACATTAAACCCCCCACTCTTATTTTTTTCGACTTCCCACCCCTTTTCCCATGGAGTTGTAGCTTCTCCCCTTCCGCTGCAGCTTGTCTTCTATCTGTTAAATCGTATCCGCAATACTATAATCTATTCTGTTCGTCATAACTCAAATACCGCTCGCGAGTTTGTCATACCATAATATTTCTTTTAAATAGTCTGAAAAATGCATCCGTTCTTCCATAAAACACTTGCCATTAGATTGTCCCAATCTTGCTGTTAATTTTGCCAGTTCTGTATAGTCCATTGTCTTGCTTTTCCTTTCATCTTTGGTGGGAACGTCTCCCTTCCACATCCGCGCATAAAGAATCCTAGCAGTTGTTGTTACACACATAAAAAACTTTTTTTTGGGGGGGGGGGACTTCTTTCCCTATAATCCCTAAGAGAAACACTTCAGGTTTTTTTTATTATAAAAAACCAACATCTTTTTTATCTTGTCGTGCATCATTTCCCAAAATACCTTTGTTTACTTACAAGTCCACCACACACGAAAAAACGATCCACCTGCCTCATTGTGCACACTTTCTTTGCCTACCTTTGAAGATGCTCTGGAAACACCAGCTAGCGCAGAACACAACCACCAGTGTGCCCACAGGTGCATGTGTGCAGAGACCTAAGTGGGATCTGTCGCTGGCTGCCAATACAGAACCATTCATGCCTTGGCTTAATGTGGTTTGTGAGCGCCTTGTGCCTCCATTTATTCCTCCTTGTCCATGCAGCATTCTCCTTTGACAATCCGAATAGGAGAGCCACATTGAGTGCATTGGAAATCTCTGGATTTTGGGACAGCAGTAGTTGGAGGAGAATACCAGCAGTGCTTGCTTGTTTGAAAGGGGCGGTGGCTAGAGAATAAGATGCAGTGGCTGCTGCAGTGGCAGCCATGGGGAAATGGTGGCGCCCAGATCTGCCACCCCTTGTGGATCCTGCCACCTGAGGCAGTCACTTCACCTCGCCTCATGGATGGGCCAGCTCTGGTCTTAGTGCTGCTGCTATATCTGTAGCGTGTGATGATATTTAATATTTAGAAAACTTTTGATTGCTGCGTTATTGCTTTCCTTTATAAGTTTTTAACCTGTGTTTTATTGTTGTGATACAGTAATCTTATTTTGTTCATTGCATTGTAAATGTAATAGGTATGAGTTACTCGTGCGTAAACTGGTGCCTTTCTCGGTTAATTTGCCTTGTTAAACCTTTCTGACTGCACAGCCCCTTCTCATCGTGGCTGCCTCAGTCACTGGCAGAATCTGTCAGTGGGCGTTTCTTGAACCTCTTCCAACATAAAAGTTGTTTGACACCCAGTCTCCTCCTCCTCTCACTGCGCGGGAGTCTTCTGCGCAGGGAAGGCGTGGGTAGTGGAGGACCTGGGCTCTCCTCACTGATGTCCAGTGAAGAGTCCTGGAGCCCTCTCTTCAATTCCCCCGTCTGCCCCCCTTTATCCCTGGTGTTGCGCTGATTGGCTTTCCCCTCTACTGAGCTGTTTCTCCCCCTGCTGCTGGGTCCTTCGCCAGCATCATCTGAGAGCCTTCCCTTCGCCTCTCGCTCCGATGTCAGTTCCCTGACAGTAAACCACCCTGGGATCTATCTTATTGGGGATGGATCGATTAAAAATGGTTAAATAAATAAATGAGAAGGGGGATAGAGGTATGCAAGGTCATTCCTCAACTCAATTTCCATTCTCAGATCAAAATCTTATGACGCCTGAATTGGCTGCCATGCAATACCAGTCCAAGTTAAGATATAAGCCATTGGGAAGGAAGTCTTGGTCTAGACAAGCTCTCCAACCCTGATCTGATTTGCTTCAGATCCTGGCAACCTACACTTCAGTTAATAAACAAAGCTAT
Organism: Podarcis liolepis; assembly: GCF_965112155.1. Lineage (NCBI taxonomy): Eukaryota > Metazoa > Chordata > Lepidosauria > Squamata > Lacertidae > Podarcis > Podarcis liolepis. The sequence goes on along the minus strand of NC_139559.1, from coordinate 69,241,173 downwards.
CCTGATTGCTATCCATAGATATCCAATTGTCAAGGGTGCGGCATATTGTATTGTTGCCTGTTGCAAACTTTCAAATATGCTATGGTTTTGCTTTTTAGTTTGGCTTCTTGTTGCATTGTCCATTTATATTGCGGTTTGTTTGTTTTTAAAATGTTTAACATTGTCAGTATTTTGTTGTAATTATCATTTCCATACTGCCCTGGGATTCAGAATGAAGTATAACGTAAAGTGTTGTCATAAATAAGCAAACAAAGATCCTATTTTGCACCAATCAAAGTTCAGAAAGCACAGGAATGTAAAAAGCTGCCTCCTACCAAGTCATATCATTGGTCAATTTAGTTCATCACTGCATCCAATGATCTCTCCAGGGGTTCAGATGGGATTCTGTCCTCTCCTCTCAAATCAGAGCTGAGATCCACAACCATGAATCTCTGTCAACTGTTGATATCTGTCAATCATTGATATGTTTGGGATTCTTATATACAGCTGTGAATATGTGACTTTCACTCTTGGAAATGAAAACCACTTATATTTACCATATCTGTATTTTTAAAAAAATTTTTAAATGAACAACCCCCCTTTTTACCATTTGTGGAAGTCTCTGAGCTTGCTGAAGGAATCATCTCCCTCTGTTTGAAACAGAATATTCTACACTTCTCAGACCATTACACAATTAACATCTTGTAAGCCTTCTTGAAAGAAAAAAAAAGTAAGTAAATCAACTTACACCCATGAATTACTTCATTGAAAGAACTCCCCATTCAATTTCCGAAAGCTATTTTGATTCCATCAGGCATCAGAAATCATGCCCATGGTCCTTTGTAATTTTAGCATGTACCATATAAGAGAACTCATCATCAGTGAATGAACCAATCTTTCAGTAATCTTTGTCACAGCAGGTAAAACAGAAATCGGCCTGTAATTTGTAATCGCCATGTCTTTGCTTGAGATTAATCCTCGGTCGCCCATGGAGAAAAAGAGATATCTTTTGACCCAGGAAAGGGCGATTCATCATTCAGCAGGGCAGTGGGGCTTTTGCTTCCCAATGCACGCTTTGTCTGACCATCCTCCCCTTTTTAGCGATGGATCAGTTTTTGTCTTCTTGCTACCTTTTTTTGCATCAAAAAGTGCAAGCCTACATACCCTAGGCCTTTTTTGCACGCATAATTTCCTTTCATTTGCCTGTGTTGCTTGACCTAAAAGGAAACAGAGAGGGAGAACTTTCTATGGAGAAAATGCTTGAGAGTTTCCCTCCGATTCGTTTTTCAAACATCATACGCAGGAGAGGGAAAGCAGAGGCCTGGAGATACTTCAGACTGGCCTCAATTACATATAAATTGGACTTCTAATTATTATGCATCTATGCAAGGCAATCGTATTTGGTAACATGATTACTTTGTGCAAGCTAATAAATGAAGATTTGCAAAGCATGAAATGCAAAGCATTCAGGGCAGGACTAAACACCGAAAGGAACTGCTATGTACTGAGTTTGGATCCTAGAACAATAGGCAGGTAGGATCCTAGAAGGCAGCAACCTGATTGGTCTGCAGGAGCCGCCCAATCCAGCTCCAGGAGGAAGTGAATCAGCAACCTGATTGGCCTGCAGGAATAGTGCAATCAGGCTCCAGGTGGGGAGTTGAATTAGCCAATCACACGGGACCCATTGTGTAAATAATGTATATATAGCCAGGGGTTTGGGGGGAAAGCACTCACTCACTGTTTACCATGAGCTGAAATAAAGAGCATGAAATCAACACTCAACTATGAGCGTATTTCAGGAACATAGGGAGAAAGGAGCCAGAAAGGATTCTCCTCTCTAGTTGCACGCCTTGACGCCCATTTGCGAATTGTCCCATGTCATGGTGCCACTATGTAACATCTTTTCCCATCATTACCTCTTACTGGTAGGAGTGGGAGAGGCCATAGGGATGGACACATTTCAGTTTCTCAATTTTCCAGACCTGATTTCAGTTCTCCACATCAGTTTGCCTTAAAAAGAAAAGTCCCATTGAAAATTCACCAGCATTTTAACACACATTTCTCCTAACAGACATGCTCCCATGCAATTTCCCTAATACAATGGTACCTCGGTTTACAAACTTAATCCGTTCTGGAAGTCCGTTCTTAAATCGAAGCATTCTTAAACCAAGGTGTGCTTTCCCATAACAGCAGGGGACTCAATTTTCAAATGGAACACACTCAACAGGAAGCAAAACATGCTCTGCTTCCAAGGCAAAGTTCACAAACCAAAACACCTACTTTCGGGTTTGTAGCATTCTTAATCCAAGTTGTTCATAAACTAAGCTGTTCTTAAACCAAGGTACCACTGTATACATGTTTTGCAACACAACTTTCCCTAATATAACATGTTTTGCATGTTATTTTTACAAATATATTAATTTTTAATGAAAATTTAATTAGTACATGCATTGTTGTACACCTTACTTGGCTGTAGAACTGCGTTGTAGAATTTTTGGAACATGTAAATTTTGAAGAATGGCTGTGCTTCTGTTCATGTATTATTTTGCAAAGTGTGAAATAGGTATCTCCACTGGACGGTTCAGTCCAGTCAAAAGTGACTATGGGGTTGTGGTGCACAGAAATACCGTTTTACCTTCCTGCCACAGTGGTACCTATTTATCTACTTGTGTAAGGTATTTCTTCTGAAAGCTCCTTAGAACAGAATCTCCAGATAGATAGATACGTAGATAGACAGGTAGGAGTGATCAATTAATTGGAACAGCAGAATGACTCAAATCTGTGTATCTGAAGAAGTGTGCATGCACACGAAAGCTTATACCCAGAACAAATTTATTTGGTCTCTAAGGTGTTACTGGACAATTTCTTAATTTCTTAATTTATTTTGACTACGTCTTGGCTACCTCCCTGAATCTCGAATCTGACTTGTTACTTCTAGGAACTATCAATAAAATTGTGAAATGGGCTTGGGGCAGGTGAGAGGGCAAGGATGATTGTTTTGGAACTGTTTCATTTTTCCCCATTCAGAATTTAATAAAAACTTTTTTTTAAAAAAAAAACACCCCACATGGACAATATAGTTTGGAAAAGAATTTGGGGTGTTAGGGGAGAAGAACTGCCAGAGTTAATTTAATGATGCTTTAGTGACAATACTGAAATGTGATTTTGTTCCTATTGACAGCAGCATCCTGGCTGCAGCCTTGACTGTGTAGCTGCAGGTACTTCACATGACAGAAACCTTTCTGGCACTCCAAATCCTCATTCAGTCCCCCCCCCCCCCTGTTGTTTGCTCAAGAGCTAAATGCTTTCCATGGCCCTGTTAATGGGGATTGAAGTTCTTGTTCTTGTTCTACATTAATTCAATAAATGACCCTGACTTTCATGGTACTGCGAGCTGACATTACCATGATTTTGAAATGCAGCGATTTCTATTGCTTCAGGGTGTTGGGTTTTTTTTAAATATATAAATTCCCCCTTCATAATAGTCTTTTCTTCATATACTGAAGATCTCTAAAACAAGACCCCTGTTGCCCCATACTCTGAATCAAAAACACCACCTCCTCACATCGTCTTCTGTGTAAATAGGTGAATTTAGGAGGTAATCAGAGCCATGAGGAAAATAAGAGACTCAAACTTGAATATTTGGCTTGGGAAAGGAGAAGTTCAAACTGTATTAGAGCTGCGTGCTGATGAAAATCATTTGCACTGATAAATGCTTGACCATGGCTTACTAAATAGCCTTCCAGCTCCAGAGCTTCTCTAAGAAACGTGGCAAAATGCAGTTTCTGGATGATGTGCTTCCTTTCCCTGCTATTCACATGGAAGTTGTATCAGTATAGAAAAATAGCACAACAACCTATTTTAACTAAAAAATGAAACTGCGTCCTTTTAATAGATGCGAGAATGAAATCTGCTTCTCCCCCACCAACGTTAGTTTTCTCTCTTTTTAAACATAAAAGATAGTCAGCTCTGTGAGCAAATACTATCTGGGGGCACAGCAACACCGTTTGCAACTAACATTCGGCAACAAACACACTCATTGTGTGGATTCTTAATACTCCCTCTGCATCCCACCCCAGAAAAGGGCTGCTTTGCAGTGCTATATTTCCCCCTCTTTTAAAAGACGCATAGGCAAAGTAGAAGCTAAGATGCAAAGATTGTACCGAAAGGGAAAGGAAGCAAATCTTGAAGAAGCATATCTCTTCGCTGGCACTGTTGCAGAAGCTCCCTTAAAATGTTCACCAGGATAGTCCCGATCGCTGAGTAAATGACATAGAGGATTCTGGTATGCTTTTGTATTTTTCAAATTTTCCATAAATCAAATTTTGCAAGATGATAATCCCACTCTCTAAGGAATGTACAATTAATGGCAGCTGACGATGCTCTTGATTGATGAGCGTTTAGCCTCATTGATGGGCATATATATATATATATATATATATACACATATACATATATATATATATATATATATATATATATATATATATATATACACACACATATACACACACACACACACACACACACACACACATATATATATAGTATTTTTTCGCTCTATAACACGCACTGACCATAACATGCACGTAGTTTTTAGAGGAGGAAAATCCATAGGTATGCTACCCGTAGGCATTCCCTCCATAACACGCACAGACATTTCCCCTTACTTTCTAGGAGGAAAAAAGTGAGTGTTATGGTGCAAAAAATACGGTATATATATATGAATTTTCCAACCTTCCTTGTCTGATTGAATGCTTAGCATTAGAACAAAATTCCGTAGCTCAGACTGAAAGGAATCCAAACTAGAGGCAGGATGCTGAGGCACATAGCTGCAGTTGCTGCTTCTGCATTGCAAACTTGGGTTTTTGAAAAAGAAAGCGTCTCCCTCCAATATCCATCTCCATGCTAGAGTGATTTATTTTGTTTTTTGTTTCAGTTGTTCAGGGTACTTTGTACGCTTAATGATTTATAATGTTTGAAAACACAGTTGGACTGTATGTGCGTGACTGTCTCAATGTTACTGGCAGTTATTTCTGCTTAAGCCCCATTGATTTCAATGAGATTTACTCACATAAGACTGGAGTCTTAGATGTTAAAAAGCAACTCATTAGGCACTATATGTGGATTTGAAATGCACAGATGTATTTTGTAGGGTGGGGAAGAATCCATTTTAATAGCGGTTCCGAGAGAGCCTGATTTATAATTGGAGAATTGATAGCTAAGCCTCTATTTAGATATTCTACTTCATTAATTTCCCAGGTTAATATACATCTGTTTATATCAAGATATTTGAGGATACAGATATTTGGAGTCATTGGATTGCTTTTGACAACAGCACAAGGAATCTATTCAAAGCTGATTTTACCCTTTTTTTGTTCATTGAGACCTGCAGAATCTAAGATAAAAATTGGCAGTTGTCCTGGGGGCACCTCAAGGCATGTCATTAAAACTGGAATTTGATCCTCTTTTTCATGGTTCACTCGGACAATCAAGCACAGGAAACCTGAAAACTCATCAGTTTTTTGTTTTTTTAAAATAAAATAAAAATTGACATGCCCTTGACTTTGTCAGTTTGAATTCAGCATGCTAGGCTTGAAGATTTTAAAATCCCTTTAGATGTCACTGTGTCTTCAAGAATACAGGCATTAGGCCTTGTGTTGAGATGCAAAGAATCGGTTTCTTCTAAATATGTCTGCAAGATTTTATATCCTGCTTCTCTGCCTGCCTGCCTGCCACCTTTATAGGATAGGCAAGGAGGTAAAATACTTAAAAATTCAGACTGTCATTTTTGAAGGCATTTAGATGAGCTCATTGATAATTGTAATAAACATGAATCCGCAAAGTAATTCCAGCATAAAATTTGAAGTGATGGTTTATTTTATTGCAGCTTCATCTGTTTTAATGAAAACCAAATCTGGTTGTTTCAGATTTAATTCCAAATCTATCTGCGGTGTTTCAATCTTATACTTATGTCCTGGGTGCTTAGCAGTTTCTACATATGCGGGGAAATTATATTATTATTAATAATACTCAATCTGATTTATTTAAAGGCATCATCTACAACCCTCTTTCCACTCGCAAATGATATGATGACTAGGCAAACTGAACAAAAAAACCCCCGTGTTTCTAAGTAACTGGCTGTGTGCAGACTGCCATTTTGAAATCAGCAGAGCTCTTTGAGTTCGGTAAGTAGATTTTCCTCTTGAAAGATTGGCTGGCCTCTGGCAATCGCAGCAGTGGGAAGGATGGCTATGGATTCGGAACACATCTGTGTGGAAAGCTTATTGCAAATTTAAAACAGCATCTTCTATTGTTCTCCCAAAGTATAATAAAACTAAAAGCTGCATTACAGAATTTGCAGGGTGTATGGATCTCCTGAGCACAGTTTCAGTAACCTGCTAGGAACTGTGCCTTGCCCTGGAACTGATCTTTGCCCTGACTTCTCCTTCCCCCTTGCTCCTTTTGGACGCTGTGGCATCCCACCCTTAACGGCAGGAAGGATAAAAATCCCTTGCAGTTACTGCTTTGGGCAGCCAGGGGATGTTGTGGGACTGTGCAAAGACACAGCTGTGCTCTGCTTTTCATTTCACTGTTCTTCTCTCTTGAACCAAATAAAGGATTGGGGTAGTGGCGGTGGTAGAAGAAGGAGAGAGAGGTGGCAATGAGGGCAAAGAAAGCGGCAAATGGTACTGGAAAGGGGTCTGAGATATTTCAAAGATACCCTGATGCAGCAAGCCCTAGACTTTGGTTTGCTCCAATGCCTTTTGAGCATCCCTCCAGATTGTAACGTAAAGGGTAAAGGGACCCCTGACCATTAGGTCCAGTCGTGTCCGACTCTGGGGTTGCGGCGCTCATCTCGCTCTATAGGCCAAGGGAGGCAGCGTACACCTTCCGGGTCATGTGGCCAGCATGACTAAGCCGCTTCTGGCAAACCAGAGCAGCGTACAGAAACGCCATTTCCCTTCCCGCCGGAGCGGTACCTATTTATCTACTCGCACTTTGACGTGCTTTCGAACTGCTAGGTTGGCAGGAGCAGGGACCGAGCAATGGGAGCTCACCCCGTCATGGGGATTCGAACCACCGACCTTCTGATCAGCAAGTCCTAGGCTCTATGGTTTAACCCACAGTGCCACCCGAGCCCCCCCCTCCAGATTGTAGGACCATGTAAATTTGTCTCATTCCAAGGAGAAAAGGCACAGGACTAGTATTGCTTGCTCTGACTGGCAGAAGCTCTGAAACCAGTGGCCTTTCACATATCCCTGCTAATGGATCCTTTTTGCTGGAGATGCTGTGGATTGAACCTGAGACCTTGTACATGCATAAATGTGTCACCGACTGCCATCCTGCGCTTCTGAATGTGAATGAGCCACAGGGATAATTATGATCAGAGCCAAGAGCACACTGGGGGCCTGCTGCTGTGCACACAGTTATTTGCTGTACAATTAAAAAGTGCACTGCTTAGACATTATCATGTGCGTGCTCACATCTGTTTTCTCCAGAAACCTGGAAATATGAAACTGTGACTGTCCAAGTTTTTGCAGTGCACATGCAGTGGGACAGACACATGTGCGCCTTTCATATACGGCAGCAGCACATTTTGGACAAAATGACTCTTGAGATTCCTTGTAACTCCACAGTTCTATGATAATGTCTGGGTCAGCTTTTTCTGCACTCTTTATTTACCTGATCTTTTATTTTTGTTCAGTCTCAGGGGTCTGCCTGCATGATATGTAGCTATCTAAAGGCATATATATACAGTGGTACCTCGGGTTAAGAACTTAATTCGTTCTGGCAGTCCGTTCTTAACCTGAAACTGTTCTTCACCTGAGGTTCCACTTTAGCTAATAGGGCCTCCGCTGCCACCATGCAATTCTGTTCTCATCATGAAGTAAAGTTCTTAACCCGAGGTACTATTTCTTAACCCGAGGTACATTAGTCACATTAAGAGTAGGCAGACATCTTCGTGATACTGTTTTCGACACCTGCTGGGGAAAAAAAAATCTGTTTCAGCAAGCCTATCCCAGACACAATATTTGATTACATTTGTTTTACAGTATATGTTTTCTTGGTTTTATCTTTGTTTTTAGTGGTGGCTTTATGGTCTTAATCGGCTTTTGTATTTTAGTCATGTTTTATATGTAATTGGACTAGCACACTGGTTTCAGATTTTATTTCCAGCATTTTATAAATTTTCTAGGTAATCTGATCCACTTGGGGTTGCTTGCTGTCCTGGATCTTAGGCAAGTCAAACAACTTTGGGCATTGTCCCCCCCAAAAAGCTGAACAACTTTTGGGGTGTCCTGGTTTTTACTTTTTGAATATGGTCCCTATGGAATTTTTACGGTCCAAAGGTCTCCTGAGTGTGTACCCAGGGGCTGCCAGTTTCAGCAGATTTTAGCTATCGTGAAAAAAATTGACACTTTCCCCCTTATCAAACAAGAATTGGAAGTTGGGCAGACAAGATGCCAAAAGCAATCATGGATGGGATGACTTCTGCTTGCAATAGCACCTTCCCTTCCTCTCCTGGCCTTGTGCACTCGCCACCCCACTAAATATGCTCCAGAGATTTGGAGATTTGAACCCCCAAACCCAGGAGATGAGAGGGATGGGTACATACAATCACTGGTACATACAATCCAGTGTAGGATTTTTTTTTAAAATGCCAAGTCCTTCTTCCCAGTTTCAGTTGTGTACTCTTTCCTGTAGGGTAACCTGTTCAAAGCTAAACGATGTTCTTTGCACATCTTGTCATTGAGGCAGCTCTAACTGGACATCTAATGCACACATTTCATAATGGCTTCTGCCAAGCGCTGGAAGGTCAGAACGAAACATGATTTTTCCTGATGGGCAAGGATAGCTCTCTTCTGTATACAGTAGCCTGTTTTGGTTATATGAGACGTACCTTTCTGTTTCTAATTTGAAGTCTTCAGTTCCCTATAAGGTCTCCTCCCCCAATCAACACATTATTAGAAACTTTGGGTTATTTCACCCATCTTCCATATCCTAGCCAAGTGTCAGTGACCAGCTAGCACGTTTAAACTGCAGGCAATACTTGACCATATGGGTAAAAACTAATCCAATTATGTGCATTTCCATTTATTATTCCCCATTCTAAGGAATCTATCATGGACCTATTATATAGTCACATTATAGGAACTGCTATGGATTATCTCAAGGCAACTTTGAACTTTCTAGGTCATTTTGTGCCCACCTCTGTGTTGCACCAGGGTCTCAAGTCTTATCATTCCACTTTGATTACACTACTGGCCTCAGGTCTTTCTTTGTTTTAATCAACAGATCCTCTTCTTAAACCTTTTAATGGGAGGGTTGGAAAAGTTGGCACTTACCTGCAAACTACTACTTGGTTGCAGCACCTAATATTTAATTTTGAGGGTTGCACTAGCAAAAAATAAATAAATGAAGGGTATGTACAAAGATGGCTGCGAATAATAAATATTGTGGTGCTTGTGTTAAGAGGGAATCTCTGATGGGGCACAAAGGCATGGATGTGCTTTGATATTCAGTGCCTCACAGATTGCATTTGATTGAGATGGATGATTGAGTTACTCTGGGTGACATTTGATGACAGGGAAAAGATTGCCATGCAGTGTGCTTAAAGAATGTGTGCGGCTCACTGATTTGTGAAGAATGACGCAGGAGGGTGAAGCTGAGGAGGAAGTGAGGCTAGGGGAGACCCACATAGTTCAGGAATGTAATCACAACATACAAAAGACATCAGTCTTCCCCCTTTCTTAGTGACAGTTTGGTTCGTTTAGTTAAGTTGTTTTAAAGAGACAGTAACCTGAATTCTCAAAGCTTGTGTACCCTAAGAATGGTATGGTGCTTTTGCCAATCATAATATTTAAAGATCAGTCAATCAATCAATCAATCAAAATCTGTTGATTTATAAAAGTCATTTATAAAAAAACTTTATTTAGAAAAGTGTGTACACAGCCGTAGTCACTGAGCTTCTTCTGAAGAGTGGTCTGATCCTGGGATATTGATGATGATGATTTTAAATCTTTGTAACTATAAATAAAAAAAATAAAACAATTGTCTGGTAGCACCTTAGAGACCAACTAAGTTTGTTCTGGGTATAAGCTTTCGTATGCATGCACACTTCTTTAGATATCTTCAGTTATCTGCAGAAGTGTGCATGCACAGGAAAGCTTATACCCAGAACAAACTTAGTTGGTCTCTAAGGTTCCACTTTGTAACGATAAGGCCTTAAGTTGTCGATCAGAGTTACCTAGAGAGAGTGGCATGAATTCAGAGTTTCCTCAAATGAGTGTTGAACTCACTGGGGCTTTGCATCATGTGATGTTCTGGAGGGCAGGAAAATCTGAATCTGATATGTATTGATTCCGTAGCCTCCTTGCTGGGAAACTAATTAGAGAAGCTTTAACATTGTGTGTGTGTTTTGTATATTTGAATAAACTGGATATTTTATAAGCTGCATTCTGTCAACAAAATAATTTTCCTCCTGCCCCCATAATTTTACAGAGACAGTGGTTTAAGTTTTGCATCCTTTATCATCTCAGTGTACTATAAGAAGTGGTGCAAGGTAAATCCCAATGAAAGTAGCTAAATGAGATCAAACACAACCTTCACCCCAGAATTCAGCCTCCCTTGCGTGATGTTCTTAATAAGAAGAGCTAGACATGCTTCCAACATAAGAAAATGTGTTCTAGTTCTGGAATTCCACAATGGCTAAATTAGGCAGAAATCCTGCTCTGGCTGATGTTGACTTCAAGATCTTTGCGGCGTGGAACCGATGCACGAAAAAGACCGAAACTCAAATTCCAAGTCCAGCAGAAGTTACCCAGGCAATGACATTGGTTTACGGCAAAATCAGAAGCCCCCCGCTTCTCCTCTGCTTCTCACTGCAAATATTTTGGAATGCAAGTCGGAGCGACTGATGGGCCCATTAATGCGTGTTAATGGCAGCTACAATGTAGCCTTGTTCAGATTTTTCATTTATTGTGGTGGAAGCTTTACTGCAATGCATCCTGCCAAATTGCACATATTAATCATTTCTTCCACCTTAGTTGTGGTCCATTTGCGATAAATGGAGGCTTGGAGGCATTTAATTAAGGATATATTTTGAGGGACATTTCATTAAGTTTATGTTCAAGTGTGTGAGTGTGTTATGTGCTCGGGAGGGCCTTCCCTGCAATACATTTTGTGTGTGTGAATTGTTGAGGCTTAAAAGGTGCTTAGTTTGTCTGCAGCTCCCCCCTTTTCCATCATAGGTAAGGAGGTTGTGGGAGAAGTGCCTTGGTAGCTGATCTACAGACCTGAATTTTCTAAATAAGCTTGCTCAACAGAAACCCATAGATTGATATTTTGCAAACTTCTAGTAACAGATGCTGTCGTTTTATGGCCTCGTTTCTATGTAACTCAGTTTTTTTTTAAAGTAAACAAATAACTTTAATCAGCAGTAGCCAAGATGGTGCCCTCCAGATGTTGCCTGACCACAGCTCCCATCTTCCTCGACCATTGTCCATGCTTGCAGGGGTTGATGGGAGCTGGAGTTTGGCAACATCTGCATGGCACCCCGTTGGCAACCTCGGCTTTGAGTATTTTCAGCTCAGTAAATAATAAATTCAATTTACCATGGAAAAGTTTTGTCACTTAGCAATGCTCTCTTGGAATAGATATTTCTTAATTGGCATCAATGGAAAATTTCCTGGGAAGCATAACAAAATGGATCATTTAATAGATGCCCAATCTCTCCATCCATCCATCTATCTATCTATCAGCGCAGCGCATGATGTTTTGACTTTAATATGGTAATTATCTCAGGCTGGCTTCAGAGCAGGAAGCTGCCACCCACACAGCAGTGCTTAATTACTTTAGACTTCAGCTTGCCAAGTGAAAAATTGACTGTTCTCCCCCCTCTCCCCCCACCCCACCCCTGAAACGGTATGGAATGGAAATGATTTTCATTGTCATTTCAGTTGAAATGCAACATGACGTTATGGGGGCATCATGGGAAAGAAATGCAAAATCCGCCCCCCCCCAAATGCTTAAGATAGGCTGAAAATGTCTGATTCCCCCCTTCCAAAACTGATTAACGAAGGTCCAGATTTGCATTCTCTCCAACTCTGCAATGAACTGCTTCTTATTATGGGATGATCCCCCCCCCACCTTCCCCCGATGGAATAGATTTAACTTTGCACATCAAGATGCAGAAGTTCTGTAAAGTTGCCATAAGCCCATGCCATCCCCTCTGTGTTTCGAGGGCACATGACTGGCTAGGAGGAACGCTTGCTTAAAATGCAGCTTAAAAAGGATATCTGAGGGTGTAGCTAATTTGGTGAAAGTTGTAATGACTGAAAGCTCTGATTCTGGCAGCTTACAAAATTGAAGTGTTTATCTTTTGTCAATGGCAGGCTGCAAAAACAGTGGTATTTATTAAACAGGGTGAAATCTCTCTGTGTGCAAGCATCCTTGTGCATGCATATTTCTTCAGCATTTGGAAGTATTGCTTTTATTACCGAAAGCCATGGAAATCAATACAAGATTTTTACGTACGTGTTTTTAAGTATGTGGTGCAAATTGATTTGACACTCCCAAATTGAAAGTAATCGGTCCAGTGTGAAAAGTTCTTTACAGAAATTCCACACCTCTCACTGTCTTATAATTCTGCATCCAATGACATTGATAGACATTTTGGGAGGGCTTATTAATCGTTTGTCTTTAAGCAAATCAATCCACAGTTCAATCAGTTTCTTAACTTTCTGCATATTACCAAATCCTCATATAGGTACCTTTTTGAGATACTGGAAAAGAATGATGATTTACATTGTGCCATGTGCTCATTGTCAACCCCACCCCGCCAATTTCCTATCACAGTAATAAAATAGACCCAAAACAGCATCAAAAATGTAAAACAAGTACACTCACAATCTGACTCGCTAAATTATCTCTCCCCAGGCAAAATTGGGGAGGCATCCAGTGTTGGCCCAGGACACTTTGACACCTGAAGCAGAACCCGAACGATATCCTCCCCACTTCTTCTTTCCCTATTTTTTGTTTTGTACTAGCTTCTTACATATGTTACCAGGATGCTTTTATCTGACCAAAGCAACTCAATTCATAAGCAGTTAGGGATGGAGGAGAAATTAGATTCTGTCTGCATTTAAAGGCAAACCTACCTAATTTGAACTTTCTAAAACAGCCCACAAATGGAAGCACAGCCATCTTTTGAAATTCACACTCCTGCGTAACATTTAGGGCGGATGGGCTTGCAGGTGGTGGGTGGGGCCAGCGGCAAAAGGGGGTGGAGCAACGGTACTATTTCTAGGGGCAGAACCTTTAGTGAGGCAAGCTCAGCCCAGTGCAACGCTCTCCCAGCAGAAGTTGAGCAAGAACCACTGCTCCCTTCCTTCAAATGCCTTTTGAGAACTGTTTTTTGTTTGGACAATTCTCTTTTTTTAATCCACTCCGTATTTATTGATGTTTTGTTGATATTTCAAAGGCTGCTTTTGTGGTTTACCTTTGTTGATTGTTAATTAGACATTTGCAAACCAATCAATCAATCAATCAATCAATCAATCAATCAATATCCGTCCTACGGGGCATGGCTAGAGAGGGGTGGTGCTGTAGGGAGGATCCCAAGGGGTCAGATAGAGAGCATTGGAGGGCCACATTTGGCCCCTGGGTCTGAGGCTCCCCATCTCTGATCTCGTACACTTGCCCATTCAATTTTTATTACAGTAGTCATGGTGCTTGGAACAGTGAATTGCCCAGCACAGGTACTATTGAGGACTAGTAACTTCCCACCACAGCTTTCTGTGAATAATAATAATAATAATAATAATAATAATAATAATAATAATTTTATTATTTCTACCCCACCCATCTGACTGGGTTTCCCCAGCCACTCTGGGTGGCTCTCAACAGAGGACTAAAAACAGAATAAAACTTCAAACATCAAAAACTTCCCTAAACATAGCTGCCTTCAGAATCATCAAATTGGAAGGGACCCTGGGGATCATCTAGTCCAACCCCCTGCAATGCGGGAATATTCAGCTGTCCCAGAGTGGATCTACACAGAGGGAAAAAGCACACTAGAAATATGTAAAAAATGAAAGGGGGGAAGCTATGGAAAATTGCTCAGATTTTTTTTTTCTCTCCAGCACCCTCTGGTGTTGCGTGTTTATAATGCATTCAGAACACTGTTCCTTGACTAATGTAGCTGAGTCTCCATACTAGGGATTGAACCTGGAACCTGCACCACGCTCTAACCAACTGAACTATCCACGTTTGCTTGACTTGGTGTGCAAAGTTCCAGCCAGAAACAATGGAAATGTGCCTTTTATCTGCTAGCGTAGCAATTACAACAGCTCTATTTAAAACCTGATCCTCTCAGTTGATGAAATTGGACTCATGTACACAACAGGATATCCTGACTTGGCAGGAGAACTTGGGCATTCGGGTCTGGCCTTCTCGGCAAAAGGCTTGTGGGAGAGGAATGTACGCCCATCCCGATCACACCCCATAATAAATCCATCTGCTGCCAACATTCCAATTAAAATGCTTCCGTTGCAATGAGAGGAATCAATATACCCCAGTGCTTCTTTTCCCTTGAAAAGGTTTCTTAATCTCTTACCCCCGCCACTCCATTTTAAAAAGCATCTAGAAAGATGTTTGAGAGAGAGAGACATATTCGACGCATTTCCTCCCCCGCCTTTCCACTTTCACACAAACTTTTCAAACCAGAGGAATGCGGAGAAGCCTTTTGGAATAAATCTAGTGACCCTGGGGAGTTTACAAATACTAGCATATTAATATACAGCTAAAATAATAATAAAAAACACCATGCTGCTAAAGATGTTTAGTATTATCAGCTCTCTGCAGGAGTTTATTAGAAACTCCTGCTTTCTTTTATTAAAATTTCAATTGGCTCAGTGAATGAGATCCTATGTTAGTGTCATAAAGTGAGAAGCCAGGAGAGGATATTGGCATTTAAACGCAGATTTCATTTCGAAAATATTTTGTCTCATGCTAGAATATTGCAGTGACAGTGCTAGGAGTGGCCTGAGCGCTTTCCAGATCTCTTGCTTTCATTGTTCGATTGTTTTTATCAGAGCGTATTGTTTCATCGTTTCGCTGTAGCATTTTATGCCGTTACTTTTAAATGCATCCCAAGAGTTTGCAGAACAAAAGGAAAGCTCAATAGTTCAGTGCGGCTCTTGGAGAAATGTATTTGACACAGTTCAAGGCACAGAGGTGGGCTTTATGGGTAATTAGGGGAGAACTCCAAAAGTCTTGCGCTGTGAAGAACAATACTTAATTGCTTGGAAATGAATGTGAAACTATTAGCGTGCTCAAAGACACCTCCGCTGTGAACAAGTGCTGCCCCAGGCTCCTTTGGGAGAAAGGGTGGGATATATATTTTTTATTTCTTTTTAAAAAGGGGGGAGTTTAGACTTATCACTAACTTTGCTGGCCTCCTCGGAATATGCTTGGTGGTATCCTAGGTGTCCTGTGAGCAGCCTGGTTTTAAGAGCAGCTTTGTGAGTTAACAGTAGCTGGTATTATTATTATTATTATTATTATTATTATTATTATTATTATTATTAATTAGTGCCCCATCCATTTTGACTGGGTTGCCCAAGCCACTATGGACGGCTTCCAACTCATATAAAAACATAAAAAACATAATGCCAAACATTGAAAACATCCTGATACAGGGCTGCCTTCAGATGTCTTCTAAAAGTTGTGTAGTTCTTTATCTCCTTGACATCTGATGGGAGGGCGTTCCACAGGGAGGGCGCCACAGCCGAGAAGGCCCTCTGCCTGGTTCCCTGTAACTTTACTGCTCGCAGTGAGGGAACCACCAGAAGGCCCTCAGAGCTGGGCCTCAGTGAACAATGTAGGTGGAGATGCTCCTTCAGGTATGGTAGGGCAGAGCAGCCTTCCCTTGCAATGAGAACAAATTAAACACTACCGTACAATTCCTTAACATCTGACAGCATTCAGTCAGGGTCTCTTACCTTGCCTCACTAGGCTCGTGCCTGCCGTGCTTGATGGGAGGAAAGGTGTGTTCTCTCCCACTGCTACCAGCCATCCCTATCCTACAGCTAGGTCCTCATTCCAGGTTGTGGCACCATGGGCATGTGTTTAGATCACACAGCTGCAGGTTTCATACCTTTGCACACACAAACAAGCATGAAAAGTGTCATATTCTATAACTGGGCATGCTGGTAGCCTGCTCTTTTCTCAGTCTTCTGCGATCAGGGCCAATGCTTCCCCTTACCTAATACTTGTGCTGGGCTCCACAGTTGATATGAAATGGGTGGCTGGCAGTCCTTGTACTGATCTTCCTCTCAGTTCTTTACGTATATTTTGACTAGTGTGGAGCAGCTATGGATAAACCAGCTGGCATTGGTGGGATGGTCCGGCTACATCTTAAGAGCAACATTTATTTCTGTTTATATCTTTTCTTCTGCCATGCACTGAGGTCCAGCGTCAAGGGCCTTTGAGCAGTTCCCTCACTGTGAGAAGTGAGGTTACAGGGAACCAGGCCAAGGGCCTTCTCAGTAGTTGCGTCCGCCCTGTGGAACACCCTCCTGTCAGATGTCAAGGAAATAAATAACTATCTGATTTTTAGAAGACATCTGAAGGCAGCCCTGTTTAGGGAAGTTTTAAATGTTTGATGTTTTATCGTGTTTTTAAGGCAGTCAGAGTGGCTGGGGAAACCCAGCCAGATGGGCGGTGTATAAATAATAATAATAATAATAATAATAATAATAATAATAATAATAATAATAAATTATGCATAGGTCCCCCAGGCAGTCTCCTGTCCAGACACTGTCCAGACCCAGGTGTGCTGAGCTTCCACCTTGTTACTGTGACTTCACAGTGTATCCCGGGACTATTTATACACCAAAACTGCCATCTAGGTGGTTAAAATACCATTGACTTTAGGGATGGAAAACTTGTCACCCTTCATATGTTGCTGAAACACAACTCCCATCAGCTCCAACCATCAGTGAGCTTCATGGCTGGGGAGGGATTCCAACCCAAATTCTGTGTCCAGCAGATGTTCTGCTTCCCCATGGTAGCTTTGCCAGCACTGTTGCAGAGACATTATATATCCGTGTTTCAGGTTACAATGCAGTCAGACTTGCTTAAGCTAGAGGAATCAGGGAAGGGCCGTACAGCATCTACGTACTTTGCATACAGAATGGCCCAGTTTCTATGCTGATCATCTCCAAGTAACGCAGAAATGCCCCCAGTCTGGAGAGTATTGTTACTCAGTAGGAAGTATGGAGTAGATTTAACGGTTTGACTTTGCACGTCGGCTTCCTATGTTCCTAGGTGAAACCCCATTTTCTGCATGCATTATTAGGCTGTAAAACTTCACGTTTGAAACCCCATTATGGGGAGGTGAGGTAATTTAGAAAGGTAAATCATGGGTGGAGACTCTCTGTGGCTTTGCCACCATCTCTAAGCGGCCTTTCAAACAATAGAATCATAGAGTTGGAAGGGACCTTGAAGATCTTGCAGCCCAACGTCCTGCAATACAGTAATATACAGTTGTCCCATGGAAAGATTGAACCTGCAACCTTGGCATTATCAGCACCCCTCTCTGACCAACTGAGCTATCTAATAATAATAATAATAATAATAATAATAATAATAATAATAATAATAATATTTATACCCCACCCTCCCCAGCCAGAGCTGGGCTCAGGGCGGCTAACACCAGTAAAATTACAGTAAAAACATAATGGGGGGGGGGAACCCAATTTAAAATACAGCTTAAAATGCAATTTAAAATGCAGCCTCATTTTAAAAGTAGCCCATAGATCAAAACCATAAGGGGAGGGAAACATAAAGGTCAGACTGAGTCCAAATCAAAGGCCAGACGAAACAGCTCTGTCTTGCAGGCCCTGCGCAAAGATGTCAAGTCCCGCAGGGCCCTAGTCTCTTGTGACACAGAGTTCCACCAAGTCGGGGCCAGTACTGAAAAGGCCCTGGCCCTAGTTGAGACCAATCTAACCACCTTGTTACCTGGGACCTCCAAAATGTTGTCATTTGTGGACCTTAAGGTCCTCCGCGGGGCATACCAGGAGAGGCAGTCCCGTAGGTACTTGGGTCTTAGGCCACATAGGGCTTTAAAGGTCAAAACCAGCACCTTAAACCTGACCCACCAGCCTACAATTACACCCATCTGCATTTGGCATGAATTTCGATCCTTATATTGTGCCATCTGCAACACAAGCATAGCAGTGTGTGGTGTTTTTAAGGATTCAGAGAAAATCCGGAAAGTTGAGGTTCTTTTTCCTGATAAACTTAAATGAAGCGTGAAGATCTAGTAACTGTTGCCTATGTTGCTAAGTCGGGGGGGGGGGGGGACTGAAAAGGAAACAACCTAAAGAGGATGGTTGGATTTCAACTGTTTATCTCTCCTCTCACTTTGGTGGTCCCATTAAAGGGCATCTGGGCTGGCTGGGCAATACTGCAGACTCTGAAATGGATGCGTGACTCTTTGAAATGCTGTGGCTGTGGTAATGAACCGAAGATTGCTTGGAACGCAATGCTCATCTGTTCTGTTGCTTTGCGATTACATAATCATTGCCGTGCTACTTGATAAAACCCTGTGTGTGTGTGCGTGCTTTAAAAAAGGGACCTACCCAAAGATTGGCCCAGCTGCCGATCCTAGATGAAAAACTGTCTTGCATCTCTCACATCTGGACTCTTCACAACAGAGTGTAAAGCTTGCAGTTTTTTTTTGCAGCTGCAACTCTTTCATGGCAAGTTCTGAACATTTTACACATGGCTGCCTGCTTGGAAAATATTTTCCAGATTTACATGTTTACGGTATTGACACATGAGGCAGAAGGACCTTCGTTTTCGATTAGGACATGAAGTGCTCAGAAGTCTGCGCACTAACTTTATGAAAAGTGGAAGTGGGTCATTTCAAACTTTCAAACAAATCAAAGTCCTTTTTGATCTCTCCTCCAAAAAGTTTCTGTTACTGCCACATTTTAATTTTTTTTTTAAAAAAAGCATTTCTACGTAAATCTGGTCCCTGTTATTGTGTGAATTGCCATTATCTGTTTGGAAGCTAATGCAACCCATTGAAGCCATTTCATTCTAACGAATAAGTCCTTCAGGAAGAAATATGTTTATGCAGCCTGGGCACAGAACAAGCAATTCCATTAGGGGGGGAACCATCTCCCTCAATCATTTTGCTTGTGCGAGGAACTTATACATATATATATATATATATATATATATATATATATATATATATCCTAATTTTTAAGCTGTTGCTCATTAACCTTACAAAGCCATGCCAAATGCCCCTCCTCTTCTAGTTTTGGTGAGGAGACGAAAAGGAGGCCGCCCCCTGGCTGCACTACAGTTTAAACAGTCTGTGGCCACGCCCCCGCCAACACCAATTGGACAGCCAGGAGAGTGACATGGCCAGGAGCTCCCATGACGTGGGTGGCAGCCCTCCACCCTCCTGCTGGGTAACTGGGAGGCCCGGATGCTGTGCTGCAACCCCACCCACCGGGGAAGGTGAGCAGATTTGCTAGAGAACACTGTGGTGACCACCAGTGTAGCACTGATGCTCTCATCCGATAGGCAGAAAACTTGGGAGAAAGCATCTAATGAACTCCCAAGGGCTGTTGTTTCTCGGTGCATTCGGATGTACATTTATCATGTAGGAACCAAGGCTAGCCCTAAAGGTAAAGGTACCCCTGCCCGTACGGGCCAGTCTTGCCAGACTCTAGGGTTGTGCGTTCATCTCACTTAAGAGGCCGGGAGCCAGCACTGTCCGCAAACACTTCCGGGTCACGTGGCCAGCGTGACAAGCTGCATCTGGCAAGCCAGCGCAGCACACGGAACGCTGTTTACCTTCCCGCTGGTAAGCGGTCCCTATTTATCTACTTGCACCCGAGGGTGCTTTCGAACTGCTAGGTTGGCAGGCGCTGGGACCGAACGACGGGAGCGCACCCCGCCGCGGGGATTCGAACCGCCGACCATGCGATCGGCAAGTCCTAGGCGCTGAGGTTTTACCCACAGTGCCACCCGCGTCCAGAAGGCTAGCCCTACCATTCGGCAAATGAGGCAACTGCCTCAGGCGGCAGATGCTAGAGGGCAGCAATGGCCGTCCCCTGGCTGTACCCTTCTGCTGAAGGATGGAAAGCTGTACATGATGCACAGATTATCCTGTTTGTGAAGCCATGTTCTCTGAAAGTGACCTGCATTGTCACTCACAGTGGAGGAGGTTGTGGGTAAAGGTAAAAGTAAAGGACCCCTGAACAGTTAAGTCCAGTCAAAGGCAACTATGGGTTTGTGGCGCACATCTCACATTCAGGCCGAGGGAGCTGCCATTTGTCCACAGA
Source organism: Podarcis liolepis (assembly GCF_965112155.1). Classification (NCBI taxonomy): domain Eukaryota; kingdom Metazoa; phylum Chordata; class Lepidosauria; order Squamata; family Lacertidae; genus Podarcis; species Podarcis liolepis. The sequence goes on along the minus strand of NC_139559.1, from coordinate 69,220,819 downwards.
CAGCTTTCCAGGTCATGTGGCCAGAATGACTAAACCTCTTCTGGCACAACGGAACACCGTGACGGAAACCCGAGTGCACAGAAATGCCGTTTACCTTCCCGCTGTAGCAGTACTTATTTATCTACTTGCACTGGTGTGTTTTCGAACTGCTAAGTTGGCAGGAGCTGGGACCGAGCAACGGGAGCTCACCTGATTGGCAAGCCCAAGAGGCTCAGTGGTTTAGACCACAGCATCACCTGCATCCCTATGCAGGAGGTTCTACCTTATATGGAAGACATTTTGGCATATAAATGGTATATAATTTTTATTTTTATTTTTTTAAAAAAGTTAATGGAATAAGTTTGCACTAACCCAGTGGTATTCAAACTGTGGCACTCATTCCACCTGACATACTGCAAAGTATCTCCTGTTGTATAGCACGGCATGAACAGCCTCTCTTCAGTTTAACAGTGCTTGAAAAGGCCTCTTCTCTCCTACGTAGCCCTGGAGTGAGCTTTATTATCCACCGAACAATCACACTGAAGAAGGTGGATTAAAGTCGCTTCTTGAGTCACAGTACCTTCAGTCTGACTAAATTAGCTCGGATCTAAGTATTTCATCTTCAGATGGTTATGAACCAGGCGGTATTGTTCGGAGGCATAATGAATATTCCCACCCACCCAGGAACAAGACGGAATCCATGAAATGAACATTAATCCAGTCTTTTCCTCTGCAGTTTAGCAAAACTTGAGGTTGGAGAGAGAAACAAATCATTTGGCTTTTCTTCAGTTTTTCACAATACCTAGTGAGTGCTTAGAAACAACATCGAAGGGGGTCCCGTACAGACACTTGAGGAAAATGAACGTATTTTGATTAGCTTTAAATTTTTAATTGCAAGCCACAATAAGGCAAGGATTAACTGAAGGAAACAAAGAAGATCTAATAAAGAAGCCCGTATAAAATATAAGTGAATCATCTCATGAAATGTAGTTCTGTCACTAGAAATAAAAAATCATAAAATATACAGTTCATATATTCTCTTACTAGGAAAGCCTCACCGTAGGCAGCCAGCTACTAAAAATTTATAAAGAAATAATCCCTGAAGGAAAGTGTGCATAACTGCTGCTGTTCTAAAGGGGGGTGGGGGAAGAGAAACCTGCTTTTAGCACAGGCTATGAAGTTCATAAAGCATGTAATAGCAATCCCTAAGACTAGAAAACCATACCGTAAATGTGTGTGTGTATTGGGATTGACAACCGGTAAGAGGTTTGTAGTTGATTTTAGCTAATAGACTAATTAAACACCTCACTGTTCCACAATATACATCGTTATCTAATGCAGCCAACCATTTATCTGGCCTCAGCACCGAGACAGTCATTTTCACTTGCACCATCAGGACTGGACGCAGTTTTGCATGCGGCACCTCTGATTCACAATCCAGTTTTGTTTCTGTTTCTACCCACAATTTGGAATCTTAAACACACGATCTGAGGAATTGAGCCTGTTGTTCTATCAGCCCACGATGGACGGGTTGCAACAATTTAGCATTCAGAATTTTTTTTATAAAGTTAAGACGGATGACAGGCACAGGAATGAAAATGTACATCCCATGAGGATTTCACTAAAATGTTCAGATGCAATTCGTTTTTCATTAATTGAGAGAGAATGGTAGTGTGTGTGTGTGTGTGTGTGTGTGTGTGTGTGTGTGTGTGTATCATACCCTCCAATATTTTGAGAGACGAATTCGGGGACCCACCAACCATCCCTCATCTCTGTCATTTGCTCCCTCCCTGCCACTGACCCCTTCCTCGTCCACCTATTCACCCCTCCTTTCCTCCCCTCTCTTACCTTTGTTGTCTCTCGCCTCCTGCTACGTCTCCAGATTCTGTGAGGCCTGGAGCAGCCTCTGGGAAAATCGGGGCATCCTGGATTGAGATCAGAAGCCGGGGCAGCTTCTGTAAATTTGGGGTGTCCAAATTAAATTGGGACACTTGGGGGATCTGATATATGGAGGATAAAATTTCAGCACTGTGCTAGAAAAGACCACATGGATGGCAACCAGATGAACCTTTCTGGGAAGGCTTTTCCATTACAGTGGTACCTCGGGTTAAGAACTTAATTCGTTCTGGAGGTCCTTTCTTAACCTGAAACTGTTCTTAACCTGAGGTACTACTTTAGCTAATGGGACCTCCTGCTGCTCCCTAATGGTTATCCAGCCTCACTGGGTGTACCTTTCTCCAATTCATCTTCTGAAGAGGATCTTAAGGTTCAGGAGCTCTTCTCAGGTTGGCAGAACCAAGAGAAGCTGGATGAAGGAGGATATGGATCAGATTGGGCTAGGCTAATTTTGGGCTTCAAAGGTTAAGACCAGCCTGGAAACTAACTGGAAGCCAGAGCTGCTAACAGACCTCATGGTCAAGTGGACCAGTCTTGGTTAAGGCCTACCCAGTCCAACATCCTGTTCTCACAGTTGCCAACTGGATGCCTATGGGAAGCTCACAAGCAAGTCCTGAGGGCAACTACTTGTGATTTCTAGGAACTGGTACGTAGAGGTGCACTGTGTTCCACGGTGGAGGCCAAACATAACCAAGATGGTTAGTAGCCCTTGACAGCCATTCCCTCCATGAATTTGTCTAATTATCCTGAAAAGTAATTCAAGTTGTTGGCCATAACTACATCCTGCGGGATCAGATTTCAAAGTCTGATGATGTCCTTTTTTTGTCTCTCCTGAATCTTCCAACATCTAGCTTCGTTGTGAGAGAGGGAGAAAAAAAATGTCTGTCTATCCAGTTTCTGTAAGGCACTAGACTGGCGTTTTTATCTGGTCTAGCTAAGTATTTAAAGACAAAGCGAATTTCTAAGGACTTGCGATTCATCACCTGCCTCAAACCAAAAATCCTTCATGTTATATAGCTGCAAATGGGAATGTGTGATATTTAAGGCAGCTGCTTGGCTGCCTCAAAGCCTTCATTTCCCCCTTTAGCAGGGTTTCCTTTACAGTTTTTGCACCGTGAAAGTTGAGGTTCATTTATAATTCTCTCCTCCTGTGACTAAAAGCTCTATTGTATTCGTACCTTGCTCCAGGTAATACTTGGAAACACCACTGGCATTGCTATTACACGGTCTATGGGCTTGTTTATCTGTTAATTGATTCCCCTGAGGAGAGAAGCAAACGCTTCTAACCTAATATGGGTTAATATGATCGGGACAACAAAGCTTTGAAACTTGTCAGCATTCCTTGTAAAGACATTTTCCTCATTGTTAATAGTAATTAGTAAGCTTTTTTTTTTTTAAAAAAAAAACCACCCCAGATCCTTTTAGGATATTATCCATGTGCAAGCAAAATGGATCTACAAATGATTTCAGGGACAGCCAGTAAAACATCTGTCAATGTATGATCATAGTTCAGGGGTCTCAATCCTGTTAGTGCCTGGGGAAATCTAAGGAACCACAAAATACCCATTTCATAGATGAAAAACTGGCAATTTTTCGAACCCCTCTCCCCCAAACAGGCAAGATTACCAACACACGCCCCTGAATGGACAAAATATGGACAGAGCCAAGGGAGAAAAAAGCAGCAGGCAGACCTGGCACCCACCCGAAGCAGCAACAAAAAGTTTAGCAAATTGTCCCCCACAACAAAACAGAACCAAAAGCAGTCAAACACACACACACACACACACACACACACACACACAAACTTAAACAATACAGAGGCGTTCTGGGAATTTGGGCTCTCTAATTCCAGCGGCATCCTGGGCAACGCTAAAATTTGGCACCTCCCACCTCTCACTCATATCGTTGTTGTGGTGTCCCATTCAGCATAGTGCCCAGTGCGGCCAAATTGGTTGCACTGGGCACCACACTGCAGGGGGACTACAAATCGATCACACTACCCTAAAACCGTGTCTGGTACAGACTGGGCCCAGAGGAAGAGGGAAACTGAAGGGGCAGTGATGACAGAGGCAAACAGGAGGTGGACTCACTCAGGATGAGAACGTACCAAGGCAGAGGTGGGAAACCTCAGGCCGGGGGGCCAACTGCAGCTCTCTAGTCCTTGCCCCTCTTCTTAGGACATTCCTCTCCCCCAAGGCATGCCCCATACTAGCTCTGCTTCATGCCTCCCTCAAGAACTTTTTCTGGCTGAAATACGTCCTTGAGCTAACTCCCCCACCTCTCGTTTTTGCCTGGCTGGAATGTAACCATCTATACCAAGGTAGAGACATCACCTTGCCTACAAAGGTCCATATAGTAAAAGCTATGGTTTTCCCAGTAGTGATGTATGGAAGTGAGAGCTGGACCATAAAGAAGGCTGATCACCGAAGAATTGATGCTTTTGAATTATGGTGCTGGAGGAGACTCTTGAGAGTCCCATGGACTGCAAGAACATCAAACCTATCCATTCTGAAGGAAATCAGCCCTGAGTGCTAACTGGAAGGACAGATCATGAAGCTGAGGCTCCAGTACTTTGGCCACCTCATGAGAAGAGAAGACTCCCTGGAAAAGACCCTGATGTTGGGAAAGATGGAGGGCACAAGGAGAAGGGGACGACAGAGGATGAGATGGTTGGATAGTGTTCTCGAAGCTACCAGCATGAGTTTGACCAAACTGCGGGAGGCAGTGGAAGAAAGAAGTGCCTGGCATGCTCTGGTCCATGGGGTCACGAAGAGTCAGACACGACTAAATGACTAAACAACAACAACAAGAATCACATCCATTGCTTTGCCTGCTTTCACCTTTGGCCTCACGCATCATGGGCACAGAGCCCTCCCTTGCCAAAGATTCCTCGCAAAGGCCATTGGACTAAAATGCACCTTGCCACTGTCCTAAGGGCATTTTTATCTAATGATGCCCCAGAAACTGGAGCTGACGTTATAGCCTGGAAATCCAGTAAAGAGAAAGGTGAACTCTTGTTCTGTCTGGGCTCTACTCCTGCAGGAAGTGCAGAAAAATCTGGCCATGTCTTTTGCCTTGCAGAATATCTGCTTGATTGTTCAGCCAATATAGAAACGTTGTCTTCCCATTCCATGCAGGAAAACAACAACTCCAAAACTATTATGTGTATGACTTTTAATGGAGATGGGGCTAAGCCTTTGAAATATTTATGCCATTAAAATTTAATCTCGCCAACTTCTGTGCCCTCTCGTGGTCGTTTGCAATTCTGCCCTAGGAGAGGAGCCATTTAGAAGCAGACCTAGCCAAGCACTTATGCATGTCCTTAATTCTATGCATATGTATAGATCCTTTGCTTAATGGGACGTCTCTCATGTGTAATAACCAAGTCGAGTTTCTGCAGGGTTATATACTGTGGCATTGCCGTGCTGTGAGGACCCACAGAAGAAGGAGAAAATATGTATGGCCCAATCCTTAGATGTGTCAGTGCCTATTGAATGATGAAGGTAAATGGGCTCTGGAACGTGCATTCCCAACAGTGAACTGAGAGAGAAATTTAATACACTGATCCTTCATTGATATTGCAATGGAATTACAGGTTTTGAGTCTGAAGTATGCTGTGATTATGAGTGCAGCTACTTTTCTCTCCCAGGCTGGTGTTCTGCATGGATGCGTCTGTGTTTTATGTACAAGTTGTTCCGCACATCTGCAAAGGAAGGCAGTTGGCTAAAGGCAGAGCCCCATTTGCGGAGCGGAGAAAATGTATGTATACTTCACAAATTAGAGTGAAGGAGGAATTCCTGTGGAGAGCAGTTTCTCTCAGAGTTAGGAGGGGGACTAAAGATTATGAATGTTCTTTTCTTCTCCTGATACATTTTCACCAAGTGGGCAAATTACTTAAAACACCGTCCACTGAGTACAGTTTTATTTAAGCAAACCCCATTTATGCTATCATAGAGCATGTTACATGGAATTGTAGCTGTAGGCTGGAATCTGAGACGTATATACTGGGAAGTAGGCACCATTGCGCACAGTAAGTCTTCTGAGTAGACATAGATAACATGGGCACTGAAAATCTCACCCTACACCTATTTTCCTATTGTACAACTGGCATACAAATCAGTGGCACAGGGTTGGGGGATGCCACCAGGGCAGTTGCTCTGGGGGAAAATGGTTAGCGTTGCGAATTTCAATACCCAGTGCTGCTTCAATACAACTGTGTGTTTCTGTTGCTTGGCTCCATTAAAATGGCTTCTCCATGTGAACCCAGACGTGACCCCTCCATACAATGGAATGACTCTTCTTTTCTTATCTTTGCGGCTGTGATCTCCTGGGTGATGTGGACCCCGTTAGTCAGTTGAATGCACATGTGTACTCCATCTGTTCCCCTCCCTCCTTCCTTCCATGTGGCCCCGGGCACTGGCAACCCATTCTACGCCACTGGTACAAATTTCCTTCCAACATTTTAGTTTCAAAATAAAACTGTATTGGAAGGATGCAGTTTTAAGCCAAGAAATAGGATTGGGAAGGGCTGCTTGCCCTTTCTCCTGTAGCCACTTTCCACCCCAAATCACTTGCTTTTCAACCTGCAAAGGGAAAGATACATACCCATCTGCAGCAAGGCATAACAAATAACCTGGGGCTTAGACTTTGCATGGAGAATGTAGATCACCTATTTAAACCTAGGTGAGGGTCTCATTGCAATCACCCTGAAGATGAGCTGAGGGTGATGGGCAGATCCTTCAAGTACCAATAACATTGCATGGCTCAATCCTGACAGTTGGTCAAGATTTTGTTTGCCAAGATGAGTAAACAGGATGCTGCTGATGGGGGCATAGAAGTGAAACAACACAGGGCAGGCAGTGATTCACCCTATAACACAGCAGTATTTTCTGCGCAATGGAAGGAAGCCCATCTGCTCACTGGAGCTGAGTTCCAGTGCCTGAGCTATTTGGAGTGTAGTGAGCCCAGAGAATGGCTGAGTGCCCACAGATGAGAACCAGGGCTGGGAAGGAATCATAGAGTTGGGGCAAATGATGTACTTTCTACCCGTGCAAACATGAGTTCCATGTTGTTTTGTTCCAGAACTGTGTCTGTTGCCCAAGGCCAGTTGCCATCTCAAAAACTGTTCCAATAAGCCTTTGGGATGGAAGGGAACACGTAATGTTGATCATTAAAATGCCATGACTTTGTAGCTTTGTACAATGCTGTAAATCTTCCTTTATGATGTACTTAATGCAAATAATATTACAAAATAATGTGCATTATACACATTTCTTGGGCTGTAAACTGCTTGTGACACCAAATTAGCCCATTCAATTATAGAGAGGCTTTCAAATGAGAAGCTAATTCTGGGAGCTGAGTTCTTCACCATCACTTTGAACTGCACTTTATGTGGCATGTGGTATAGGGTGATGTTAAATCCAGCCGTCCTGCAAGCTAGAAAGTCTCCTTGCGTTTTCAGTTTTCACACACGGAGCACATTCTCCACATTTACTGCTAGTATTTTCATGTTTAACTACCCTGCTTCCTGTGCATGTCTTCTCTTTCCTGGAGTGGAAGCCACCACAGTAGACTTGTGGCAGGCTAATGCAAATCACGCGCACCACAGATAAAGGCAACCAGACCGAGCATATGGTGGCCTTTTAACTAATGCATGTTCTGCATTTGTGTTGCTGCTATTATTCATAAGGGCCTCGGTGGATGGCTCCTTGTTAACTGGGACAATACTGGCAGGCTGCTGGTTTAAATTGCTTTTAATTCAGCCGCCAAGTACCCCCAACGCGTGGGGGGAATAATGGGAAATGCTTTCTAAGGGGTGGTCCAAGAGCATCGACTCTCCTGAAATACAGAGCACAATTTGTCCTTGCTTTCAAGTGATAAATCAGACACCATCCTGTTGGGGGGTAAATTGGTATGGATTATAGAGCTATCGCCAGAAATCCTCTGCTTTCCTTTGTAAGGTTGTCCCTGAGGGAATGTGGACCTCAGGCCCATATATAAGAGGGACATATACATGCTTTAGTGAAATGCATAAGGGATTCAGTGCTCAGAAGGATGGGGTGGGGTGGAGAGAATGACAAATGAAATCCAGAGCCCTCCACACGCTGACTATCCCAATGCTAGCTAAACTGTGGTCCTCATGTGCACTTCTTAAAACAGTACCTAAGGGGACTGACACACACAAAAATCAAGGGGATTAAGCCTCTTCTGACCATCTTGTATTCGGAGGATTTTCCAAGGGCTTTTCACGATGCCCTTTTCGTATACACCACTGAAGTACAGAATGCTGCCTTCCTTTAATTTTGTTTATCCGATTGCCTAGAGATTAAATGGGAACATATTAAAAGTGAGCAAAATCTCTTCACAGGTTTTTCCCCCACCCAGGCACATTCAGTTGTGGTGCTGAAACATGACTCCCCCCTCCCTGGGGTAATTTAGAAACCATTTTGCAAAAAATAATAATGCTTGCTTATTCATTTACATTGCCGTTTATCAGTGCCTCCCCCCCCAGGGGGTACGCAAGGGTACGCAGTAACCGCACCTCCTTTCTGTTGTTGTTAAAAAGTGTGTCACTTACTGTAACAACTTCATGGTGAGTACTGGCACTTTTTTTTTGGGGGGGGGGGTGGAAGCACTGTCCTTACCTGCCCTCAGCAATGTTGTCACGCAAGCAAATTTGGTTGGTTTTTTAGCATGATGATGTCATTTCAGTTCATTGTGTGATCCCCAGTTGGATGGGATTGCCCCTGAAGTTGCAAGTAGGAGACACAAGGGCACTGAACAGAATGTCTAAATCCACAAAAAGGGTTTTTCAGCAAAACAACAACTATATATATATATATATATATATATATATATATATATATATATATTCCTTGTTTACCCTCTACACAAGTGCCATACAGAGGAAACCATATTAGTAAAAAATGATTGAATAATACAGAATTAATTAAATACTCTTAAGCTTTCCACTTTCTTAGCACTTACAACATTAAAAGTGACTCAAGTACTATTATATCAAGCAGATACATACAAGCATGAGGAGAACAAATTATAACTAAGGATAATTGAGTCAGGTGTGTGAAGGTGCGATGACATATGTAAGGAATGGATTATGCGGGGATTGGGAAAGGAGAGCAGGTAAGTGAAAGTGTGAAGAGCAGAGTGTCAGGCAATATTAATTACCGTACAAAGAGAGAAGGGGGAAGCATTTCTGTACGACTGAATCATGTCGCAGGTATTTCTCTAATCCAAAAAAAGCCAGTCCTTATGTAAAAATGATATTGGATAGAATATGAAATCCCTTAAAGGTACATGGGAAACCATAAGCAATTAAAATATTATCTATCCGTTGAGTAGGTTCAAGCATCAGCTTGCCAGAAGCCGGCTGCTTTCAGATGTGAACTGTCCTGTTTCAATTATACTTTTCTTCTCTGTGCGTGTGTTTGTGATGGAAAGGTTAAGGAATTTAATAGGGGGAAGTCAAATCCTACTTGTTTTAATAAGTTTCTGCAGGACATCCCCACCAGCTGGTTAAGAATGATATTCTTTTGTTTTACAAGGCTGCAATTCTAAGCACTCCTGCGATGGAGTGAACCCCATTGAACTCAATGGACCTGACTCCTGACTTCATATGCTTAGTATTGCATCCTATTGCATACTGCAAGGGCTCCCCCCACCCAGTCCAAAATCACTGGAACTCAGTTTCAGCACCTCTCCGGTGGGCCAGTATAAGAGAACAAGGGAGGCATTCTTGGTGAATTCCGACAGCTCTTTTTCTAGAAAAACAGCACTGAGTACTGCTTAGGTGAAAACTGGATTACAAGCATGTAGAGTGGATTGAAAAGAGAAGGGATTATTTGATAATTATTTGAGGCTTATTTGATGATTGATTGGTGGTTGATTAGAGACTGAATACAGAACTATGAAATCATTGAAATTAATGAGCAACAAGCTACACACGCACGCAAGCGTGTGCGCACACACACATAATTTTTATTAATTTTTCTATTTTACAATTTAAAATACTCATTTAAACATCCTTAAAATATCAACAACTTCACTTCTTCTCTTTCCATGGTTCATTTTGCATAAATCCCTGCATATTTTACTTAAACTAAACCATTCAGTATTCCATTATTACATCCATCAAAACTTATTTACACTGTTGAATTTATCTTAATGCTGCCAATGTTTTCAGGTGTACACAATTTCCCCCATATAGTCAATAAACATTTCCCAATCTTCTCTAAACGTATGTTCTTCTTGTTCTCTTGTTCTGTTTGTTAAGTCCGCAAGCTGCATATATACCATCAGCTTAAGTTGCCATTCTTCTTTAGTTGGGACCTCGCTCGCTTTCCATTTTTGGGCTAACAAAACACGGGCCGCATACATAAATAACCTTTTTTGACCTCTGGGAATTTCCATGAGATGGAAACACACACACACACACACACACACACACACACACACACACTTTTAAAGGGAAGATGTGATGTTTTAGTCCCTATCCAAAATAAGCTAGGCTAAAGTTACATTGCATGGTTTGTTTATTGATACTTTGCTATTTTGTCAAGCATTTGTGTCTGTGATTAAGTTTGGAAATGTCATGTTCAAATCATAAATAAATAAATCAGAAAGGTAGAGGTGCCATATTAAGGGTATTGCTTTGGACTCAGACTTGCTGCTCTGTGAATTTGAAGGCTCCTTCATTTTGCAGAAGGTTCCCCCTTTCCCCCCGCAGTCTCCAAAAATCACTTCTGCCTCTGAGAGAGTTCCATGAACAGAACTCTGCTCATAGCATCCAACCCAGCAGATTTTTACACTATTGTGACACTGCAATATCATATAAGAATTTTGGAAAAATATTTTAAAAACATATATTTTTAAAACTCAGTGCTATTATTCTAGAGAAAGAGGTACCGGGACTCACCAAGTTCTCTTATAATGGTAATGGTGCCCACCTGGGAGGTTCTGGAACTGAGTTTCAGTGAGTTCTGGCTGATAAAAAAAGTCCTTTTTAAAGTTGTTACTGAAATAACAGGATGTGTTCTAAAGTACACATCACAGAAAGTAGTGTTAAATGCTCTTGAGGAAATAGTATAAAAAGGAGTCTTGGGATAGGACACTAGCTGATAATTTATTCGCTGGAGCAAGATACTTCTCAAAAAAGCGTGATAACTATCAGTGGAGGGAAGAAGACAGGGAAGATGACAATATACAAGTTCATGGCTATTAGTAAAACACAGTAGTGCAGTGATAACGCTATCTCTCATTTTTTACTGGGGAAAATTTAAGCTGAATCGGAACAGGAATACACAGATATTACCCGTGTGGCAAAGCTGAGTGGTTTTAAATACAAGGAGCCATTTCATCATATATTATTTGATTTGCAGGTTTTTGAATGCATCCTTATAAATGTTAATTGTTAATGTCTTTCATTAGGCATGTTTATTTGGAAAGGAAAAACGATGTTAAAGAAATAGGCACTTATCTAAAGACACACACTCAACAAAACATTAAGTGGTATCCAACTAAATCGTAATCAGAGCAGACGCATTAGATTCATGGACTCCGTTGATTTCGAACGGGTCGAATCATTCTCAGACTGAAATTGACAAGAATAAAAGGTGCTGCAGAGTGAAACTGATGGAAAGGCAGGCAGACAGGGAACGCGTAAATGCCAGGTAACTACTGCGTAAGCTACACCACATGAGTTAACAGTACTGCAGTCAGTTCATATCTGGAAGACGTGCTGCAATTGTTGTGGAACATTTTAAAATCATGATAAATCAGTACTGGGGGGGGGGGGGAGAATAGGGTGACAATGGGGAAAACATGGGGATGTGACAAGATAGGGTTGATGTCTGGATTATGAGATATAAATCAGAGAGCGAAGGGTGTTGATTCCGGACAAAAAGTCTAGTGTGGAGGAACCTTCCTTTTATCCTTATAACAACTCTATGTGGTCATACCCCACGAATGTCCCAGAAAAAAGGGACAGCCCATTTTTCTTGCTCGAGAGCACGGCAACCATTTTATGTGCCATGATCTTGTGCAATTTCACACTGAGATTTCACCCCCCCAAAAGTGGGTTTTTTTTGGGGGGGTGATTTTGTGCAGTGCCCCAAAATGTGCATTTTGGGGTGCTGTACCTGAAAAAGTGTGTCTTTTGGGCTCCATAATCTTGTGTGGGTCACAGGAGCATGGGGATCCCAGTTTGGGGACTCAAGATGTTGGAGGGTATTTGTGGTTATCGTAATACCCAGTTTATGGATGGGAGCTGTAGGGCTGCTATCTGACTCCTTAATGCTGGGAGAGTTGAAGCTGGTTGTAAGAAATGAGTCTGTGATGCCTTATTCACACTGACAGATCACCACCTGATGCTGTAGCTGTCAAGCCGTAAAAACAATTGTTGACTTGCCCAATAATACTTCTTGATCTCATAATGGAAATGTGTGTTGAACCCAGTTTTTCCAAGTCCAGCGGCTTTTCACCGTTTGAAATTCTAGTTCACATTTCAGCATGTATCTAGACGTCCAGGACCCAGTGCAGGAACCCTGTGGAATAAGCAAAATGCACTGAGCCTTAATTATATATAATGCTTTTCCTCTTATTTTACATTTTGTTAAACGTGGAGAAAATGATATTTAATAGCCCTGAGTCCATTACTAGACCCAAGAAGCAATTCATTAAAATATAAAATCGTGCAGGTCACAATTATGTTGCAGCTCATTATAAATATGTTATGTTGCTTAATATTAAATAGCACATCAGCACCACAATAATACATTGAGTCACCAATGGGAAGAAAAGGTCACAACAGTTTGCCTTTCTGCCTGAAAACTTGACCCATAGGTCTTAAGCATGCAAAAAGTGATCTGATTCTTCCCCACTCCATGCCACATAATCAAGTGCAACAAAAATAATTAAATGCTTCCATGGGAAGCAATGAAAGCTGTCCTCACATCTAATAATCTGTTGTGTTCTCATTGCAATCTCTTGATTAAATAAATTGTGTGGTAATCAAAGCACTGGCCTTTTACGTCCTGTGAGTTTCCTTGATCCAGCAGAAGTATAACAGGAAGGCTTAATCATAGCAGTGTTAAATTTGGGCTGTATTACGTATGTCAATGAGGATTCGCCAATAATGCATTTGTAATATGAGCTTTACCTGCTCATAGTACTCGTGTTATTGTGGAACCCTTCAGCCTTTACAACCTGGTGTTAATGAACTCAGGTTTTTTTGGAGGGGGGGGGGGAATCTGCATGGATGGTGAACTCAGGGTTGTTGTTGTTTGCAGCCGTAACTCAGTTCTGGCACATCTCAGGTGGTTGCTATTGCCATTCTAAAAGAACAAGGGAGGTGTCCATGAAACAGCACTGTGATCAACCCAGAAATTGTGTGTCAAGGTCCCCAAGACACCCCCTCAATAACACACACATCACACAGAATTTTTGTTTAAGGTTTTTGGCATAATTTTGGCCACAACTTTATTAACATACATGGATGTGAGTGGTTGCTTAGGCATTGGTTAGGACTATCTGTCCCCCCACCTGGGGACAGAACTGACTTCCAGATTCCAGTGAAAGTCAGTGAAGGGGAAACAATATTGGGGAGAAACTGGAGCTGCACCACAGGGCCTCACCTTCTCCCCGCATGCTCCCAGGAGCTTACGCGGCCCAAACCCGATGCCAGGGATTTGGACGAAAGCATGGCAAGCCCCTGAATTCCTTTAACAGAATTCCCTTGGAGCAGCAGCATTGGAGGGGCAGACACAGCCAATCCTTACCCCTCCTCCAACCAATTTTTAACCAATGCCTAACTGCAACCTTACAAGTTGTGATGATTTGCTACGCAGTAGGCAAAAAACCAAATGGCACTAGCCAATCAGCCAAATGGACAAAATTCCTACCGGGCCCCTGCCCCAAGAGCAGATGACCACATGACAGGGATAGCAAGGTCAACACACAAGACCTAAAATAAGGGAGAGCGGGCGGGTGATCCAGTGCACGCAGCGAAAGAGAAAGCTGAACGCTGCGTGCACTGCTTAAAAAACCTCTGTTCCCTCCCTCAAATTAGCAACATCAAAATTACCCCAGAAACTCAAACTACCAATCCCTGCCAGAGACCAACCACCCCAACCCGCCTGGCAGCAGAGGGGTGGCGTGGCTGGCCCCCATCACAACACGTGCTCTCTTTTCATGAGAACACGCTTTATGGAATGGAATGGAAGAAAACTTTGGCCAAGAGACTCTGGCTCAATGACAGAAATAAGCACAAATGGCTGTCCTGAGGGTACAAATGTTTCTTTTCTCTGGAGGATGTGAGAAGCAGAAATGCAGAAAGGGGCTTGGTCGAGCTAAGACAATGCACCAATGTACAAAATTCGTTACTCCACACACGGCAATAGCTAGGTGATCTGTCAGAACCATCCAGATTGCGCCCCCTAGCCATGGACAATTTAGCTCTTCTTTCCGCCTCTCCTCCAACCTCCCCCCATTCAATTAACCCTCTATTCAAAACCTTTTCTTATGAGGCAATATTCAATATTTTTATTTATAGACATATTTATGGACATATTTTGGAGGACGCGGGTGGCACTGTGGGTTAAACCACAGAGCCTAGGACTTGTCAATCAGAAGGTCAGCAGTTCAAATCCCCGCGACGGGGTGAGCTCCCATTGCTCGGTCCCTGCTCCTGCCAACCTAGCAGTTCAAAAGTGCGTCAAAGTGCAAGTAGATAAATAGGTACGGCTCTGGCAGGAAGGTAAATGGCCTTTCCGTGCTCTGGTTCACCAGAAGCGGCTTAGTCATGCTGGCCACATGACCCGGAAGTTGTATGCCAGCTCCCTCGGCCAATAAAACGAGATGAGCGCCGCAACCCCAGAGTCGGCCACGACTGGACCTAATGGTGAGGGGTCCCTTTACCTTTACCTTATGGACATATTTTAAGCCGGTTTTGCACCGCCCCCCTTCGCCCCTGGTGGGGGCCCACCTCACCATTCCCTAGCTACGGCCCTGACTCCACGTGGCTAGCAGTGCTTGTGAGTCTCCCTTGGGATCAGGTCAGCCCCTAAAAAAATAGAAAACTGTCACTACAGGAGTTTGTTCCATGACCAATACACAACTGAGAGGGAAAAAAACAAATCAGAATTCAGAAAATTTGAGGTGTCATGGAGGATCAAAAAGAAGTATCCTACACCTCATTGTCCTCTTAGCTCTATGTTTTTTGAATATATTTTTTATTGCTTTGGAGCCCAGTTTGCTGTTTGGTCTTCTCCTTTTGAGAAGAAGCAATTTCTTCCTTTGAACCCTTCTCTCCTACTGCATTCAGCTCTCAGCTGATCCTTGAACACACCAAAACAGTTTCCTTTGAATCCCTGCCTACATATTCTTTCTTTCCTCTTAATATTTAGGATAAGGTCCTTTGTAGCTGAAACATAATAAAGATTTTGGTTTGGACTAGTGGAAGTTTTAGGGGCCAAATGATAGAGTTGATTAATAAACATATCATTAGCTTTGTATGTCATAATTGTTTGTAACAGTTAAGTTGCATATTGTTTCTCTGAGTAAAGTTTGTACATTAAGCTGTGCTTGTTTACCTGAAGGAGCGTCTCCATCCCCATCGTTCTGCCCAGACACTGAGGTCCAGCGCCAAGGGCCTTCTGGTGGTTCCCTCACTGCAAGAAGCGAAGTTACAGGGAACCAGGTAGAGGGCCTTCTCAGTAGTGGCACCCACCCTGTGGAACGCCCTCCCACTAGATGTCAAAGGAAAAAACAACTACCAGACTTTTAGGAGACAACTGAAGGACTATTGTATTTTAATATTTTGTTGGAAGCAGCGCAGAGTGGCCAGGGAAACCCAGCCAGATGGGTGGGGTATGTATGTACGCATGTATGTATGTATGTATGTATGTATGTATAAATAAATAAATAAATAGCTGCAATATTCATATTCCAATATATTTTCCATATAGTCATTGTTGGCACACTTTTTCCTTGCCCATTCAAGTCATCCAGGTCATTCAAATGTAATGTGCTGTTGATTTCTCTTTCAGATCATTATGTTCATGTCTTTTATAAGTTGCAATGTGTTCACTGGCCTTCTGCTGTTGTCTTTAAAAGAAATCCTTTCTAATCAACTTTGGTCTCGAGTTCTGTCTAGTCAACACCCCCCTCTCTCTTTGTGGCAATTTGAGAACCTCATTTTCTACCTGCTTGCAATTAATTCTGAGGCATCTTGAGTTGATTTCCTGCTTTTGTATCAGACAAGGCATCTCTTCTCTAATTAACAGAAGAATTGTCACCTGCCAATCTGATCCAATTCCCACTATGTTAGGTTCTGAACATAAAAATACAGTCTTTTTATTGAGCCTCCACAAAACATCCCAGCTATCTGGCACAAGTCTAATTCATTCATCATGTCTTGATTTGTGGTTGTGGATTCAGGAAGAAAGAAAAACATTCCTACAAGTCATTTCAGGTAGACACTTCAGTATGTAGTGGACCAGATTAAAACTGACCGTATGACATCTTTCACAAATTAATTTATTTCAGTTGCAAAATGCATGAAAATTCATGAAGCTTCTTCCTGTAAGACAGAGTTACAGACATTCCATGTTTGCTTCCAATTAATAAAGCTTAGCTTCACTGTAGTGGAACTCGAAACAGGCATCACTGCCTTCCAAACTTATTTTGTTTCCAAATATTTTTTTGAGCTCATGCAACTGTGTTGTAGTGATGTTATAATATTTTGGAGCTGGTGTTGCATGCATAACACACACACACACACACACACACCCTGGCACTTTATGCACGACATTTGCTGTAGGATTGTCAATGACAGCTGCTCAAAACTGAGTAGCAAAAGGAAAGGAAAAGAAAACAGAACTTTAGATGAACTTATTCCTAAATACTCCACAGCTTATGAACTTATTCCTAAATACTCTACAGACATACTGTGCTTTAAGAGCTGTGGAGTGGGGAGTGTAACATGGACCAGTTTAGATAAACTACTAAAATATATTATACCTGTAAACAACTTTTGGAGAACCTTCTTTTCTTCTGTGTCCCAGTCCCACCATTACATCAACCCTGGAATATTCCTGCTACCCATACAAAAGAAAACACACACACATAATGTTTTCAACATTTCATATAATGAAAACCAAACTAATCTTTAAAAGATGATGATAAAGAACAATACAGAAAAAGAAGAAAACATAAAAGGTGGGAAGAGAAGGGGGAGGAGAAAATCTATTATGTGATCACGCAAGGGAACTCTGGGGCAATAGAATATAAAACTTCAATTGTTTCTATTTTTCAGTGTCTTTTTTTAGAATAAGGGATACTATTTTGCCTCCTGGTAATTGCCCAAGGTATGAGAGAAAGAAGAGAGAAATAATAATAATAATAATAATAATAATAATAATAATAATAATAGCAGCAGCTGCTTGGCAGAGGAGCTTCTGTGAAAGCATTCCACTCTATTTTAAAAAAACAAAAAAAACAATTTTTCTATTTGTACCTCATATGCCTTTCAGCAATGTTCAAGAAGAATCCTTCCTAAATAATAAATGAAACAAATGGGTAGCACCACAACTGTTTGCAGTTCCAACGTACTTTGAGGACACAATTCAATAGTCTTAGGCTACAATTGTAAGCACACTAAGGAATAGCAGAGGCACCTAAGGCCCCTTTGCGCTGAGCTGGAGGGCTGGATTGGGTGGAAGTGTTCATCAGCCAAATCCTGTAGGCCTCTGTTAGTGAGACTGGAGAAGCCATGCTGATTCTCCTTTACTGAGGCTTGTTCTTCTTCACGCCTGAGAATTCTGTCTTTCATCATGCTGTCCACCTCGTTGCCCCAAAGAGATGATAACCGCTCTGTAGATAGTTGACTTTCAGCACATTTCCAGGCATAATTCCAAGGGCCCTTTAAAGCCCTAAACGGCATCGGTCCTCTATACCTGAAGGAGTGTCTCCAGCCCCATCATTCAGCTCCAAGGACCTTCTGGCGGTTCCCTCACTGCGAGAAGTGAGGTTGCAGGGAACCAGGCAGAGGGCCTTCTGGGTAGTGGTGCCCACCCTACCAGACTTTTAGAAGACATCTGAAGGCAGCCCTGTTTAGGGAAGCTTTTAATGTTTAATGCTGTATTGTGTTTTTAATATTCAGTTGGTAGCTGCCCAGAGTTGCTGGACAAACCCAGCCAGATGTGTGGGGTATAATTATTTTTTTTTTTAATTATTATTATTATTATTATTATTATTATTATTATTATTATTATTATCTGTCATTTCTGTAACCCCTTTTCAAAAAGTGATGTTCCATGGGCTACTTTCTAGAATGGAGCTCACTGTGCCCCTTGGCTGTTTCTTGGACAAGATTCTTGACAATTAGGACTGTGATATTGCAATTAGGACTGTTCTGTACAGGAGACCCCACAACTGATCACATGCTGAGGGAGCAAAACGAAAAAGAAAATCCTGGCCACTTGCTAAGCAGCCAAGCTCTTTGCACACTGTGCATGGGCGCTGAAGTTCACTGTTGTGCATGTGGATCTCTCAGCCAAGACCACAGTATGTAAATCCATTATTGTGATTGTTTAGCTCTCTGCTCTAAAAGTAGAATAAGCAAACAAATAAATATGTGATGCAATTCAACTTATTCCACTCCTGTCCCCCACCCCCAGCCCCATATAAACTTTCCTCAAGAGTGTGATTCATTTTTTTCAAAACTGGCGAATGATGTGTTGGAAATAATCCTGTTCTTAATTGTAATTATGAGATTTTTGTCATTTCTCTCATTAATCATAATGACAGCATTTCCCCTCAAGGCCAAGGTCGAAAGTTCCCTGCTGTTATTTTATCCAGAAATGTACTCTCTGGTTTGCTATGGTATGCCATGAATATTTATGCTCTACAGGTAATAGAGTAAATATTAGCACTATGAATTATTAAGAATAAAGGAAAAATTGCTGAAATTGTTTTTTGGGGGAGAGTAGGGTTGTTCTGTAGCTTTGTATATTTGTGAGGTGTTGGATATGAATTAAAGGCAGGAGAAAAGACTCACTGTAATTACTGCTGCAGAATTTTAGTTTGCATTAATGGAAATTTTAGTCAAACAATATGAATGTTTTAGGGTATTTTTGAGCATAGTGAATTGTAAAGCAGATCAAAGTAGTTATTTAATAATGCATTTTGCAAGTGGGACAGTGATGTCTCCTAGGAATGCTTCCATTAAGGAATGTGACTGAGACGATCGCGGAGGCAAAGAGTCAGATCCTGCACTTGGACAAAGTCATTTCATTCCCTTTGTTCCCCCCCCCCACCTCTATTCTATTGAGCTTAGCCCCCTAATACAGAGGACCAGGTGAAAGGACCCTTTTGAGCTATGTACCATTCATCGCTCATAACTGTGGATAGGGTTGCCATATATTAGCCACTGAAAGGCTTCTGTTTCTTTCAGATTTCTGCAGAATACAGCTGACAGATGCTCAGGTACAGCTTAGCCAATCACAATGGTGACGGGGGAAACCATATCTGAGCTGCTCTTGAAAAGTCAGAGGTTCTGTTTCAGGTGGCAACTCCAGCTATAACTATTAAGGATATTTTTTTGGTAGCCAAAGAACACTGTCATTCTTTATTTTCTGTAGTTGGGTTCTTGCATGAGCCTGCCCTTGAAAACAGTCCAGAAACTACAGCTAGTGCAGAATGCGGCTGCCACATTATTAACTGGGGCAGGGGAGAGGGGATCATGCAACCTCTTCCTAAAGTCCCTGCACTACCTGTCTGTGTGCTACAAGGCTGGAGTCGAGGTGCTGATAGTGCTTTAAGGTAAAGGGGTAAAGGGGACCCCTGACCATTAGGTCCAGTCGTGGCCAACTCTGGGGTTGCGGCGCTCATCTCGCTTTATTGGCCGAGGGAGCCGGCGTACAGCTTCCGGGTCATGTGGGCAGCATGACTAAGATGCTTTTGGCGAACAAGAGCAGCGCACAGAAACGCCGTTTACCTTTCTGCTGGAGAGGTACCTATTTATCTACTTGCACTTTGATGTGCTTTCAAACTCCTAGGTTGGCAGGAGCAGGGACAGAACAACTGGAGCTCACCCCGTCATGGAGATTCAAACCGCTGACCTTCTGATTGGCAAGTCCTAGGCTTTGTGGTTTAACACACAGTGCCACCCGCGTTCCACATAGTGCTTTACAAAGCCCTAAATGGTTCAGGCCCAACTATTTGCAAACCCTCCAAGCAGGGGTGAACGAAGGCTAACCAACACCCGGGGCAGGGCAAACCACAGGCTGCGCACGTGTTGCACCACTATGTACGATGCATGCGTGACATTGCTATGTAGGGTGCATGTGCAGCGGCGCTACGTACAGCGCATGCGTACAACATTGCACATGTGTTGTACGTAGTGGTTTGTCACCTGCGCCACCCGAGCGCCATACGGACGGTGGTGGGATCCTCTGCTCATGGCAAACTAACAAAACTCTAGCCAGGGTTTGAGTGGGTGACTCATAGTAAAAGAAAGGACCCCTTATATAAATAATAGAAGCATTATTTTATAAAGGTGCTGGCTGTCCTAGACTCTCTCTGCAAGCAGCAAAAAGTATAGAGAATGCTGAAACAGCCAACTAACCTATTGGCTTTTGTGCATATAGGAATGCAAGTAGGGTGGAGAGGCTGCTGTCCTATAAACGACAGCTTCTGCACTATACAGAGCAGTACAGAAAGTGTTTATCTGTGATTTGAATTCTGCTTAGCAAGGCTCACTGGTCTTTATTGAAAAATACAGGCTTATGCCTTCATTTGTCTGCTGGGGCTGTACAAGTCTCACCTTTGCTCTGTTGCAATGAGCCTGCATGATTGCTTGAGAATGGAGTGCCGGTTCTTCTGCTGAGTGCTCTGGTCTTGTTCTGATCTGAAGCACTTACTTATAATTGGTGCCAGGGAGTGACAATCAGCCCGGGAAAAATGTTCTGGAAAAGTTGGATTTTTTCTCTGAAAATTTTCTGTGAACTCGGGGCTTGAAATGAAAATACAGGCAAAGGAACTGGCAGGAAGGCAGAAATCAACGCAGACTTCGGTTGCTAGCCCCATCACCTGACTTGGGGTGTGTTCCCTCTAGATCAGACAAAGTAAGTTAATTACCCTATCCACATTTATTTGCACATTGAATACAGGGTGAACATGCATAGGACCAGGCTGCGATGCTCTTTGTAAATTTAAAGGCACTTTGATCTTTTTTTGATATATTTAAGGAACTTTGCGGAAGATGGACTAGAGCACCCTTCCCCTACTTGGTGGCTTCCAGACATTTTGAACTACAAGTCCCATCAGCCTCAGCTAGCATGATGACATGCTGGGATGTTGGGAAGAGTAATCCAACAGCCATTGCTATTTCTGCAGATGGGTCCTCTTCTCCAGTGTTCTAGAGCTGCCCAATCAGCATGAATGGCAAGCTTTTTGGCCACAGAGAAGAAGTCTTCTCACCCTTTGTGCTGACTGGAGCCAATCAGAGTGAAAGGAAGTGAGTCAGCCGCTGAGGATTGGCTCTGAGGGACATTCTGGAGAAGGCATGCGGGGAAAATACTAAGAAACAGTTCTGTATGCTCCAAAGCCAAGTATCTGGGAACAATGAAAACATTAGGTGCTAAAGTTTCAAGAGAATAGTGTTATAAGGTCTGTTACGAACAATGAAACAAAAAACTTAAGGCACTCCTAAAGAAAATATTGGAGCATGCCAAATCATTTTCGCATGTAAAAGGTAAAGGTAAAGGTACCCCTGACCATTAGGGTACCTCATCACGGACGACTCTGGGGTTGTGCGCTCATCTCACTCTACAGGCCGAGGGAGCCGGCGTTTGTCTGCGGACAGCTTCCAGGTCATGTGGCCAGCATAACAAAGCTGCTTCTGGCAAACCACAGCAGCGCACGGAAACACCGTTTACCTTCCCACCGGAGCAGTACCTATTTATCTACTTGCACATTGATGTGCTTACGAACTGCTAGGTGGGCAGGAGCAGAGACCGAGCAACGGGAGCTCACTCCGTCGCGGGGATTCGAACCGCCGACCTTCGAACCACAGCGCCACCCGTGTCCCTTTACATGTACATGTACATGTACATGCACAGAAATTAGTCGATCCAGTGAAAGACAACACATGGAGATCTCCACTGACTGTTGCAGTGCATATGCTTCTAAGATTTTTGGATAAATTTAGAAGGCTGTATAATCTTAGAATTGGGTGCGGCTGTGAAAGGGCATGGCTGTAACTATCACAAAGGACCTGGGACTTCTGAATTTGCCACAACACTACTGGAATCAGGCATTTAAGATTCCTCCCAAGGACATTTTCGGAGCACCAGCTCTGTGCAGGACACGAAGGATGGGGGGAACCGGTGGCTTGGATCCTGGAGGGTAGCTGTTTGCAGAAGAGCTGGCCTCCCTAATACAAATGTTTCCTTCCAGCATTTTAAATGAAAGTGCTCAAAATTGTTTTGAAGCACTACCATTTAAAGGACTTGCATAGCCAGTGCGACTGCACAGCAGGAGGCTGAAATATGTGGTGCTTATTGCAAAGTGCTGCCAGTGTGGGGATCTTGAGGCTCGGTCTCCTTTGAATATGCTGAAACTGGCTGAAAGACACTAAGCCCACCCATAACAGATATATATATAGGTGGTAGCATTTCTATTTGGGCCATTTTGCTGTTGGGAATTATTTTGAAGCTCATTTCCTAGCTTTAGCTGATACGTTGTTTTAGGGCTGCCTGTGAAATTTATGCATGGGTTTTGTTTTATGAAGGAGAATGCAATTTAAAAACGACACCTACACAGAGAGGGAATAAATCAAAATGGTCCCTTGCAAAGGCACATAAAGGAGAGTCAAACTCCCCACCATCACCACTAAGTACTCTTTACAGCCTTGAGAACATTATTGGGCATCTTCACATAGAAGGCTTCAACTGTCTTTCACCCACCTGTGCTGCAGCTACAAAAACCAACATGGGCAAGAATGTACACAGATTTCTGTTTATGTGTTCTAAACTTGAATGAGTTTCACTTTGAGATGGGTCATGACTCAGGGCAGAGCATGTGTTTGGCATGCAGACGCTCAGATTCAACCCCTGGTATCTCCCAGTACAGCTGGGAGATTTTTTTGGGAGAGTGGCTGCCGCTGGGTTTCGGTGATTCTAAGCTAGAATCACCCTGATCTAACCTGGATCCCTGATCTAACGCAGCTTATTTTTATGTCTTTAGGTTGCTAGGGGAGGGGTAGTATCTCTGGTAGGGGACATGTTGTGCTCCTTCTGGGGTACTTTGTCCACCTTTGGTCCCCACCCTGCACTCAATTCTCACTTGTGGCTTCTAGAAGTTGTCAGCGTGTGACAGAATCTACACCCCAATGGTCAAGAAGGCATTTCTGCACATGCAGAATATAGGGCTCATCCAGCTGGAAAATGAAAATTCTGATCCTAAACCTCTGCTGCCTTGTGGGATATATTTGGGTGAAGAAAAGGCTAGGGAGTAAACCCTACACCATTCCAGAGTGCAGTCCCTAAGATGGTTGGATGGTGCCTTGTATTTCTCCTTCTGGCAACTCCTGCACCCAGAAGCAAAACATTTTGCTTTGCTTTCTTTTGGACCACATCATCAAGACTGAGGGGGTGGGGACTTGTTGTCTGGGCAGCCCAGGACCTCCATATATTGTGCCCTGGAGAGGTCACTTCAGTGCTACTAATGCAGTTGTTTGACTTCACTCCTGGAGGCACACTCCATTGTCTCTTGAGACTGGCGGATGCCAATGACAATGTCCCATGATACTCCTTTCAATGCCTGTTCTTCATACACTTGCTGGGAGAATGAAGTTGTCTGAGTAATTTGCTGCTGGTCAGGCTATCAGATAAGACACCTCTTAGAACTCTCTGAACACTGAAAAACTTGTTTAAGGGAATTAAATAGTTTGCAGGCCCTAGACTTACTGCAGGTCCCAAGAGGTCCCTGTGCCAGCTCCTTCCTACTCCCTTCCAGCTTGATATGTGTGGCCAGGAGATTCCTGAAAAGAGCTATGGCACCCCCTTGTGCTGGACACCCCTCACATGGACTGAGGGTGGGTCCTCACATAGATGGTCTCAGTTCTTTGCTAAGAACTCTTCCATCCATCTCCCCTGTGTGCATCTCTCGCCCACAACTTCCTTTTGTCCTACCCACAGTCTCCACTCCAATTCCTTAACATCCCCACTATTCCTCACCCTTCAGATCTTTATCTACTGGTAAGCCGGTTTCCTCCTAACACCTTTCAGAAAAGAGCTGGAAAGCCTTTTCTACTTTAGCCAGAGAAGTTGTCCTGGTACAATTATCACCAGCTGTCACTATCAGATAAAGATTCTGCAGGATCCTTCTGTGGACTAATATGGCTGTTCTTCCTCTGTCTCAGATATTTCTCCTTGTATTCCTGTGTTCAATATCACCCAGTTCAGAGGTTGTCGTACGACCACATCTGAATCAGCCGTAGTATCTCCTTCAGCTTTCCGTCATTGTCTGGAGAGACCTCCTTCTCAAAGGAGCTGATAACTGTTAGGGGTTACACCCCCCCACAAGCTCAGCTTAGATTTATATACAGCATGTTCATGACATCTGGATTCAGAGTGCTGGAACAGAGAGATGGGAAGAGCCTGCACGGTCCCATTTCCCCTGTCATCTCCCTGACCTTTGTGTCTGACTGTTAGTCTTTCAGCATTCTTTTCTCCGTCCAAGGAATACATCCCAGCATTTCTGCTTTAGCAATGGCAAGCGCTACTGTTGCTGACTTTCTTTCTGGATATTTTGTCAGGTGCTGGGGAACGGATATTATTTGCAGGAGCTAGCCAGGCAGGGAGTCCCAATTTACAAAAGGAAATGAAAAGCATGCATGTTCAGAGCATTTCTATGTTAGAGGACCGCTTCCGGACATGTTATGCTACCATGCTTGTAAAGTGGAAGCATCTTAACTTTGTATACTTAACTTTGATATGCGGAGTTTTGGATGTATAAAGGATGCAATTCTATCCCTGTGATCTTTACGTTTGCTTAGCTTTTTTAAAATTATTATTATTAAAAATAATAATCCTCTACAAGAAAAAGGGGGGATAAACTGTCAGAGTTTCCATCCAGTCACTCAAGACTATTCTTTCCAGTTCAGCTGCAATCCTGTTCACAGTTTCCTGGGTGTAAATGGCTTATGCACAGTGAGACTTATTTCAGAGCACACACACATACAGGATTGTGCTTTAAGTTTCTTATTTCTTGTCAATCAAGGGGTAGGTAGATAAATGGAAAAATTTTGATACCAACTTGAGTGTGAGGGGAATTTCTCCCTAGGGCCCATTAAAAACCACATTTCATTGCAATATCCACCTACATTTCATGAAGAGAAAAAATGACATTATTTGTTTATTATAAACTAAAAATAGGCACATGCTGAAGGTACTTTTCAGCTCAAATCAGTGGGGTTTAGATTGTATGCACACTTACCAAAGAGTAAATCCTGCTGAGCTCAGTATGACTTACTTCTGAGTAAACAAGCAAAAATTCTGTTGTTTGTGCTTAACTTTGGCTGGATTGCCTCAAGTCTTCTGGCATCTGGTTTGGAAGTTTGGTCTTACGCTTGCCCCTTCTCTCACTAGGTTAGGTCCCCTCAAGAAACTACTTGATATATACCCTGACAAAGAGCCTGCAAAATTCATTTGGGAGGGATTTTCGGATCCCAGTATCCGTATGCCCAAATCCAAATGATCCCCCGAACCAAAAATCTGTTAGGAAGCTTCCTGAGGTGGCCAGGGAGAAGATTGGAAAGGAAGTCACCACCGGGCGAGTGGCAGGCCCATTTGACTTGTCCCTCATAGTGGCCATACCACTCCTCCAATGGAGACCGCTTGGGGGATGCCCCCCCCAAGGTCATAGGACATCCCCCTGCCTTCTGGCTTCACCCTTAGAAACACCCCCAGTGGACGGACGGGAGTGATATGCGCCATCACTTACCTCAATGCCTATTGCCAAACCTTTCACAACCAACGAAGTTGTCACCTTATTTGATCCCAGAACCCAATATGCTGTGAGTTGTCTAGGCATTTGCACCTTAGGGAATAGGGTACAGATGGGGTCTCAATGTAAGTTTACCTTAGTACAGTGGTACCTCGGGATGAGAATGGGATCCGTACCGGAGCCCTGTTCACATCCCAAAGCGAACGTAACCTGTGTCCGCACGTCTGCGCATGCGCGGGTCACGTTTTGGCGCTTCTTTGCATGCGCATGACGTCATTTTGACGGTCTGTGCATGCGTGCATGACGAAACCCGGAGGTAACTCGCTCTGTTACTTCTGGGTCGCCTCGGAGCGCAACCCGAATTTGCCTAACCTGAAGCGTATTCATCCCGAGGTATGACTGTATATGCATTTCTTTTCACCTTACTTGGTTGGAGAACTGTACTGCAAAATTTGGGGAAGTGCACATTTCAAAGATTGGCTATATTTGGGTTCGCATACTGCTTTAGAAAATGTGAATTATGTGGGTTCAACGGCACTGAATTTCTCCTCCATTTCCTATGGTCACACAGCAAAATCAGCTTCTCTCTCTCTCTCTCTCACACACACACACACCAAGGTAACCTGCCTTAACAGCCTGATTCTTTGGATCAGCCTGAACTCCCATGTTGCAAAGTGAGATTATCTATTCTGTTTACAATACACTGTTAACTTCCAGAAGCCTTGGGACAGGAAGGTTATCTTCTAAATTCTAATTATAAATGGTGTGCAGAGGCTGAACAGGGGGAAAAATGATGCTCCCTGTCCTCCTTCTCATCTCAGAACTTTGGAATACATGTTTAAACAATGATATACATTGGCTTTAGGTACAGGGCACACTAAAGAAATGGTTGGGTTTTTTAAAAATATGTGTGTGTGTGTGTGTGTGTGTGTGTGTGTGTGTGTGTGTATATATATATATATATATATATATATATATATATATATATAATGCAATGCATAATTAACTTATGGCATTAATTGCCTCAGGATGCATTGATGGGGTTGATATAAAGGATTAGAGACATTAATGGAGGGTGAGTATATTGCTATGCAGGCTAAAAGCAATTCCCTAAAATGCCTCCTAAAACCCATGCCAGATCACAACGTTTCAGCTTTAGCTGGAAGTCAATTCCGAGTTGTTTGTGGACCAATTGCTGTCCTGAAGCTGGCTACATTCAGCTTTGCGCTTGGTGGTTCAAATTGCTGAGCTCCTGAGTGAAGTATGAAACACATGTATAGGAGGATCTAATAAACCACAATGATATCACATCTCAATGATTAGCAAACTATCTTTTTTATCAGTGCATTTCTTGTCATTGGGTGTTTGATAACGTGAACCTGGCAGCCTGGTGTTACAAATGGACTCATCTTAACTCTTTGTTAAAATGGCATGGTGTCAATTTCTGTAAGTTTACAGTTCCCTAGAGTGAGGAAGCAGAAGAAAATGTTGTGAAAGCATAGCATCCGTAGGAAACCAAGGAGCTTTTTCCGAATCAACTTTCTTTATTATATGACATTCTCTATTAACCATCAAGATGATAGCTCTTCTGTTGCCATTAGAGCTTTACCTAGATACAGCAGATGGTATTGTAGGGTTGGGTAAATCTGTCCATTTTGGTTTCTTTCAGTATCTCATTTTTCCAATCTTCAATTTAGTTCTCCACTTCATTTCTGATATTTTTTTTAAGTCCTCATGAAAATCCATACTCCTAATAATAGTTTGTATGCCAAACTATTTCCCCTAACATTGTAGGCAAATATAATGCAGATACAATAAAATGTTTTAAAATGTTTTAAATGTTTCACAAATACATGCATTTCACTTTACCCAATTACCGTATTTTTTGCCCCATAGGACACACTTTTTCCCCTCCAAAAATGAAGGGGAAATGTGTGTGCATTTTATGGGGCGAATGCAGGCTTTCGCTGAAGCCTGGAGAGTGAGAGGGGTCAGTGCGCACTGACCCCTCTCGCTCTCCAGGCTTCACGCAGCTCTCCGCAAGGCGCGGGAGCCCGGTGCTGGGCTCCCGCGGCTTGCGGAGAGTTGCCTGTTATGGGGGCTGGGGTCAGGGGAAGCTCGGGCTTCCCCCGCCCCAGCCCCGCGCCTGGGGGGGGGGGAAATACATTTTCCCCCTTTATTCCCCACCCCCAAAAAAAACTAGGTGCGCCTTATGGGACGGTGCGTCCTATAGGGCGAAAAATACGGTATATGCAATTTTTTTTGGTAACATTACTTTGCTGGTGGAGGGACGCAGGTGGCGCTGTGGGTTAAACCACTGAGCCTAGGACTTGCCGAACAGAAGGTCGGTGGTTCGAATCCCCATGATGGGGTGAGCTCCCATTGCTCGGTCCCTGCTCCTGCCAACCTAGCAGTTCGAAAGCATGTCAAAGTGCAAGTAGATAAATAGGTACCGCTCCGGTGGGAAGGTAAACGGCATTTCTGTGTGCTGCTCTGGTTCGCCAGAAGCGGCGTAGTCATGCTGGCCACATGACCTGGAAGCTGTACGCTGGCCCCCTCGGCCAATAAACCAGATGAGCGCCGCAACTGCAGATTCGGTCACGACTGGACCTAATGGTCAGGGGTCCCTTTACCCTTTACCTTTACCTTACTTTGCTGGAGAATTGCATTGCAAAATTCAGAGAAGTGCAAATTTCAAAAAAATAAAATGAAAGGTTGTGCTTGGATTCACATCTTATCTTTGAGTCATATTTGAAAGCATGAATTAGGTAGGATCACCTTTAAATGAGGACTGATTGAATTTCTCCACCATCCCTAATGGTAACAGGTATTTTAAGCAATTTAGTTAAACAGGCACCTGCTACCATAAACGGTTCTGCTGCTATCCTGCACTTAGGTCACAATGAAGCATGGGATTGTGATGTTAACAGTGATATTTTCTGTTTGTACATTCTAGGAACAATTTCAGCTGGGTGAAAAGGTCTCTGCTTTAGGAGTTCATTTTTTATTATTTCACAATGAATTTTGAGGCGTCTTTGAACTCTCTCTGTGGGTATATATAATCTTTTCATAATATGTCTGTAAATCACCTTGAGAAATATATGTATGTGAAAGACAACAAACAAACAAACAAACAATTTGTTTGAGGACAACCAACTTACCACTACAAATACAGGGCCATATAACAAGAATTGGGTTCAGAATTTGTCTATCCTCCACGGGCCATTTTGACACATGAGTAAGCATGCTCCCCAGATGAGCACCTGAAGCCATATCACACCAGGTAGCTCAAAATTCAAACCAGGAGAGCAGACAGAGGCTTTTAACCTGATCCGTGATCCCACGGGGCCAAGATCAGAGATCTGCTGCCTTCTCTTTTGACAGTTTACTGTCAAAGAGCAGGCAGAGGCTTATCGCCAACCTTAGTGGCTAAGCACCCAATTGCTAAGTTCAGATATAAATGAACCTCTGATCTTAGTACTGTGACACTTGGTGCTAAGGTTGGAGATAAGAGGTCCCTTATCTCTGATCTTAGCACTTACTGTTTAGATCAGAAAGGACAGATCTCTGTGCCTGATGTCATAAGACTCTGGGTGACTGACAGGCCTCACGAACCAAATTCAGATGCTAGGCAGGCCTAATTAGACTCACAGCCTGGAGGTCCCCATGTTTGCTTTCTCCTCTGTTTGGAAGGGGGTTGTTTGTTCTCTAACCACTTTAGCTATCTGTGTTTTGATGAAATTGCTATAAAACTATTCTACTTCATTCTGCATGCCTCTGTCTCCGCCTGTGTTTATCTGTGTTGGCATATAGCTGACAGATTTTCGAAACAATAAACCATTTTCCAGTGGCAAGAATTACTGTAGAGCTTTGATGAAAGTGGTGAACCTATCTGGGTTGAAAGTCAAGTTTCTAAAACACCATTGAAAACAATATATATATATATCTCCTCTTTTCTCTCTCAGATTTCCATAGCTTCAAATTGTTTTATTCTATTCTACCAGTAAGTCATATCTTTGCATCGTCTTTGATATCCAAGTACATTAGCAAATTGAGGAGAAATGATGCAATACGATTTGCATTTGTTTCATGCACTTTCTTTATGAATGACATTGAAACCCTGGCTGTCATTGACTCTAGAAGTTTGTGAAATATATAGTGATTTTGCATGCCATAGCTCGGCTGAATGATAGCACTATTAAAATGGGAAATTGATGTTGATTGTTGGAGGGATGTGATTGCATAGCTCCCTGTGCCTTCTCTAGGTATCCTTCTATTTTCATATCAGCTGCCCAATGGGTACTATATGATGATGATAATGTCACTTAAAAAAAGCAATATGTCACAAAGTCAGTCATTCTGGAAATAATATTTCAGCGTTGCAAAGGTATTGCCGTGGTGGGAAGGAATAAAATATGTGTCTCCTGGCATTGAGTAGACAACAATGTCTAAAAATATATTAACTTCCTCCAGCAGTATAAGTAAAAGTAGGTTGAATCACCTCCCCACCTCATTCCCCCCCCCCCCCAGAAAGGCAAAGACAAAAAAGTTCAGCTGTAAGTGTGACTTCTCCGGGGTGCATCCATGAAACACATTTAATTAGTGCTGTGCTGAAAATTTCTTCTGAGCCTGCCTCCCTGCTACCATTTTCCACCAATTGATGAAAAATTAAATTGTATTTGAAAATTATAGGGGGAGGGGACATTGGTGAAATATTCGTGGGTGGGATGTAGGGATTTTGTTGCGCTTGCTTGCTTACCTTTTGAAGTTGCCAGGGGAGTTTGTGGGTGTCTATAGATCATCTTTCAGGTGATTTTCTGTATTGTATGGCCTCCCCAGGAGCCCGTGCGTCTTAAAAACCACATGACATCCTTAGCTGGGCCTTCCTGTAAGCATGGGAAGACAGGAAGGCGTCTGCCTAACCTGTGGCTGGCAGCCGCTTATGTTCGAAAAAGTGAAGTAATTTCCGTGCTATTTTTCTAGAAGTAGAAAATTCCATGAGTGCCTCCCTTGTTCTCTTATACTGGCAATGGCGCCCACTTGAGTTCTAGCAAGTTTCAGCTGGGGAAAAAACAGAGTACAGAGTACAGAGAACGTTGGTGACTTGTGGAAGTCAGTGCGATGTATCAGCAGAGTTTGAGGAGCCCTAGCAGAATCTGCAGATACTTCCTGCTCCCAGCAGAACAGCATCTGCCAGACTTCTTTCTTGGTTAAGGGGAAAACTCCTCTCCCATACAGTTCAAAGTAACAAAGTGTTTATTGTCTCCCGACGCAAGACAAAGCTGAGCACGGCTATCTGCTATACACAGTACTTCTGGTCTTTGATGTAAAGATTAATACATACAAAGAGATCCGCCTTACACTGTTCACCATACTAGCTAATGCTACTGTGTAAAACCCACAACCTCTTGCCCTGACTCTCACAGATGCAGAGTCAAACCCTGACAGCAAACAGGACAGGACGCAGACATAAGGGAAGCAATGCCCTAGAGACTATTATACCCATCTCTACATGCAGGTGTATTTCCTGAAGCAATGAGAGGGTGCCAGCCACACTCTCGACCTCGCCGGTGTTGCTATGGTAACCTGCTGGCACCTGGCACCCCATTCTCAGAACATCCCAGTGTGGGGGATGTGCTCCTCAAGACATGAGACCAAGCACTGTGCAATGTAACCCATTGTTCACATTACAGCAACAGTGAATACTTCTACATACTTTGTATCTGTCAGTGGCTGGAGTGGTAGATTGGTGGCACTCCGTTGACCTCCCGTCAGCTGTGTCACTGCTGTTTACCAAGAGGTGGGTGGGGAAGGGAGACGAGGCGGCAAGATTGCTAGTACCTCATTCCTCCCACTCTTCCTCAGCAATGACCTGATTCAGGGGTTGTATTCAGTGAACGTGTCCCATTACTACTTTAGCACTTTAAACTGGGCTTAGAAGTAAATAGGCAGCCAGTGGAGATCTCTCAAAACAGCTGTAGTGTGAACTTTATCAGGTTTTTCCTCACCATATATTCAAATACTGAGAAAAAGCCAATCAAATGTGGCTCACTCTTCTTCTCAAAGTTCCAGTTGCCCACATTGTCCATCCCATTTCCACTGGGTTATCTCAGTCCCTGTCACATTCTTGTTTCCCTTCCACTATTGCCCGATTGAAGATGTAGATTTCAAGCTAAGCTGAGATACATTCCTACTACCGATGTAATCTATCACCTTTATTTCTGGTGTATAGCAGAAATATTCAAACTGAGTGGTAAGGACGCCTGGGGAGCAAAGCAATCAAACAACAAGTTAGTTTTGGCCTACATTTAGGATGGAACGTTACCAGCACATTTTGTTCCTGAACTAAAGTTCTAACAGAAAGATATAACTGAACATCAAAATGTAGCTTCAGTTGATTTAACAGCAAGCATTGCTTTCGTTGCTAAAAAGTTAAATAGCCTTCGCTGCTTGTTTGAATTACAATATTGTAAAATACTGTTATTTTATCTATACTAGAAAATATCTTTTTGAGTTATCTGCAAATAATCCAACAATCCGATTTATTTTCATAAATGCCTCTGCTAATAACATTCCTTCTTAGTAAAATGAATTAAACATGAAATGCAGGAGCTGAATTATCTGACCTGATACATTTAAAACCAACACACAAAATTATTGTGATGCATTCAATCTCATATTGTTAAGAAGATGAAATACAAAAGTTGAAAGAATTGATCCACAGAAATTTAAAATATCCCCCTCCCCAAAAAAACCATTACACATAAATAGTTCAGTGTATAAGAGCCCAATCCTATTTGAGACCACCAGCTGAGGAGCCATAGGGTATAGTGGAAGCTCTTTGACACTATTAAAATATCCAGTATGCCACCAGCACAAAATGGATGCCAGTGGGACAGCCCAAATGGGAAGTCCTGTATAGCTTTACAGGGAAAACATACGTCACATCCTAAACTTCCCCAGATCACAGCTATTCTTCTGTCAACAATGCAAGTTTACACCAGTTGTAGACCAGGTGCAAAAAGATTTCCCGCAGTTAATCCACTGTTGTCGAGTTCTTTTTTTCAAAGCCATCCTGCTCCACCTACGTCAGCACCCAATTATAGCACACCACTGTATGTGAAGCCCAAACAGAGAGCTCATATCTAGCCTAGGAAGACTTTCTGTCTGTATCTCTCTGGCCCATGTTATGCACACTTAGAGCCCACAACGGCGAACTGTGGAGAAACATCACTGTGCACACGAAGAGACTGCTTGGGTTGGAAACGATGTCTCTGATTTCCATGGGTTCCCTGCCCTGGCCCCCAAAAGGTCAGCCAAACATTTGAGACAAGGGAGAGGGGGCAACGGATCACTCCAGGAACCCCCCCCCCACTACACTAATCAATCAGATAATTCTGACTTTAATAAAGGCATATCCACACAAGTTTATATACATGTCTAAGGCTGCGTGCACACCATACATTTAAAGCACATGACTAACCCACCAAATAATCATGGGAGCTGTAGTTTGCTATGGGTGCTGGGATTTCTAGTTCTGTGAGGGGCTAAACTGCTGTTCTCCAGATTCCTTGAGGGAGATTGTGTTTTAAATGTTTGGTTGTTGTTGTTTAGTCATTTAGTCATGTCCAGCTCTTCGTGACCCCATGGACCAGAGCACGCCAGGCACTCCTGTCTTCCACTGGTCAAACTCATGCTGGTAGCTTCGAGAACACTGTCCAACCATCTCGTCCTCTGCTGTCCCCTTCTCCTTGTGCCCTTAATCTTTCCCAACATCAGGGTCTTTTCCAGGGAGTCTTCTCTTCTCATGAGGTGGCCAAAGTATTGGAGCCTCAGCTTCAGGATCTGTCCTTCCAGTGAGCACTCAGGGCTGATTTCCTTCAGAATGGATAGGTTTGATCTTCTTGCAGTCCATGGGACTCTCAAGAGTCTCCTCCAGCACCATAGTACTGCAAATGTTTTGGGACTAGAAGAGGAGCCACCTTATTCTCTGTTCTTCAGAAGATGGTATGGGATCTAGAAGTGCATTTTGCAAAAAACAAATACAAAAAAACCCACACCAAACCCTAAACCCATCTTGGATTGCCATTCTCTTCGATGAAGTTGCTGTCACCTAGCACTAAGTGTTTAGTGCTCACAGAACATACATAGGCACCTAAGACAGTATGAAGTCATTTCACTGGCAAATGTAGCAGTAGTACTCCTGTGTGCTTGTAATCCTTCTGCTCCTGCACTAAGGCTCACAGCCCAATGCTCCAATTACACATTGCTGAAGGCAATGTGTATTATGCGGTCATTCATTTACACTTTGGAAGTCTGTACTGGCTTCCAAAGAGGGTTTTCTAGTAAACTAACTTAAGACAGCTTTTCTTTTTTAAACCGACCAATTAAAAAAACCAAAATAATAAAAAACCCTAAAAGTTTAATATCTAAATTCCTAATGGATCCAGAATTTAAGTGCTACAAAGTCACATACTTTCCCCCATACATATATTGAGCCTTGTGTGGTGACTTTATTCCACTACCCTGCTAATACTAATTCCCATTTATTGAAAAATCCTGGATTAAAATACTCAGGGAAAACCATTGAAAAACCAGCGCAAGAACTATAAGAACAAGAGAGCAACCTGTTTGCAAATGAATCCCTTTCAGGCTCAGTGTTCTGCATTGCATATTGGTAAAAAAGTGACGCGTATTGTTACCTTATGCATAAATCACATCTTTCTCCCATTCTGCATTCACCAGGATGTGTGTGTGTGTGTCTTAAGGACAATGAATGGTCCTGTCTCTCTTGCAAGTGCATTCCATCCTGTTTTCATGTGCCATTTGAAAGGAAAAATCCTAAAATAGTCACATGGTTTCAGTGGAATTAGACAGATAGATATAGTATTTACAAGGCCCTTCCCCCCTTCCGTTTTTTATAGTTTCAGCTGCTTGGAGCAGCTAGAAAGTGCGACACATGGTGAAAATCATATCTAAAATATCCTGGAAGCATTGATATGTAACAATGTGCTGTCCCTTCTTGGATAATCTTATGGCAGAAAATATGGCTGCCGCCACAGATACAAGGAATCGGCTATCTCCCACCCTGCCGCCTGGTGCTGTTATGCAGGATACATAGGTGCCAACTTCCTGGGGCCCCGGGGCACCCACAATATTCCCCATGAAGGGGCCAGGCACCCTTCATGGGGAATATTGTGCCAGTTTTTGTGTGCCAGGGCCATGCACGCTGCATGGCACCCATGGTCCTAGGCACCCACGGTTGTGGGGCCAAGTTGGCACTCCTGGCAGGATAGGGTGGCACATCATTACATGCTTTTCAGTGAGCACAGCAGGAAGTGCCAAGGTTTCTAGTTGCTCCAAGCAGCTTGAAACTGGAAAGAGAAAGGGCAGCCCTTTGGCCACTTTGCAGAAATGTATGTAAGTAGCTGTAACCTCCAAACATCTTCTATGATAATGTGGTCCAACATGTACCAAAACAGTCGCTTGAAACTTTGGGCCGAATGAAATCATTGGTCACCTTGAGTGTGTGTGTGTGTTGTGTGGCTTCACCCTGTAGAATTTTGACATCCAGCTTTTTCACCTTTTAGTCTTCGACTGTGCGATCAGCAACATAAAAAAGTTCTTTCTTACTTCTTTTAGTCTCCAGGTCAGGTTTTTTTTTTTTTTAAAAGAGCACACAGAAAATACAAAGACCGTGACCCTGAAAACTTCCCCTGCCCCCTCTGTTGCCAAAAAAGTAAGAGAACAAAGCTTTGTTTGTCAGTCAATCTTTCTGAGCACAAAATCTCATGTGGCAGCTGCTGCCTGGATCTATCAAGTTGCCCAAGGTTGCAAATAGTTGTGATAGGCCATGATAGACTGGGAAGCTCTGATCCCTCTTTGAACTGAATGGGGAGGACTGTACTTTCCACGCCAACCCATCTTCCAGCCTCTTTGAATGGGGGACTGCAGCTACCTGGGGAATTGTGTCTATAGCCTTTCAAGTCCCAAGCTTAGCCTGCTGTTGGTTGCTTTCAAGAGGAGAAAAATGTCAATTATGAAAAGAGTGGCCCATGAAACTACTTCTGATTGATGATGGTTGCTGTGCTTAGCACTACGGTTAATGGTATTATGAGCATTTATTTAGCTCCACTGAAAGAAAGCCTTTTCAGAGATTGATTGTGTGACAGTCAGTGGGGCTGTGTTGCTGTCTTTGAGGCCTCACGGCTTCCTTGTCTTGTCCTCAAGTGGATAGGACAGCACAACATTACACACCATGCTTCTAGGGTATTAATGGCTACTAGTCATGATGGCTACGCTCTGCCTCCGTGCTTCTATAATATCACTTACTGGAAACCACCGGAGGTGCTTAGGTTCTACTTGAGAGTTTCCACCAAGCATCTGGGCAGCCACTGTGAAAACAGGATGTTGGATTAGATGGGCTACTGGACTGAGCTAGTAGGCTCATCTTATGTTCCTATGCTGGTGTAGGGTGAGGAACTTAGAATCCCAATTGTGTTGAGTTCCAGCTTTGGTGGAGGTTTAGACACACAGCCTTTCTCCCTATGCACATCCATGTGGGCATTGGGACCTGCACGGTAGCATTGCGCCCCCTTCCCCACTGCTACCCCTTTAAACACAAGGATCCTCTCCATGTGATTTAACCCCTGGAAGGTACTGAAGTCTCCAATGCTCACAAAAGCAAGCTTTTGCTTGCCTGGGGAACTTACAAAATGGAAGAGCGAGGACACCGCTTGATCAATGCATACTTGACTTGATGGAATTTGCGGCCATGCCATGTGGCAGCCCATGACTGTAAAAGGAGATCAGACAGAATGATGGAGGAGAAGACTATCAAAGTCTGCTCGTCATGATGGCTGTATGCTACTTCTAGGTTCAGAGACAGATTGTTATCCTCTCCATGGCTTGACCAAAGCGGCCTGGTGAGCCAAATGGGGAGGCCTAGTGGGCTCAGACTGGAGGTTCTCCACTCCTTCAGTGTGCCTAGGAATCCTAGTTGCAAAGGGCAAACAACAGAAAGAGGACTGTTGCCCTCATACCCTTCTTCTGGGTTTCATGGAGGTATCTGGTAGGTCAATGTGGTACCCCCTGGGGAACTGAACTAAATGGAGCGTTGTTCTAATCCAACAGGTCTCTCCTCATGCTCTTATGAACAGACAGAGTGGTAAACAAAAATAGTCCAGAGAGAATCTGAGTCTATGCTTATGATTTCCAGACAGGCATTGCAATTGCTATTTTTTTTTTAATGAATCCTTTGATGGATGAGGTAGTTGTTTGACTAATGAGGCAAAGCACACTGTTCAAAAACAGGCAGCATTTTCAGCCCCATAGGGAGGCTGAATTGGGCTCTTATATGGTCACCATTCCTTAGTGGTCATTAGGGTCACACGTCAATCGTGTCTGTAAGAAAAAAAGTTGGGCAGGAAGCTGCTCCTCTGATCAGTTAAGGGTGATGACTGTTTAAAGTGAACCACTCATCTTATTCCCAGTTTAAATTAGTGCATTAAACTAAACTTTTTCCCACGCAGGTGCCCTGGCAGCCTGCATCATGTTAAAGGATGCTTAATCTGTACTGCAGCCTTGCATGGATTTGCTCTACACTATATAGTTCATTTGGTGAAGGGGCTGCTCCGCCCTGTGGTGGAGCACACATTGTATGCATAGAAAAACCCAGGTACTATCTCTGGGGTATCTACTAAAAAAGAGGAAGAACAGGATCAGGTGATGGGAAAGAGCTTTTTCTCTCTGAAAGCCTGGAGGGCTGCTGTCTATCAGGCATTATCTGCACATTTCAAGCAGTGCCATATCACTTTGAACAGTCAGCACCCTTAACGAACTACAGTTCCCAGGTTTCTTGTGGGGGAAACCATGCTTGTTTAAAGTGGCACCATGCTGCTTTAAATATATAGCATGGGGCCTCAGAGTAGACTGTAAGTGGGCTAGATGAAAAGATAGGCAGCTTTTTGTGTGTTCTACCATTTGCAATTGAATTCCTTGTCCATGGTGATTGACACAGGGCAACTACTGTAGTAAAGCTGGCACAGAGAAGTTATTTTCATGTACCTAACATCCTATTTAAACATGGCCTTAAACAAGTTCCAAGAAGTCAATTTTTTAAATGACACTCCACCTAGAATAGCAGATTCTGTGGTTGGAACCGTTTACTCAGTCAATCTGTGGATATTTCCGAGACATCTATTATTGCAGCATTTATTCCTCCTGTGGATGTATCTTTTAATTTTAGAAATATTTGAAAAGAATTGATTAAATCTAAAACCATACTGATGGGGGAAAGAAGTTAATAGAAACATTAATACATACAACTCTAATAGGATTTGAACTCACAACCTCTCAGATGTGAATTAGACACTTACCCAATAGTGTCTGCAATCTTTCATTAGTGTCCTTGGGAATTTACAGGTGTTAAATTAGGCTCCACTATTGTTCATCAAATGCAATAAAAACATAATGAGAAATACAAGGAAATAAATTAATTCTGGGGGAAAAAATCTAATAAAAGGGCAGCGAAGTTCAAACAAAGCCTGTTCCCTAGTCTCCGCCGAGATATATGAAATGTCAGTAATATTAGTTTTAATACTGCGTGTTATGCTTTGCTGAATGAAATATTTTTATTAGATGAAGATTCTTTTACTTAGTAATTTTTTTCCTGTTGCAAAGAGATCACAGTCACACATATTCAACACACACAGTTACAGAGACACAATAGTTCTCTAGGGCATTTAAACTATACCATATCATCATCATTATTATTTTTAAAATCAGAATATAATGTATTTTTTTTTTTAAAAAAAGAAAACACCATCAGATATAACAAAGAAAGAACAAAGTATGTTTACAATAAAATCAAAGGGGAAGTAAAAACTCAGCTATTGTAAGGCTGGACAGCATTATCCATTGTAAATTCCTACTCTCTGCATATTTGCAACAGCAAATGCAAACTGCGTTCCACCCAGAGAGTTCTACATGCACTCACATCATTCCATCCATTATCAAGTTCAAAGGCTCATTCCAACCAGGCAAAAACACTCAAGAGTGCAGAGTAGGGTTGGGTAGTGTGGCCTGTGAAGAGCCAGATAGAGAGCATTGAGGGCCACATTCAGCCATGAAGCTTCTCATCACCAGATAATACCTTGCAAACTGTCCCTATGAATATACTTTTCTCCTTTTTTCCTCATTTGCGGACTGTGGATGAAACACATTTGAATAGGGATAAAGTTAGCTAAACCTACTCCGGACATACTGTTGCCCTTACTCTTCTTCCCATCTCTCCAAAATGCTTTTGTGCAATTGATGTTGAAACTCTTTCATCAGTTACATAGTCAGTAGATGCTAAATGAACTCATCCTCTGGCAATTCTCTATGTGAAGAAGAAGAAGAAGAAGAAGAAGAAGAAGAAGAAGAAGAAGAAGAAGAAGAAGAAGAGTAGTTTGGATTTGATATCCCGCTTTATCACTACCCGAAGTCTCAAAGCGGCTAACATTCTCCTTTCCCTTCCTCCCCCACAACAAACACTCTGTGAGGTGAGTGGGGCTGAGAGACTTCAGAGAAGTGTGACTGGCCCAAGGTTACCCAGCAGCTGCATGTGGAGGAGCGGAGACGTGAACCCGGTTCCCCAGATTACGAGTCTACCATTCTTAACCACTACACCACACTGGCTCTCAAAGAACACACTTTCTTTTAAAAAATAAAAATAAATTACACATATTGCTTGTAACATACCCTGAATAAAAACAATGTTCAAAGAAACAAAACTGAGAGGCTTTTTCTGCCCTGCTTCTGGTCTGTACCTTGTAATAGAAGTGATGAAAGCGACTGAAGGTGACCCTGCGACCAGTGCTGGTAGAATTATTTAAATTTTGCACCCACAGAGTAAATCCTCCAGAGGCCTAGCCCTACTCTGCCATCAGCTTTGGCCCATCCAAGTCTACTCCCTTGACCTGACTTAGTTGCAGCCTTGGGGATTAGGTCATCCTGGTTTTTTGTTTAGCTTCTTTCGGTGTTGTTGTTTAAAAAAGAAATCCTAGCAATCTTTCTAAAAAATATGCTGCCTGTGGAGCTGTGGCCTTTCAAAGTGACCTATAATATTTAACAACTCTAAGGCCAAATCCTCTCTGCTACATCAGTGCAACCTCATTGACACGAGCCCTGCCAGTAGCTGTTGCAAGGAGTAATTCATACACCACCTCATCTGCAGTGGATCATATTTTGTTGAACTCTAATTGATCTCGGCTTTTCTTTCATGTATTCTACCAGGCTAATATATTCAATGCATATGGAATCAACTGTCTCACTGCTTCCGAGAGAAGAGTTCACCTCTTTTCTTTTGAACCCTAGCTATTATCCCGGCTGAAAATCGCGGAGTTTTCATTCCCATCACACTTTTGTGTCTTCTTTTGTTTGTCATAAAGTCATTTTTTAAATTTTTTTTGAAACTGTTCATTTGCTCTTTGTTGTTGAAACAGTTTGTCCTTCACTTGCTTTTTCTTTCCTTTCTTTCTTTTTTTGAAGAAAAAAAAAAAAGCAAATCTTTTCCTTTTGTTTCTTCATTTTACCTCATGGTCTCCATCTTGGATTTCCACCTATACACGTCTAGCAGGAATGTTTATTTGGTGGTCTTTATTTATTTCACTCCTTAATTGCCTTATACAAAAGTCTCAAGGCGACTGGTGAGAAGAGAAATTATGCAAGTCAAGAGCGAAACATCTACAACAACATATGCAATTTTAAAACACAGCAGCAGGAACCAACCACAAGTGATCCTGCGGATAATGTCAACACACGATTAATCAAACCCCCACATCTTCCCAAGCACATAAACACAATCACATTAAAATACCCTGCTAAATTTGCTTCCAGCTGAAAGAGGTACATCTTCACTTGTTACCTAAAAGAAAACAGTGACGTAGTTCAATGCACTTCTGTGGGGGTGAATGTTACACAGATGTGGAGCTGTCACCTAAAAGGCCCTTCCATAGCCCCTGGTGCTACTCACTTCACCAGCTGGGGTTTATCCTCTGATCTTAAAGTATGTGCAGATTGGTATGTGAGAAGGCATTTTCTTGGATATTTGGGTCCCAGGTCATTCAATGCCTTGAACTGGGCCTGGAGAGCAAGTGGCAACAGTGAAGTTGTTTTAAGATGGGAGTTATATGTGCGTGGCCTGTCACTACATGTTGGAAACATGCCCGGGAAGGCCACCAACTTCCCAAGTCATCAGGGTGTCTCTCCAGTGGTCCTCCCTGGCTGTAAATCTCCCTCAGTCCAGAGAGACCGGTGATAAGCGACCCCTCTCTCCTGAGAGGAGCACGGTCATCTTCTGGCATATCATAGCAGAAGATGGACTCAATCAGTAGCTCTAAAACTACTTTATTTACAGTCTATATATACAAAGACTCCATCAGCATGTCTGTGCTCTTTGAGTACCAGTACAGAACAGCACAGCAACACTTTCAGAAGTGAAACCAACTTCCAACAGTACTCAGACTTCCTGTCTCACGCTCTCTCAGACACTCACATGATGTACACAAAACATAGTAGAACAGTACCACTCGCTGGAAGGGATGCGGGTGGCACTGTGGGTTAAACCACGGAGCCTAGGACTTGCCGATCAGAAGGTCGACGGTTCGAATCCCCGCGACGGGGTGAGCTCCCATTGCTCGGTCCCTGCTCCTGCCAACCTAGCAGTTCAAAAGCACGTCAAAGTGCAAGTAGATAAATAGGTACCGCTCCAGCGGGAAGGTAAACGGTGTTTCTGTGTGCTGCTCTGGTTCGCCAGAAGTGGCTTAGTCATACTAGCCACATGACCCGGAAGCTGTACACTGGCTCCCTCAGTCAATAAAGCGAGGTGAGTGCCACAACCCCAGAGTTGGTCACGACTGGACCTACTGGTCAGGGGTCCCTTTACCTTACCACTCGCTGGAGCAGGTCAGATAGATAAAAATCCTAACACTACTATCAGTGCTCTGGCTGCCACTTTGCAATAGTTGCAATTTCCTGACCGGTTTAAGGAGCAGTGCCATGTAAATCATTCTATAGCAATCCAGCTTGGACATTACCAAAGCACAGCTGACTAAGCCAAGCTATCCCTATCCAGGGAAGGTTGTATTTAGCATACTAGTCAAAGCTGGGCAGAGGCACTCCTGGCCACCTGGGTATCCTGCGTCAACAATGGCATGAGGAGCAGCCCCAAATTATGTACCTGCTCCTTTCAAGGGGAGCACAGCCGTATCAAGATCAGAGTATTTCCCCAACTCCCAGTCATGGGAGCTGCTTGTCCACAGCACCTCTGGACTGAGCTTCAGTTTATATGTACCAAATACTGTACGAAGCAAGGCACGGGAGCTTTTTCATCATCGCAAGTACTCAGATCACAGGCGGATCTGAGCAGCAGCTTCGTAATCCATGTACTTGTAGCAAGAAAAGTGTTCGCCCCACATTCCACATATTGCAATGCATCAAACTGATCACCATAAAAGATGCTTATGTTCAAAAGCGCCCAGCCCCCTGTGGCTGAGAAGAATGGCCCTTAATCCAGATGTTGTGGTGCTGGAAAGAAAAGGAGCTTAAATAGAAAAGAAAAGGAAGGAACACAAGTTTCCTTTCAATGCAAAAAGTTAATAAAATAGTTTGACACATAAAGCTTTTTGATGGATGGCTACCTGTAGTGAGGCAGTCCTTTATTCTGTCAAATATACCTCTCCTTTGCAAAGGCCAAGAAATTAAAGAATAGTTTTTCCTCCCCTCTCCCTCTTCTAGGCTACCCAGGGTAATTATGTATTATTAATAATGCAGCACCACAAATGATATTAAATGAACTACATTTGTTAATGTAGATCTTATCTAACTGCTTTTTTCTATCAGTGGACTGTTGCTCAACGGGGGGTACTAATTAGCTGTAATATGTAGAAAGATGAGACAGGAATTCAATCAGATAAATGGCATCTATTTGCAAAAATCCAGGAAGGAGGGCAGGGTGGGGTGGGGGAGCATTCGGGACACTGAGAATTTTCTACTACTACTACTACTACTACTACTACTACTACTACACATACACACACCCCTCCCACCCACCATAGATTTTTAAGAGTTGGAGGGGGTTTGCAGGGGTCTCTAATGTAATTCACTGCTCAGTGTAGGAAACCCAGAGCTGGCATATCCTCTGCTTGGTTTGCTTTGCCCCCATCCCTCCATTCTTTCTGAAGAAGAAGAAGAAAAGGAACATTTGTAAAAAAATTAAATAAATGCTTTTGATTGCTCTCAGGAAATTTTAACCTGTTTAGCAGTCCACGGAAATTTTTCCACGTTCACGGTTCTTGTTAAGATTCCTTGCCAAAAACCAAGAAGATGTCACATTGTTTCCTTTTAATCTAATGAAACAAAAAGCTTAAAATGTACGTATCCTTCTCTTCCTGCCTTGCAATTTTAAATTGATTTGTTGTTGCATTTGCTTTAAAACAAAAAGAAAAAAACCCCAACACAAGCCAAAAAGAAGCAGGATGTTACCTCTGTGGGTATTGTCAAAGGTATTATTTTAGTTGGGCGTAGAATAGATTGGATACAATTGAACAGACCCCTCATTAACAATACTTCTCTTACCCTGAAATCCTTGGCTATTTATTTCACCTGCACAATGTAGCCACTTGCCAATATAACCCTATATCAGTAGCAGTTACACTTCCACTTTGCCAGAACCTTCCTGTCTCTCTCCCACCCTCCCCTCCAAAAAAAAAAAAAATATATCACCATTACATTTAAAGGCACTTTGCATCTTGTAGTAAAA
Source organism: Podarcis liolepis (assembly GCF_965112155.1). NCBI lineage: Eukaryota > Metazoa > Chordata > Lepidosauria > Squamata > Lacertidae > Podarcis > Podarcis liolepis. The sequence continues at coordinate 69,177,117 of NC_139559.1, read as the reverse complement.
CTGTGATGTATGAGTAATGCTTATAGAGGGAGGATTTTGGCAATGGAGAGAGCTCTAGAAGTTTGGTTTTCAAGTGATGCATGATGGAGTCCTTGTCAGTAGATTTCTAGACTGCTGACTATGGGCGCTGGGTACAATATATCACACTTTCATATCCTCATTTTATTTGTATGCCTTCTTTCCATACAAAACATGGCAAGCTTTACATAATTACAAACATAACAGAAGTCATAAACAATAAATAAAACACATCAAAAAGTACACAGCCAAAGGGAAACAATTTCCCCATAAATCATAAGATCTAAAACTAAAGATACAACAATAATATCAGTAACAGCAACAAGCTCTCTCAACCCCCCATAAACAATACTCCAGCCCAAGAATCTGTTCAACAGCTTCAGCTTTTGTAGCTGGAGTCAGTCAGCACTCCACTCTCCCAGGCCAGATGGGAAAGGGCCAGCAAGGCAGGGTGCAGGTCTTCCAGGGCTCACAGCCAAGATGGTCTCATTTAAAACAACACAGATAAAAAAGGAAAACAACTTAAAAGCAGCTGCAGTCCTTGCGAAGCCTGTCAAGCTCCGTCCCAAGCCAGGTGGAAGGAGGCAAGGGCAGGGTCCTTCAGGCCTTCAGCAGGCCATCACAAGAGGATAAAAATAAGTGGGCAGAAGTGAATTAATTATGGGTTTCAACCTCCCATGCTACACAGCACAACCATTGTTTAGTCTCTTAAGTCAAATGTTTCAAAACTTTTAACATAAAATGGATCCAGTTATTGTAATAACATGAGCACAAACTTCAGCAGTTTAGTAATACATTATTTTGGAAAATAAGCTGCAAAGTAAAACAAAAAACAAAAAACCCCTACCAAACCTCATAGTAAAAGTTTGGTAGATATGCAGGAGAAATATTTACATTTATATGCAGCCATATCATGCAATTAAAGTCAACAGATAAACACATCGGCGTGTTGAAATAGATGTACAAACGTATCTAGACATATTGCACCGAAACCCTGATATTTCATCCAAATGCAATACTGTATTTCCCAATACTGTATTCCCCGTAGGAGTTTTGCTCAAGGCTATGCTTAGGTATACTCAAAAAACCCTGATAGCTAGTCACTAGGGAAAACATGTTCTTTTACAGATAATTGCTACTGGCAGCTAGAGGCCCCGAGAATTTGATGTGCAATAATGTGACCTGACTATGTATTAAACTTGTTTTGAAGGACATGTGTAAAGTAATTTTATATGCATCTCACACACCTTAGTTTTTGGGATTTCACTGTGTTAGCACATTTTTAACAACTTCTCTATATTTAATATCACTGTTAGGGTTTGTCCTAATAGCTCTCAGTCACAAAAGATCTCAGATATATGTTTTTTCTTCTTCAGAAAGAATGTGTGTGTGTGTGTGTGTGTGTGTGTGAGAGAGAGAGAGAGAGAGAGAGAGAGAGAGAGAGAGAGAGAGATGAAATGGAAAGAAAGCAAACCCAGATGACTTGTGAGGAATATGTAAACAAAGCAAAATTATATTATTGATAATGGAACTGGAAATAAAAGTGAGAGAACAGCATTTACTCCCAGGAATTTATGAGGTTAACCATTCCAGCGCAGTGTGCTGCATTTAATCGGAATGCTATCTAGTAGCTGCACATTATGCCTTTGAATTCTATGCTAATCACCACTTTGTTAAATTTTAGGTATGTTTCAGAGATGACTGTTCTACATTTAATGAACTGCATATTTTATAAAAATTAGGATGGATGTAGCTTTTGTTTTTTATTGTAAAGTGGATAATAAGCTAAAAATGCAATTACAGGGTATGGTGAACAAGTATCACAACTGCTAATTACCAGAAATATATAAATTTCTCAGGACTCATTTTATTGCCTCAGTCTTTGCATGGAAACCTAAAATCTAATGTCACTGAATCCCCAGGATATAATTCAAGAGTTTCCACAAATGGAAAGGAGCCTGGAGACTTGCTGAGAGATGTCCTCCATAGCGCAACAAAGCCATCCCCAAATAAGAAAGTTTAGGACTACAATACTGTTAGGTACTGCACAGAAATTAATACAGTGTGTGTGTGTGTGTGTGTGTGTGTGTTCATGACTCAGCAAAGACTCATGAATGGAAAGATTCTGTAAGAGTACGTATTACTATCTGAGGCCAGGATGCAAAAGTCCCTTTCCTGTAGGACTGGAAAGCAATTCCATAGGGGCGGAATTGCTCATCTCCCACAGGCTGCATTCGTCTCTGCCATAAATACTCTTAAGGGCCATAAAACCCCTCTGGCTCGGTTTTTCTCAAGGTACAGGTGACCCTAGAAAGTGCCCCAGAGAACCCCATATGTGCATATAGAAATTCTATGTGTGACTCTTTGGAATAATGTAGAGATCCATTTGAATAATGTAGGCACCATCCAGGCAAGAGTCTAAAAGGAAACTCCAGCGCCCACACATTGCCTTTATACTTGGGAGCTATCAAAATCATTACGGTCCTTTTGCCACAGAAATCTGGTACACACATAGGACTTCCGGTCGGTGCGGACTTCCGGTCGGTGCCAGCGCTTAATGGCGGTCCTAGCTCCGAGCTCCGGAGAAGGACTGCTTCGCAAGTTTGGGTCTTACCCGCTACGGCAAGCGGGGGACCCCTAAAATCCCAGGCGCTGAAGCCTGAGAACAAGGAGACTCGGTGGGCACCTTTGCGCCCCCCGGTACCGTGAAAGAGCCTTTTTAAAGGCTACGGATCGACATCGGGAGAGAGCGCGGTGCTGAGAGTCGCTACCCAGCCTGCGAAGTGAAGCCGCGTCGCCATAAGCGGAGAGCGCCGATTCCTTCCTGAAAAGAAAATTTGGACTGAATTCCCGTGAGTAAGAGCTGAAAAATAATCGGGACCCTTTAAATTTTAAAAATTGGACTAAAAACGGGGGAGATCTAAACAAAGGAAGTCTGCCTCCCCCCGACTGCATGAAAGCGAAAGCAACGGAGCTCTAAACTTGCATCCGTTTAAACCCGCTCTTTAATCAGCTAAACCGGACATTTGGACCTTTGATCTCCCCTCTAGCTAGCAGGGCAGAGGGGAGGTGAATTGGATTAATAACTGCATGAAATATTGGAAGTAAAAAAACCTCTGCCGTCTCACCCATCTGAAAGTATGAAACGGTCTGCCTTTTTAGCACACTGAACTGACTTTTCCCTGTGAAGCGATACTCTGATACAAAGTTTCCACAGTGCCTGGTTACTGTGTAATACAAGAAGAAATAGTATAAATTGGACAACTGTGGCAGTTTAAAGTAACAAGTTTCCAGCAATACTGACTTTGACTGTGTAAATCTCTTGCTTTATATCCTGGACAATTCCCCTTGTTTTTGTATTTGGAATTTTGCTCTATGGCCATTTTGATTTGCTCCCTCTAGAGGATAAAGTAAAGTTCAGCACAGCCTGATAGTGGAATTTTCCAAGGGAGAATAAATCCCGTGGGAATTGACCTTGACATGAGTGGCTCACAAGAAGAGATAGTCACAAGAGCCAAGACCAAGCAACATCAACAACAACAGCTGCAGCAGCAACAGGTAAAGAAAAGAGGTTCAATTTCAGGCGCAACAGCCGGATCAGCAGGAACAACAGGACAAGATAAAGGAGCAGCCGTCTCTATGGAAGCTGTGACAGATGCTCTGCTCAAGATAAACCAAACTCTGGAGTCTTTGACAAAACAGACTACAGAGAACACACTAAAATTAACAGAAATTTCAGTAAGATTAAACCAGAATACAGAATCTATAAACAAATTGGTTGAGGAAAATGCCACTACGCGCCAAATTGCGGAAGACGCCAAGGCCACGGCGGGAGAGACACAGGAGAAATTAGAGCCGATCGCCAAGAAGGTCTATGAGCATGATGCAACTTTGGCCTTGTGGGAGTTACAGAGGAAAGAGAGGAACTTAAAATTAAGACTGATTCCGGAGAATGAAAGAGACAACCTTGTGGAATATCTGACACGGGAGTTTGCGGATTGCTGGGACCTTGAGGAAGACGAATTCAAAATCACGACTGCCTTTAGATTGGGTAAAAAGCAAGACAGAAAGACCCCGAGAGACTGTTTGATTACACTCAGATCTAAGGAGGAAAGAGATAAAATATTAAGACTACTCTTTGAAAAGGCCTTGCAAATTGGAAATTCAGCTGCACAGATCTTTAAAGACATCCCAAAATACATTTTGGACTTAAGAAATTTCTACAAGGACTTAGCTCTTTTGTTAAAGAAAAATTCTATCCGCTTCAGGTGGGAATTCCCACAAGGACTGTCATTCGACTACAAGTTAAGGAAGGTGAAAATAAAGACAATTCAAGACAAAGACAAATTTTTGGCAAGATACCAGGAGGACCTACAGAAGGGGACTGTGGATGCACTTGCAGAACAGAGGAGAGCATTGGATATTCTGAATCTCTCGATTGGACAAAATCCACCACCATCAGAAGAAGAGCAACAACTTGGAGCTGTTGGAGGTGCCCTAGGAAAATAGCAAGATGGCGTTGCAATTCCTTAGCTGGAATTGTAATGGGCTCAATGGGCCTTTGAAGAGAAGACAAGTATTTCACATATTGAACAGAGAACATTTGGATTTGATATGCCTACAAGAAACGCACATAACCAGAGCCCATAGGAGACTACTTATAAATAAAAGGCTAGGACAAGAATTTATCTCATCAGACAAAGTTAAGAAGAGAGGAGTTGTAATATATGTCAAGGAGAAATGGGCTCCAAAAATGATATTCAAGGACGAACAAGGGAGATATCTAGCAGTGGAGATACAAATACAAGGAGAAAAATTTCTAGTGGTTGGAATCTATGCACCAAATGAAGGCAAATCTGACTTCTTTAAGAGACTCCATGAAACCCTCACTGACTATTTGGATTATAATATGATCATCATGGGAGACATGAATGGCGTGGTCTCCACCAACATGGACAAGGCACAAAGACTAACAGTTAGCAAGGAAGGGAGACTCCCTAAGACTTTTTTCGAAATGACAGAAAATATGGACTTGATAGATATATGGAGAACAAGGAACCCTCTGGAGAGAGAGGGAACTTTCTTCTCCCAAGCAATGATGACCTGGACCAGAATCGATCAAATCTGGGTTACTAGTGGAATGGCTCCAAAGATTAAGAAAGTGGAAATCTGCTCAAAAACTTGCTCCGACCATAATGCCGTGAAGATGGAGATGAAACTCACAATAACTGGTCAATTTAGATGGAGAATGAATGACACCCTCTTTCGAGACAAGGAGATTCTCACGAAGGCCCAAAAGACCCTAAAAGATTATTTTGAAATAAATTTGAGGACCGACGTGGAGAAAAGAGTGATCTGGGACGCAAGTAAAGCAGTTATGAGAGGATTTTTGATTCAACAAAATTCAATAAAGAGGAAAAAACAAAATGAGAAAAAAGAGAAGATTTTGGAAATGATAAAGGAAGGAGAGAGAAAATTAAGAACAAAACCAAAATCTCAGGACATTCTAAGAGAAATCAAACTATATCAAACACAATATATGGAATTGATGAACCAAGAGATTGAATGGAAGATAAAGCAAATGAAGCAAAAGACCTTTGAATCAGCAAATAAATGTGGCAAACTTCTGGCATGGCAACTGAAGAAAAGGCAGAAACTAAATACAGTTACAAGCCTAGAGGTGGATGGAAAGAATATATCTAAACCTAATGAAATTAGAAACTGCTTTCTAAGTTACTTCAAAAAACTCTACACTCAAGGCCCGCAAAATGAAGAAGATATAGATAAATTCCTTGGAAAATATGGATTACAAAAAATCTCTCATCAAAGCAAGATGGATTTGAACCAGAGAATCTCAGAACAAGAGATAGAGGCTGCCATTCAGAATATGCAATTGGGCAAATCTCCGGGACCAGATGGACTGACTTCTAGATACTACAAATCGTTGAAGGAATGGTTGACTCAACCATTAAGAGAAGTGTGTAATGAGATTCTTGAGGGAAAAAGGGCGCCTGAATCGTGGAAAGAGGCATATATTTCACTCATACCAAAGTCAGAGACTGAAAAGACCCAACTCAAGAACTACCGCCCAATATCACTCCTTAATGTGGATTACAAAATTTTTGCAGACATTTTGGCAAAAAGATTTAAAAGAGTTTTGATGGAGAAGATTCATAAGGACCAAGCAGGCTTTCTTCCTAAAAGACACCTGGCAGATAATGTAAGGAATGTAATAGACATTCTGGAAAAGCTAGAGGTGAATATAAACACTAAAGCAGTATTGATTTTTGTGGATGCGGAGAAAGCCTTTGACAATATTTCTTGGAGTTTTATGAGGAAGAATCTTCATGGGATGGGGGTAGGCCAGGGTTTTGAGAATGGTATGGCTGCAATATATTCTGAACAAAAAGCTAAGCTGATTGTAAACAATGTTGTGACTGAGGAACTTAAGATAGAAAAAGGAACACGACAGGGGTGCCCGATTTCCCCATTACTTTTCATTTCGGTTCTGGAGGTGTTGCTGAACATGATAAGAAATGACCAGCAGGTCAAAGGTGTGCAGGTCGGAGCTAAACATTATAAGTTAAGAGCGTTTGCAGATGACTTAGTATTGACTTTGCAAGAGCCAAACACTAGTACGAAAAGGGTTCTAGAAATAATACAACAGTTTGGCCAGGTAGCTGGATTTAAGTTGAACAAGCAAAAAACTAAAGTTTTAGGGAAAAACTTAACAGATATGGAAAAGGAGAAATTTCAAGAGGAAACAGGTTTGATTGTGGTAAAGAAGGTGAAATACCTAGGGGTTTACTTAACATCTAAGAATGTGAATTTGTATAAGGATAACTATGAAAAATGTTGGTCAGAAATTAAAAAAGATCTAGAAATATGGTCAAATTTGAAATTGTCAATGTTAGGCCGAATTGCAGTAATTAAAATGAATGTATTGCCTAGAATGTTATTTTTGTTTCAGACCTTGCAGATTCTCGACAAGATGGAATGTTTTAAGAGGTGGCACAAAGACATTTCGAAATTTGTCTGGCAGGGCAAAAAGCCCCGAATTAAATTTAAGATATTGACAGATGCTAAAGAAAGAGGGGGTTTTGCCCTGCCGGACCTAAAATTGTATTATGAGGCTGCAGCTTTTTGCTGGCTGAAAGAATGGATGCTCCTCGAGAACACCGACATTTTGGATCTGGAAGGTTTCAATAATGCCTTTGGTTGGCATGCATATCTTTGGTATGACAAAGTCAATAGTGCCTTTAAAAACCACATTGTCAGGAAAGCATTGATTAATGTTTGGATAAGATACAAAGATCTATTGGAAAATAAAACCCCTAGATGGGTGTCACCAGTGGAGGCTAAAGCAGTGAAGAAACTCAATATGGAGGTCGGATGGCCGAAGTATTGGGAAATCTTAGAACAGGATGGAGATAAGTTCAAACTACAAAGTCAGGAGAAATTGAAGCATAAAGTAGAAAATTGGTTCCAATATCGCCAAATAATGGAATTTTTTAAACAGGACAGGAAAATTGGCTTCCAGGTGGAAAAATCAAAATTAGAAACCGAACTGTTAGAACCCAATACTAAGAACTTATCTAGAATGTACAACTTGCTGTTGAAATGGAACACACAGGAAGAAACAGTTAAATCGGCTATGATTAAGTGGGCTCAGGATGTTGGACATAACATTATGTCAGCTGACTGGGAGTGGTTATGGAACACCGGTATTAAATTTACGGCATGCAATGCCTTAAAGGAAAACATTATGAAAATGGTATACAGGTGGTACATGACCCCAGTCAAGCTGGCAAAAATCTATCATTTGCCTGATAATAAATGTTGGAAGTGTAAAGAGACTGAAGGTACCTTTTATCACCTTTGGTGGACATGCCCGAAGATTAAGGCCTTCTGGGAAATGATCTATAATGAAATGAAAAAGGTACTTAAATGTACCTTCCCTAAAAAGCCAGAGGCCTTCCTTTTGGGCATTGTCGGCCAATTGGTGACAAAGAAGGATAGAACTTTCTTTATGTATGCTACAACAGCAGCAAGAATACTTATCGCAAAGTACTGGAAGACACAAGATTTACCCACTCTGGAAGAATGGCAGATGAAAGTGATGGACTATATGACATTGGCCGAGATGACAGGCAGAATCCGTGATCAACGAAAAGAGACGGTGGAAGAAGACTGGAGAAAATTTAAAAGTTACCTTAAGGACCACTATAAACTTAATGAATGTTAAAAATGTTGTGGTTTTCAGAAACAAAGGGGTACAGGGATATAAGGTTAGAATATATAAAAAAAGGACTAAGATGATAGAGATTTGAAAGCAACAATTGGGAGTTGCTAGTTGAAGTATGGACATTGGGATGCAGAGAGGGGGGGTATGGGGAAGTCCAAGAAAAGAGGTTTACATGAAAATATGTTTGAAACTATGCGTGTTTGTTTGTCTCTTTTAGTGTTTGTTTGTCTTTTTAAAATTTTGTAAAACCAATAAAAATTTTATAAAAAAAAAAGAAATCTGGTACACACATAGTCCCAGACAGCTTGATAATGAGAAAACAACTGGACCATAATGCTTCCAGATGACTAGAGCTGCATCAGCTCTATGAGGGAATTGAAGGGCTGTAGGGTTCTCCCCTTCTCACATTTCAACAAGGCTTAGAGGAGAATTATATCAAATTATAATGGGGTGGCCATGGCAACCATGCCACATGAAAAGGGATGAGGCTAAGGGACGAAACTGTGCTTTAAGGCCTTAAGGAAAGTGACACTAGGAATCTCATGTGCGTCTTTTACAACTGTTGACTTTTAATGTCGGGAATGAGCCAGCTCCAAGCAAAGATTTGCAGCCAACTGCAGAAAGCAGCCAGGAACAGAGAAGCTTAGATTTTACTCAGGCAGGAGAGAGACGACAGCCACAGACTTCGGCTCTTCATGACCTTGAACAGCAAGCTGATAAGGCAGTAGCTGAGAGAAGGCTGGAACACAGCCAAAGCTCTCAAAAAGCACAAACAGACTCGGAGACAGCCTCTCAGAACAGGAAGAGGCTGGAGCTGACCCACTAAGTCTGAAGAGTCGGTGAATGGGAGGGCTGCTAGATTATGGTTACCAGACATCCCTGTTTCCTGGGGACAGTTCCCGGATTTACAAATCAGTCCCCATACAAAATCAATTGAAGTTGAAAAGTGTCCCCAGATTCATTGAAAAAAATCTGGTAACCTTATGCTAGGTAGGAAGCAAAACAAGAGACACAAGGGTCGTAAATTCAATATCTTCTGTCAACACCGGAAGGAGTCTTCAGAAGGGTCATCTTGAGTGATGATGCCGGAAGCTTTGTTTTTGCCATAAACCCTACTTTTTAATTACCTACACTCACTGTGTTATCAAGCTGGGAACCTGGACTCCTGACATTCAATTCCAGTAAGCCCTTTCCACCAGCTTTTAAAATGTTCTCCGTTGTGTCTTCTTCATCCTTCCAGGGGTGATTTTATGTACTAAAGACCAAATGGTCTTCAACTGGTGGGTCAGAATCCACTACTAAGTTGCAGTTGGACCTGAAGTGTGTCGCCACCATTCAAATATGTGGTAAGAAAAATTAGGATGGGTTCCCAGATGGTTGTTGTGCTGAAGGTAGGTCAGGTCTTTTAAAAAGTTTGGAGATTATTGCTCCTGGCCCCATTTCCAGCTATGGGCCTGTGCCATTGATGTAATGCACCCCACTTTAATGCCATTTCTTGCAATGGGTATGTTAAAAATGAAGATGGAGCTGTTACTATCTTTCAAATCATCTTTCCTACTTTTCAAAGTGCTCAACATCCAAGGCTCAGTTTACATGCCTTCTGGCCAAAATGTAAGAGAGCCCTAGCCCAATCACTCAAAGAAGCCCGGGAACACCTAAGCATTGTCAAACTGTTCACATACAGCTTCACAACTGTGCTGTGATTCTGTTTTTGCTGAGCACATCCTGTAAGCCAGCTCCATTCATTGTTAGAAAGAATATGACAGCTGCTGCCTACACTGAGGTTTTGCAATTTTTTCTTTCTTAAAAAAACCTGATTATACTATTGTATTTCTATATTGTTGCTTGTAACCCACCCTGGGGCCTTATGGTGAAAGGTTGGTAAGAAATCCAATAAATAAATAAATACCACTCTCTGTAGGATAAACAAGATTTGCTGTAAATATTCCCAGTACGCCACAGAAATATACAGAGTAAATGTTCCAAATGCAATACAGAAATATAAAGAAAGTGTACTGAATTTTTCACAATACTGAAAGATTGGACATACCAAAACAATTTAATTTTGACCCCAAATTATTATCCAGTGCTATTTTTCTAGAAAAAGAGGTGCCGGGACTCACCTCCCATGCTCTCTTAAAATAGCAATGGTGTCCACCTGAGAGATGCCGGAACTGATTTCCAGCGAGTTTTGGCTGAAAAAAAATCCCTGGTGATACCCTATTTCATCCTGTCCCTGATGGGCAAATATAAGCTGAAGAAATCCAAGGGAGCATGTCCACAATGTCGCCAAAAACATGGACTGTGGATACTGAACACAAGCAGGGCTAGTCCCAAGAAATTTCTCAAGCCCAAGTAGCTCCATGGACTGATTCAAGAGTCACACTCCCTGCAACTTTGCAGCGGATGTTGGGATGAAACTTTTAGGTCATACTGAGCTTCACTGAAACTCTTAACACAGTATATAGCTCCCCAAAGCTACTACATAGCTTGTTTGTGTGACTGAGCATGCCCCTCAATATGAGTAAATTCAACATTTGAAATCCATCCCACCCTTAAGGAAGCTTTGGCTTTATACTATGTGGGTTTATTCTATATCATTACATATGTTATCTTAAGACTTGGGAACCTGAAGGCTGATTCCAGTCTGAGGAGATGTTGTTTTGCAGCACAGATAATGTTTTACTCGATTTCTGCTGAGCAGCTCTTCAAAAACTTTGTGCCGGGGCAAAGGAAGAGGGCAGGATTGTCCATTCGATGTTAATGATGCAGAGTTGAGGATGGCATCACACTGCAGGATGAAGAATACACAGAGCTTGAGAATCCCTAGGAAAAGTCTTGAAGTGCATCTTTAGAACAAGCGCTCTTCACAACATTCTAAGAATGCAAAATTCCCCAGGAAAAAAATAGCCATTATTCATCTGCCTCTGGTACTTTTAAGTATATCCAATTGAGAAATATCCACTGTGCACCATCAAAGCTGAGCTTTTAAAAAAAAAGGCTAAGTAAAATAAAAAAAGAGATCAGGATAGTTTAAGGCCAACAGAAACCCCGAAGCCCTGTTATGATGATATTCTGCAAAAAATGAATTGTTATTGAGGTAGCAAAACTGGATCTTCGGCAACTACTTTTGTGCAAGATGAATTTTTCGGTTTTCACAATTCCATCTCCCCATTGGCAAACTGCAAAGTTAGCCTTCATGTTTTTGAAATCACATCAGGATTTACAACTGTTTTAGCCAGGTTCTTCTATTCCCAATGCTGAATGATAGCAAGAGAATGGCTATTGCTTCTCTTATTTTTCATTTTGCAAAGGTTTAGTGGCTCAGGCTCCCCCCCCCTCGCCCCCAAAGGAAAAGAAAAACATGGCACATTTTACCCCCTAACAAAGCAATAAATATATATATGCCGGTATGCAAACCTTTGAAGGAAGACTGTCCTAGGAAGCCAGTGAAGGGCTAAACACAGCTTAAATAAAACAAGTCACTTTTTTTTTTACATATGGTGGTGATAACAGCAGGTTACCTGACGAGCCATGTCAAGTAAGACAGAGAGGTGGCACCAGACCATTAGCAAATAAAGGATTAAGGAAGCGCTAGCAGGTTAGGGCCTCAAGCTCAGCAACGATGAGATTCTGCTAAAGCAGCTTCAAGCCTGAGGCAGGACGATAAAAGCTGACTATTGCAAAAAGAAAACCAGACCTGTCACCACCATCACTCAGCTATGCATGTTTGGAGCAGGGAAATTACAAAAGGCTGGGCCAGGTCTCTATTACAGGGCAGGCTGGCAATTCTCAACCATTTGCTCACAAATTTTTGCAAATCCTATGGCAAATGTGACTCACGTATTTGCCTGACTGAAACATGTATGTCCCCTAACAAGTGTGTGCCACGGTGGAACTCTTCTGGATCCAATGCATCAAAACAGGGCATGCATGTTTTTATTTATTTCAGCTGTGGTGGGGTTGCTACTCCAATCTGACAGCTTAAAGTGGTAAAAGTTCTTAGTAAGGCTGCTTGAATTGCCAGTTAAAAAGTAAAAGCTGCATACACCAGGCCCTCCAAGTGTCCCTCTTTTTCAGGGACAGTCCTGGATTTACAGAAGCCGTCCCGGTTTCTGATTTGAAGAAGAAGAAGAAGAAGAGTTTGGATTTGATATCCCGCCTTTCACTCCCCTTCAGGAGTCTCAAAGCGGCTAACAATCTCCTTTCCCTTCCTCCCCCACAACAAACACTCTGTGAGGTGAGTGGGGCTGAGAGACTTCAAAGAAGTGTGACTGGCCCAAGGTCACCCAGCAGCTGCATGTGGAGGAGCGGAGACGCGAACCCGGTTACCCAGATTACGTGACTACCGCTCTTAACCACTACACCACACTGGAATGTCCCGCTTTTCCTTAGGACATCCCTATTTTCATCAGAGAAATGTTGGAGAGTATGAAGTTAGGCAACTCCCGAGCCAAGGAGATAAGTAATTGTACAATTTTGGTGTGTATACCACGAAAGGTTGCATTTCAGCCTGATGAAAAAGAGTCTTTGTTAAACACCTGTTCGGTGTGTTTAATAGGTTGAATCCATGTATGCTTTCTCAGAAGTAAGCACTAATTGAGTTCACTGGAGCTTGCTGCAAAAGTAACAACACCTAAGGTTGCAGTCTTAGAATCAAAGCATGCAGCTGGGAATCAGTTGGAAGTTTTATTAATAGAATGCCACAGATTTCTTTATTATTATTTTTAGAAAATACAATTTTGGGGGGCTTGTGTAAGTGTTAACAGACTCTGACAATCCATGTAAATTTTGTCTGTGGCATAATATGGATCTTTCCTCTAGGCCTTAGGAGCAAAGTCACAACTGCATGTGATAGCATAATTGGATCAGGTCATTTGTCATGGAGGTTGTTGGAAGAAGAAACAAATAACCATTCTGAGGGCCATAAATGAAGGACTGTACATGACAAAAAATTATGTCTATCATAAATTCTGATTTAAAACGGATTAAACCTAGTTTAGGTTTTCCAAAACTTTCGGCAGATAATTTCAGTGAGACCTCTTAGAAGAAAATTGCACCTGAGAAGTAAACTTATCCAATTAACATTCATGCCCAATGCCCAATTAGATAGAAAAATAGATAGATAGCTATGCCAAATTCTTTGTATATTTGTGTGTACATATGTAAGCTAATGGGAAAACAGTTTCAAAAACTGAAAGGGAAAAGGTCCTATCTAAAGGTCTTGAATAAATTTCAGGTTAAAAGTGTGTGTGTGTGTGTGTGTGTGTGTGTGTAGCCTGAGTTACATTAACTTAAATCAGGAAATATATTTACTGAGATTTCATATAATTATGTTGCAGTATCATGCTGGGACTAGACTTCATAGCTAGCTAGTAAAAAGGTGTAGATATCATGTCCAGACATAATTTGTAGATCCCAGGAGGGGCTTATCTACAACTCTGCCAGAACCTACTGCTAAACTTTGGTAAAAAAAAAACCCCCACCCTCCAATCATGACTCCTCCTCTTCCTTGTCTATCAAGCTGTAACTTTTTCTTTTTTTGCTCTCGTCAGCTGAATCCACCTACATCTCATTTTCTTTATTTTCTTCCTTCCAAGTTAGTCTCCTATACAGTGCATTAGAGCAACACTATCGTGCAAACACATCCAGTAGCTTTCAGAATTGCACTTTTTATTAAGTGTTGGTGTTTTTGTTTTGTTTATTAAACTGCTCGTACGGAATAACAGTGGTGCCCCGCAAGACGAAATTAATTCGTTCCGCAATTTTTGTCGTCTAGCGAATTTTTCGTCTTGCGAATCACGAAATCCCATAGGAATGCATTGAAAATCAATTAATGCGTTCCTATGGTCAAAGAAAGTCCAAACAAAGCCAAATTTGGTACAACAACAGTTTATTAACTGCTCTTTAAAGTCACACATACTGTAAAGAGCAGTTCAAAAATTTAAGGGAAAATAAATTAACTTTATAAACAAAACATGTCTTTGTTTTTAGACAAAGAAAAAAAAGTCGCAAGACGTTTTCGTCTTGCGAAGCAAGCCCATAGGGAAATTCGTCTTGCGAGGCAAATCAAAAATGGAAAAACCTTTCGTCTAGTGAGTTTTTTGTCTTGCGAGGCATTCGTCTTGCGAGGTACCACTGTATTCAAAAAGCAGACTGTAGGACTGTAGAACTATATAATTTAACCTGGGAGTAAGTTTCATTGCAATCTGTGGGACTGACTTCTGAGCAGAAATGCAAAGGATTGCTCTGTAAAGGTTGTAGCTTTAAGGACTAAATAATGAAATATTCCACTGGAAAGTGTACCTTTTCTTTTTTTAAAAAAAATGAGGAACATTTTCCCATGTATCGATGTCTCGGAAGCAGATGTCTCCTTGACGTGTGCATTCAATCTGTTGGTGGTGACCTTGCCGGGTGAAGCAGTTGTTTGAAAATGAGTTTTTTGCCTCCTAGTCTGTGGAAAATAATGCTGTAACGAAGATTTAATATAAGCCATAGCTTCCCATAGAAGCTTATTTCAGCAAACTAAACTATTAATTAAAATAACAAATGTCAGCTATTTCTCAAGCTGACAGTTAACACAACACAGCTTTTGCTTAGCATGATGTGCAGGATGTATGGGAGTCGCTCCTCCATTCTGTCTTCCTAGCTACGTATGGTCCATTTATTAGACTTCAATACAGTGATAAATTAACAAAAAAATGCTGCAGTTTTACTAGTAGCGTGGGAGCTTGGGGAAAGCCCATCTGGCGGGCGAAGAGTGTCTGGCAAATACAGGAGGAAACACTTGCAGCAAAAGTGAATGTGTGGCATTTCACGAACGGTTTCAGCGTCGCAGGGGGAAGGATGGGAGAAATCAGCACAGACGTTTGTGTTGACGCAGGGTGTTTGCGCCCTCAACTGATGCTAGGTTTCTGATGCTGAATAAGAGGGTTCACCAAAATAAAGCCCGGGGCCTGAAGACGTTTTTGATCAGAAAAGGTGGTACGGTTTTGGTGTCTCTGGCCTGAGTGCAGGTAATTCTTCCTCTGGTTACTGCCACGGGGACACAAAGGATGGCATCCAATGTAGCACAAAGTAACAAAGGAGATTCCAACTAAACATGATGGAGAACTTTCTGATGGTAAGAGTAGAAGAGACTCCCTAGGGAGGTGGTGGACTCTCCTTCCTTGGAGGTTTTTAAGCAGAGGTTGGATGGCTACCTGTCAAGGATGCTTTAGCTGAAATTCCTGCACTGCAGAGAGTTGGAGTAGATGACTCCTGGGGTGCTTCCAACTCCATGATTCTATAGCACTGAATATGCCCTGCAATACCACACCCCACAAAAAAATATTTTCCAGAGAGTTAGAGGAAACCACAGAACAGTTTGGGGCACGTGAGGGGAGAAGAGGGAGAGAAAGTCCTGTTGTGCAAGCAGAAATATTTCTTGTAACTTGAAGCCATTGTTTTAAGTCCTAACCTCCAGATCAGGAGGAAACAAGCTTGCTCCATCTACAGTGTGACAGCCCTATGTTGGATACAAGCCAGAAAGTAGGAAATCAGTGATTCACATGGGGGGTCAAGTCTCTTGGGACCTGAGACATCACTGTCTGACTCCTATAAAATATAATCCTATAAAGTATAATCCTTTAAGGTACACCTGATAGAGGGTGTGCAATACTCTGTTTCAGTCTTTCATTCTTTCCATAATCATTTGCATTGCTATGAAGAAAGATATTTAGACATCAATTTATAAGTAACATCCAGGATAGGATGGATTATGAATTGCCTCTAGATTAGGGATGCCATATGTCTGAAATTTCCCTGGTAAACAGCGTCTGAGTGGAAATCGCTGAAATGTCTGGGAGAATCCAGGTGCATTGCAGCCCATGTTGGAAGTGTAGATTTTGGTAAATTTCATTAAAAATAGCTCATAACTTTGGCCAAAAAAAGTTCAACAATTTCTGTGTCCAGATTTTCACTTTTTGAAATATGGCAAGCCTACTCTGGATCCATTGACTACTTTCTATTGTTTTGTGAAAGTTTTGGTCCTTCCAGAAAATACAGAAATTGCAAGGATGTCTCAGAAGTAATCAGTGGGGGAGTAGGGAGTAGGGCTGCCTTCTAGTACTGATGGGCTGTTGAGGGTTTTGGACATGATATAAGTTGACCAATGTTCTTGGAAGGGTGGATATTAGTTCATTGAAAGACGAAGCCCCCTTTCTGATGTTTTGGGGTAATAAGGGATCATTCCTGCACAGTCTTCCAACATTTCTTCAATGAAAATAGGAACCAGGTGCGCCATCTGTGCAAAGCCGTGGGGTCAGAGCCCCACCCCCAATTTTCCACAGCTGGACAGGCCCTGTCAGGCCCTCCCACAGCTGCAACTAAGCCCTGTTGGGCTACCTAGAGGGTGTGACGGCCCCAGATCTCCTCCTATCGTGCGACATCATACAGTGCACCTCCCCATGTGGGATGCAACCCAGCGCACCTGATAGGAACACCCTATTCTATACCGTCCAACATTTCTCTGACGAAAATAGAGATGTCCTAAAGCTGGATATTCCAGGATCAAATCTGAAACCAGGATGGCTTCTGTAAATCTGGGACTGTCCCTGGAAAATAGGGACACTTGGAGGGTCTGTCCCTGTCTGGCCTCAGACAGAGGTGTTCCTCAGTCTTCCTAGATGAGACTAAAGTTGAGGACACTAGCAATTCTGTCTTCCTCGTCACCATCACCAGATGGAGGCTAAACTATACACCATGTGCAATTGTTCTGATTTTGAAACATCCCCGGGTACCGCCTTTTGTGTTAAGAGCTGCAAAGTAAGCAATTGATAGCCAGCATGGAGGTTCACAAAGGCCTCTGAGGGGGCAAAAGAAGGCAGGGCCTCTTTCCTAAAGTCGGCATTTTAAAAGCTTTACTCCAGCCTGTGGGAAGCCTATAAATCAATATCAATATAATTATATATATTTTTTTTCAGGAAGAAAGAACTAACATTTCCAGCAAAGTACAATTTAATATACATTTGTTTCATCAGTGGGGTTGTCTCCTTTCCCCACCCTTTTTTTATTGTGGTTACGAGGAAGCATTCTGCTTCAATGGGAAGGCAACTGAAAAGATTTCTCTCTCCTCTGACTGAGGAGGCATGCTTCTGTAGCTGTATATGGAACTGAGATTCAATGTTTTTTTTTAAAAAGAAACTCAGGGCTTGGAAACTACTGGTATATCTGAAGTTAGGATTTCTGACTCTTCAGTTGCTACCTCAAAAGGCCTTTCACTCCACCTAAATTAAGATGCTGAAATGGACAAAACTAAGCAGAAGTTCAGTTCCATTCTGACCCTGAAAACGAATTCCTAGGATTAGAATGTGATTAGAGGAACCCTGCTCTTTAATTCTGTCCATCTTTTGCCCCTGACTCTGGTTAGTAGATCTTGGGGTTATAGTAAAACAGCAACCAAGCTGATATGAAAAGGATGAAGTCTGATCACCCCTAGGACATTGTTTTAAAAGTCTTTTTTAACAATAATTTTTTGAAACAGAAAAATGGCTAGGCTAGCTTTCTTTTTTATACAAGTGTCAATAGGACCCAAGTAAAATGAAATTCTTAGTCATACTGTACATTATTTACCCCAACATTCCTTCGAGGAACTTGAGGTAGCCTGCTTGGTTTCTCTTTTCCCCAATTTTATTCTTACAACAATCCTGTAAGGTAGGGCAGGTTAGCGATCCTGGTCTGCTCAAGGATACCCAGTGAATTTCGTGGCCAACCAGGTATTTGTACTTGGGTGTCCCCAGTGTAAGCGCAACACATTAAAACTCTCAGCTGCCATACAATAAATTATAAAGAGATCCTAGGTTTCTGTAATTGTGTGCACGTGCTAGTACACACACACACACACACACACACACACACACACACACACTTACAACAACAGCCAATTTCTATTTTTAATAGATGACACCTCTTCCCCCATTACACAAAGATAAACCACTTCTGCACGAACCAGCCCTTTTGACGTATAATTACTTGTCTTGAAATGACATCCTGCTCGCCTATGAATACTTGAAAAATGTTAATCCCATAATTGACTCCATTTACTGGATTTTCTCAGATGATATTTCACATCTTCTATACATGGCACACAGACAGCAGCACAATGCATGGATCCCTGCCTGGGCCTGCCTTTTTGCCAACTTCCAGCTCTATAACAACGGCAATTCTATGCAAAAATATGCCGTTTCGGGGGAAAAGAAAAGAAAAGGAAAGGAAAGAAAAGGAAAGGAAAGAAAAGAAAAGAAAAGAAAAGAAGAACATTACTTATTTAGGGCCCGCAGACAAATGTATTTGCAGCCTCACTTACCACAGGATAGTACTTGTAGACAGTCTGTCTGAAAAGAAGCCGTGCACCTTTAGACTGTGATGGTATAACGTCAGAAGGGTTTTGCTCATATTCCTGTAAATGTTGGGTAGTACAGCTATTAATGGTCTTAATTAGAAGAGGCACCAATGGGCTGTGTTTAGTGTGAGGCAACTGCCTTGAGAAAGCTGCCTCTGATTGCCCAAAAGCAATTTAGAAGCAAAGTGATGCTCTAGCAGAGCAGTAGGAGTCAAAATAGTATCCTTTTTAATAAAATAAATAAGGAAACCAGAAAACACAATCAAATTGCTCTTCCGAAAGCTTGGCAATACTGTAGGTTCACTCAGAATGAGGAAGTCTGCTAATAGCTCAGACAGCAATTCTGCCCTCAGACCAAGTTCACTGGGGCTTTGTCATATTTTTTCTAGGAAACCCACCCCATATATATATATATATATATATATATATATATATATATATATATAATATCTTGTAACTATATGCATATTAGAAATTGCCCCACTTCTTTCTGAAGGACTTACACCTCACACTCCCATGGCAGCTTGCATTTTTTTTTTTAAAAAAAGTTAAACATTTCCTACTCACTTGCATTTTAGAGGGATACTTTAGCGTATAGGTGTCAACTTTTCCCTTTTCTTGCGAGGAATCCTATTCGGAATAAGGGAATTTCCCTTTTAAAAATGGAAACATTGACACCTATGCTTTAGCGTATTTTAGAGGGATATTTAATGTAGGCAAACCCAACATATGATTTTTTTTGTTATTGTTAAAAAACCCCCCACACTATACTTAAAAACCGGAATTGGGACTTCAACAAAATCGATGAATAAACCTGTGGCAAACAGTGTTGTTGTGTGTAGAGGGAATGTGATTAAATCAGGGTTTCCCAAAGTTGGATCGGTTGTAGGACTACAACTCCCATTATCCCTAGCTAGCAGTGGTCAGGGGTGATGGGAGTTGTAGTCCAGAAACCTGGAGACCCAAGTTCGGTAAACCCTGTGATACATGATACTGGCCACATTCACCCCATACATTTGAAGAACTAGGATACAACAGTTCCAGTGAATTCTGGGAGCTGTGCGTTGGGAAAGATGGAGGGCACAAGGAGAAGGGGACGACAAAGGACAAGATGGTTGGACAGTGTTCTCGAAGCTACCAGCATGAGTTTAACCAAACTGTGGGAGGCAGTGGAAGACAGGAGTGGCTGGCGTGCTCTGGTCCATGGAGTCATGAAGAGTCGGACACAACTAAATGACTAAACAACAACATTCACGCTCACAGAGCTACAATTCCCTGAGTTCCCTGGGAGAAGAGATTGATTGTTAAACCACTCTGGAAATTGTAGTTCTGTGATGGGAAAAGGGGTGTGAATGTGGCAGTTGAAGCTTTGCAGGAATCTTGTAGAAATGCAGAGCTGGTCCAAGACATTTTGCTGCCTGAGGCAAAGGACAAAACGGAGCTTTATCCCATGCTGCGTACAAAAGTCAACCAGGCCGGCAATTAAATCTAACTTTGACACCGTCAATGTGGTAGCATCCTCCACTATCCCTGAGGCCAGGAGGCTAGTTTAGCAGGCTCAGGGAAAGCCACGTGGCACACACAATACTGCCTGCTCCCCAGCTGTCAGCATCTGCTGCCTGAGGCAGCTGTTGAGATGATAAACTTGAACGCTATGCATGTTCCCCTGAGTCCTTGAGGAGAAGGGCTGGAGGAAACAAAGTGTGAAGGAAGAAGAGGTGCTCAGAAACAGGAGGTGGGGCTGGGCTGGCTAGGGTGAAATGTGTGTACTTTGTAGTTGTACTACCACTTTGCAACTATAATGGACTATTCCAGCTCTACTATTAGGCAGTTGGAGTATAGAACCATATGCATTGTGCTTGCCCAGTGCCCCCTAAGCTAGCATGCTCAACTCAGCACTGTTGCTGAACAAAGACACAAGCTGGATGGGGAGGGTTGGCATCTTCTCTTTCTCTTCAGGCTGCAATGTGTCTACTTAGGGTGAGGATGGGAGAGAAATGTGGCTCAATTCACATTTAAAGCGGAATCTACCTTCTGGAACAATGAGAGAACACAGCCATCCTCTGAAATTTGCGGTGCAAATTTCAAACGCCAAAGAATGTTTTAAAATGGATATATTAAGGGAAAGTGCAGAAAAACAAATCTTTTAATGAAAATGATATACAAGAGTGCATTATAACATAATAAGTTCATTACAGAAATGTCAACCTGCAATCCCAACAAAACACCCCAGCAAACTCTACAGTATGCCTATCGACGTGTCAGAGTTTCTCATCAAGCTTTTAACTTTTCAATTTGAGACATTTAATTATTAGAAGAAACTTGCAAAACAACAACAAAACCAACTAAAACAACAGATTTTTCATGAGTGCCCCCCCCCAAGAACATGTGCAAATAGCTGCAGAAATGTGGACAACCAAATTTAGGATTGGGATGGGAAAAAATGAGAAATGAAGGGAACCGAAATCGATGGGTGATTCCATCCACTGCTTTGGGACAGCCTAACGAGAGGGTTACCTTAAATCTTGCTTTAACACAGGTTTTTTGGTTTTTGGTGTTTTTTTTTTTAAGTTTAACTTACCCGAAGAAAGACTTTCTTGAAACATAGGTCATTTAAAGTAAAAATAAAATGAAATAATGAAATGAAAGGAGAACACCATAGCATATATTGGTGTCAAAGGCAACGACCAGCTGGCTTCCTGGATTCAGGGACTTATCAGGTGGCAGACGGTTGTTTTAGCTGTCCTTTGGGTCTTGTGCCAGGTACAACTGACTGACTGGAGAACTGGTCTGAATTCCACATTTTTTAAAAAGTGGAGTGTCGAAGCATGCAGTTGAAAAAGTGTTCAGCTTTCTTTGGTCTCTCAAACCTACATCCTGTGTGGATGGGGGTCCCATTTGTTCTTTCAAAGAGTTTTTTAAAATAAAAATTACACACACACACACACACAGAGGTCACAGCTGCATAACGCATTTCAAGCACTCTTACACCACTTAGCCATGGTTTAATGGCATGGTTTAACAATCAGTCCCTCTTCCCAGGGAACTTTGAGAATTGTAGCTCTGTGAGGGCAATGAGAGCCTTCTGACCACTCTCATCACCATTAACAAACTATGGTTTCCAGGGTTCTTTGGGGGCAGATCGGGCTCTTTAATGTGTTATGATACTGTTTTAAATGTACCGTGTGGCTGTGGTCACAAAAAATATGGAGGAATTGTATAGTCCACGTAAATATTATCTGTTTCCCCTCTTAACCTTGTTACAAAGTCTTTGAATTTTCTGGAGACTCTTCAAAACTCCTCCATGTGTTGATGTTTCGGATACTTAATGGCAAAGGCAGTATTCTGTTGACATACCGAGAGTGACTTTTGGTTATGTAGCTGCATAGAGCAGTGTGCAGGCTTCTGTGCTGGGAATGGGGCGGGGGGGGGGGGAGAGAAACAAAACAATTTCATGACTTGACTTCATCTCTTCTTCATTTCTATGCAGAAAACATATTCATCCGAGGTAGCAAAATAGCTGCAAAGGTTCCAAGTGCTGAACTTGGTGTGCCTGAGCAAAATAATAACAAAGCAGTTTCCTAGGCAGATTTGAAAGGCACCTAGCTTTATTCTTTATTTTTGAAAAAAGCAACAACCCACAAGCCAAGGAGCACAGAGAAGCAGATTGTAAATGGTGGGGTGGATGTTGGGTTGGGGGGTGGTGGAAATTCCTGAATGAGCCTCTAAAAATAAACATAGTATCATAGAATCATAATGATTTGATAACCAGGATCTGGTTAATGAAATGACCCTTAAAACCCCTTTGATATAAGTTGAAGGTTCAAAGCTTGAGCAAGTAAAATGGTGTGTGTGTGTGTGTGTGTGTGTGTGTGTGACTGCAGTAGAACTGAGGAGAATTTTCGTTGTTGACAGTGATAACATAATATAAAATCTAAACTTGGTTTGGACTTCATGCCAGTTTCTGTTGTGTCTTCCTTCAGGGGGGCAGACACTTGCTATTTACATTTAAGGGATGAGTAACAGAGAATGACTACCACAAAATTCCCTAAGTACTCCATCACAGTGATGTGCTAAAATGTGTCCTCCAATTTCTTGAAAGTTTATTTCCTTCCTCTGTGAGTGTTGTGGCCTGGCTGGAATGTGCCTTTGAACACTGATACTTAGCCACTTGTTTGCTGGGATAAGGAATAGAGAATAGTGTGTGAATGGGTCTAGGAGGTAGAAAGTACAGGGGTAAAATCTGCATATGTTGCTTTTGACCACATTTGCCCCTGGTCCCTTCTGCCACACAGAAGGTTGCCTAGATGGGAAAATGCCCTCTGGTCTTAAGGAGGTTCCCAAACTCTCCAAATGTTCCTATTTTCTAGAGACAGTCCCTGATTTACTGAAGCAGTTCTGGTTTCTGATTTAATTCAGGAATGTCTCACCTTTCCTTAGGACATCCTTACAATGGTACCTCGGGTTACAGATGCTTCAGGTTACAGACGCTTCAGGTTACAGACTCTGCTAAACCAGAAGTAGTACCTCGGGTTAAGAACTTTGCTTCAGGATGAAAACAGAAATCGCTCGGCAGCAGCAAGAGGCCCCATTAGCTAAAGTGATACCTCAGGTTAAGAACAGTTTCAGGACCGCCGGAATGAATAAAGTTCTTAACCCGAGGTACCACTGTATTTTCATTGGACAAATGTTGGAGTGTGTGGAGTTATCTGACCACCAAGCCATCTGAAGGAAGCCCTGTATTGGGAAGTTTTTTAATGTTTAATGTATTATTATGTTTTTCTATATGTTGGAGGCTGCCCAGAATGGCTGGGGCAATCCAGTCAGATGGGTGGGGCATGAATATTATTATTATTATTATTATTATTATTATTATTATTATTATTAAATAGGAAGTCCCTCTTTTCATCAGGAATGTTGGAGGGTATGGCTTCCTCACCCCTGCCTTAGCTTATGGTTCAAAATAAAGCATTGCATAGCTCAATTTTTTAAAAATATCAAATCAACCCAAAGATCTGTCACGCACTGTCATAGGTTCTGAAATCCATAAATCTGTAACAATAACAACAACAAAATCAGCGTTCATCAGAAGGCCAAGCCAGGGGTGAAATGTTGCACTGCATGAGGCTGATGTAGGAAAGCAGAGTGAAAAATCCTGGAAGTTATTCCTGTTGCCTTTGCGAATGCACTCTTGCTGAAATGGCACTGAGAATGGTGGCAGTGTTCATGCTGTATTTATTTACTCACAGCAAGTACTGCTTGCTCCGTGTGAAGTCCTGCTTAAGTTGATTGGGCTACTTAACCGAAAGGACGACAGAAGCCAGCACATAGTGATTACTGCTTGTCGCCACTTACGGCTTATCAATGGTGAGCCCAAAAGAGTTCTCCTCGAGTTGTCATTTACACCCGCCTTCCCAGCACCTTGCCATGGCACTTGACAGCACTTTGCTGACTTTTCTGGCTGCAACTCTTATCTTCCCCTTTGCTTTGCATTATGTTTTAGGGGTGATAAACACAGTAGCCTCTCCAACTCAGAAGGGGGAGTCCATTTCGCCACTTTAGACAGCAGCCTTTGAAATCATTAGCTAAAAGTGTTTTCCTTTCATCACCAGGATACAGAGGCATTTTCTGTCAAACTTTTCTGCAAGCCAGGTGAGCCCATGAGGGGGGCAGAAGTATCTGTGGGGCTGTGGGCACTCATGGCTGTCTGACATTTCCTCCCTCCCCCCAGTCTCTTTAAACTGGCAGGTCCTGCCATTGGTCTCTGCCTATTAGTACTGTAATTACAATAGTACTAACAAAAGTGACTCTTTCAGGTCTCTTCATTTGTCTTTGTCAAATGTTGTCTTCGTTTGTATTCCTCTCAGGATTCTGCCCCACTGAATGTCTTTAAGCACCCCCCACTGTTAGTTGTGTTCTTGCTTATTAATGGCAACAGTCACGCATGCTGATGTCAACAAAAGGAGACACCATTTTGAATTTTAGTCTTTTAGAATATTATGTGGTTTCCAGGGAGGGAGTCTCGGACAGAGTGGGCAAATGCAGGGTGGACTGTGGTTGTTAAGTGAAAATTTTGGAATTTAAGGCCTTAGGGAACAACAGCTTTGGCTGCGCTCCAAGACACCCCACTGTGAACTCAAGTCCTGACAAGGAGCCCCATCCATTAAACTCTGGGCATATAAATGCTGTTTCTCAGTTAAAAGCTTCTTCTTCTTCTTTATTCGACTGTAATATTCTTGTATATATGCAGCTTAAAGAGGCATAGTGTTGTACTGTCAGAACTGCAAAATTTCAGAGAGAAATACCCGAAGCCTCTGTACTCCAGGCACTTGCTCAAAACTTACACAGTAACACAGCTACCCTGCAACTCTACCCTCTACTACAGCGTTTACCAAACAGCTGGGTTTCCAGCTGTTTTTTGACTACAACTCCCATCATCCCTAGCTAGCAGGACCAGTGGTAAGGGATGCGGATTTCTTTAAGGGAAAAAAGTCATAATAATAATAATAATAATAATAATAATAATAATAATAATAATTTATTATTTATACCCCGCCCATCTGGCTGGGCCTCCCCAGCCACTCTGGGTGGCTTCCAAAAAAATATTAAAATACTGTAATACATGAAACATTAAAAGCTTCCCTAAACAGATGTCTTCTAAAAGTCTGGTAGTTGTTGTTCTCTTTGACATCTGGTGGGAGGGCATTCCGCAGGGAGGGCGCCACTACCGAGAAGGCCCTCTGCCTGGTTCCCTGAAACTTGGCTGCATCTGCATGCTTTAAACACCTGCATGCTTTCAACAGATTTAAATTGGGAACTAGTAATGAGAAGTTGGTCTGTTGGCTTATCGGGTTCTTTCTTTCTTTTAAACCATTCTTAGCTGCTTGCTAGGACTTACAGGAGTAGCCATCTTTTCTACCCATTCAGGATGGAGTGGCATGTCAAAGGACACTTCCTTTTCCAGATTCCTTTTATTAGAAAGTTTTCAACAGGCTTGGTAAGCACCAGGCTTTCTAGCAACTAGAAATGTTTCATTGAAATGACTCATAGGCAAGATTGGGCAAGTTTGTTCCAAATTTTGGACCAAACCAGAAACCTCCCCTATCGACACTCCTATATTCCTATGCATAACAATGTAGTTCAGTTTGCAGAAACTGCTTCCAGTGCCTGAAATTGGCAGATCCACCAAAGCCTTGCGAGAAGAGCAGCATTCATTCCAGTTACATTTACAACACAGCACAGAACGTGGCTGATTCAGAGATTGAAGCAGTGCATGAGAGATACACTTGAGAGAAATTCAGGAAGGACGGGAAGTGGGTTTTTAAAGCATATTTATCCCGCTGACTTTGTAATTACCAGCAAGCTATCCTCCAGTGAGTAAAATAATAAAGAAAACATTCCAGGTATTACAGAGAAATAATGTTTATTCTTTATTTAGCCTGTTGGCAATGAGAATATCTCAGAATAAGACATTATTATTATTATGTATTAAATTTATTGTCCAGACTTCACCAGCAGGTCCCCAGGGCGGGCTACAACAGTTTGGAATCTGGCAATATCTTCTTGAAGCTGCATGCATTTGAACAGTCTTTGGAAAGTTCATTTTAAAAAGGAATTTACACTCATTCAAGTTCACCCTGTCCAAAAAGGAACAAGTTCCAGTTAAAGTTCTTCCTTTCCCAAAATGAACCTGTTCAGTTCAAGTTCATCCAAATCCACACAACATTGGCAATTTGTTTTAAACATTCAGAATGTTACAGGCTGCTGTGCTGAAGTCTAGCGCTCAAAAGTAAATTGGGGGCCAGACAGACAGAATCTCACCATGCGAAGCTTTCTACTAGCAAAGGCTTACCCTGTTTAATTTCTACCAGCCACATGGTTATTAATAGCACAAGGCATCATTCACTTTGTTCCTGAACCTGTACTTCTTGCTGCAAGCTGCTCCTGTCTGAAGACAATGAATGAATCTCTTCAGCAAGGAGAATACAAGTGCCTTAGCAATGGCAGTTAAGTGATTAAGAAACCTTGGCCACAACAGCAGCTATTTATCCGTGTAATAAGTCTTAGAACACTGCCTCCACATTTTGCTTTCTAACTTCCTTTACAGATGTCATTACAGATTACATTTTAAAAAGAAAGACAGAAAGAAGGAAAGCTGAGCAGTCAGGCTTCTCACCTGGGGTGGGGAGAGGGAATGAATGTGAACTAGAAATCATAAAAAAGGTCTATTCTAAAATGAACTTAATCCACATTTAGTGCACCCCACATTTATAGAAGCTACTTTCGTGTATAGTTTAGAGATTTTTGAACCTGTTAATTGAACTTTGTTCAACTGGACTAGTTCATTCCAAGAGCTACATTTGAATTATAGCCTATAATAAAGGCTTTCCATTCAGGTTTGCCATTTAGTCAGAACAAAAATTGGTTGCTATTTTTCTCCTTCTACTTGCCAAAGACTCATCTGGCCTCTATCCTGCTCCAAGGATCTTGCCTCCTAGCTTGGTAGGTGCTGATTTTGATTCTAATATATGAGACAGTCATTTGTTTCATAACAAGGTCTTCATTCGAAATATCTTTGGTCAGAGATAATTTCTTCTTTTTGAACTCTGTAAGTCCTTATGAGTGGCAGGACTCTCATGAGATCTCAGCCATTTGCTACCACTAATGATGACTCAACCCCCTCCCCCTTTTAATGACCAACTTAATCTAGCTAATAATCTAGAAATTCACACTGTGGCAGAAATAAATGGTGCCTACTTGCCGCTTGATCATCTAGCAATAGGGGAAGTATGGGAATAATTTAATTCCAATTTTTATCTGCTGAGAAATGTAAGACGGCAGTACACGGGGGGGGGGGGAGGGGGGGAGATTCTACCAGACTGGATAAGCAGTGGCGAAAAGCCCAAGAATTTCTCACACAGCAGATGTAGCAAATTCATCATGAAGATTGCCGATGATGAACAACATCATAAACATTGTCAACTTACTGGATCAATAGACCGTAGAAATGAAGTTGCCCTTCAGATATTGATTAGCTAGTGAGACATAACCAAATGGCAAAAATACCAAAAATGAGCCCAAGCATTGGAATCTTAACTCAGAATGTCCTTATTGTAAGTAGATAATAGAAACTATTTTAGGAGAGTTTGTGATCATTTTACTGGAACAAATGGATAATCAGTAGCAATATATTGCAAGAGACAATGCAGTTATTAGGCTCCATATTTATACAAAAACGATCGGAATTAAATCTTCAGGAAAACACAACAATATTTGCTGCAGTTTTACATACAGCCTGCAGAAACTTGAGAAGTAACCAGACAGTAAATTTAAAATAAAGTTAAGATAAACATCCCTGCAAGCAAATAGGAAATTAAGGGAAGGTACTGCCAATTCACAACAGAGAACTTTCTAGAAATTTCCTACTTGCATGCTGTGGTTGCTTATTCATCTTTCTGGTAACAGAGGGACAAACTGTTACATAAGAGATTTATTCTGTATGCTGTCTTTATGAACATGTGTGGAATGGAATCTGAAAAGGAAGACAGGGAATCAGAGGATCAAAAGGATGTGGGTGAGAGGAGTCAATAGAGAAGAAAAAAGAAATTGATTTGTGTGTGTGTGTGTGTGTGTGTGTGTGTGTTCGTTCTAAGCATAAAGCAAGGTTATAGGTAAGGAGAGATTAAATTCAGATCCAAGGTAGTCTAAGACTGCTCAACATGCTATATGTATGGTACTGTATTGACCTACATGGGAATCGGCAAATGAGCTGGTTGTTAATTATGTTAAATGCTGCCAAGGATTCTTTGTAGATTCAATTTTTTGGGCAAATGGCTGGTTGGGGATTACTGGTGTTATGATTGGTGGGAATGCATGAGAGTGAGATTTGTAAGTGAGAGAATGCTAATTATGATTTTATTGTTAAATCTTTAAAAAAATAGTTTATGTCTTATAATTATTATTTTATTTTATTTATTTGGTAGCAAATCATTTGGGGCTTTCTTTGGGAGGTGATATACAAATGTAATAAGCCTAAGTTAAACCTAAACCTGAGGATGCGTTTGGGAGATGTTACTATGGAGGAAAGTGTGACAAAATCTACACTATTTCGTTTAGATGCTATTGATGCTTTAATCTGATGAGTTTTTATTGTATTTGATTTTTACTTGTATTTTAAAAAAAAATGTTTAGAAGCTCATGCTCATGAGAAAAGATGCAATAGAAAATTTGGCTACTAAAGGTCCTAGATAAATACGCTGTCCATAACTTGGTGAACATTTAGGCCTGTTGCGTATTGCAGATAATGCGAAGGGTTGAGCCACCAGGAATTAAAGGAAGCACAATCTAAAAGAAAGGATGCGGGAACCTGTAGCACTCCAGATGTTATTGGAGTCCAACCCAGCAGCCTCAACCAGCATGGCCAATGATTGGGGTGATGCACGTTGGGAGTCCAGCACTATCTGTAGGGAAGGGAAGAGATGATGCTTATTATAATCCAACAATATCCAGATGGACGCTGGGTTCCGCCACTGAGCTAAAGTAAACAATGATAGATTTAAACCATGAGGGGGGATATGATGTTGCAAGTACGCAATGTGTAACCTTGTAGAATAGATGGACACTTCCATCTCACCAAGAAACAGACTGTAGGATGGACTATGAGGAGCAATATGGTAACAGCAGAAGAATTTACTGTCGGCAGCAGTCTTTCCTCCTTTAACCTTAACTTCTATATTATATTATTCAGTTAGTCTGGAAATAGATGTTTATTGGTCACACACACAATAAGTATTTAAGCATCTAATGAGATGTTTCTTAGAGGGTAACTATAATGGCTCCTTTGAGAGAAGGCGTAAAAGGGCATTCTGTAATGCTGACATCATGCTCATTCATAAAAAGGATGTGCCCTTTCCCCTCTCTACCCTATCACACCATCTCTTTTTATTAATATCATCTGTGCAGTTGTAGCAAAGGTCTTGCCCCTGAAGACAGAAAAAGAACACCAAGTACAAATCTACCCATAGTGAATAAGATTTAGGAGGCACTGCGGTCCCTTTATTTTAACATCTGGAGGCTACTGGATTTGAAGTTAAATATTTGTTGTTTCTAAGAAGTGGTCTTTGTGTTTACTGTGCATGCCAAAAAAATTGCCTTTGATGTGGTGAAGCCAGCCTTGCAATGCTGGGGCTTTAAAGATAACTTCCCAAGGAAGATTTCTGTGCATCCCAACGCGCAGGTGAGCTTTTGTTCCTTCCAAACCTCTCTGCTATCGTTATTACCAGAAACAGGCAACAAAGAGCCACGTCTGTTTAAGAAAATTGTATCAGGAAATCAGGGCCTTTGCTTTCCTTTGCCACATACTTACAGTGATAGAAGGGCAACTTTGGCAATCTGTACACAATTCCATGTAATTTTAGGTACCAAATTCAGCAAGACTCCTTTCGCACAATTAGCAATTGCGACAATGAGCTTTAAAAGGTAAAGAGCTGGTGTGGGCAGCCTGAACGCAGATCAGGTTTGGCAAAGCATTTGATGCCTCTGGCTAGTTTCCATGCTGTGCTTCAACGAAACCTAAGCATGTGCAACTCAAACTGTCAAGTATGGTGCATCTGCTTCCTTCCTTCCCTCTCCTCTTGTTCCCCCTAAACCTAAGAGCAGCTGGCAGGGAGAGACATAGCTTCCCACTAGCTGCATTGCTGTTCTAAGCAAGAGCGTGAAGGCAAGGGGCGAAGCAGCAGGAAGGTTGGTGTAGTGCAAGCACAGTGGTGGGAGCAGTAGATTGGCTTCCCCACCATGCTGGCACCATGCCAACTTCCCAACCATATCACCCTCTTTGTAAGCACAGTGATACAGCTGGCGGGAGGCAAGGTATGCTGACCATGTTGCCTATATGTCAAATGTTAGATTATAAACTCTGGAGAGCCAGTGTGGTGTAGTGGTTAAGAGCGGTGGACTCGTAATCTGGTGAACCGGGTTCGCATCTCCGCTCCTCCACATGCAGCTGCTGGGTGACCTTGGGCTAGTCACACTTCTCTGAAGTCTCTCAGCCCCACTCACCTCACAGAGTGTTTGTTGTGGGGGAGGAAGGGAAAGGAGAATGTTAGCCGCTTTGAGACTCCTTCGGGTAGTGAAAAAGCGGGATATCAAAACCAAATTCCTCCTCCTCCTCTTCTTATGCGCTGTAAAGCACTAGGCATGCTGGTGGTGCCATATGAATAAATAGTAAACTTTAGATAGCCTCGGGAAGAGGAACATCAGGGTAGAGACTGTCTGGGGAGGTAGCTTAACCCTTTCCAACTGTGCTGTGGTTCTGATGAAGATCCCAAAGCTGCTCTTAGTTTCTCTCCAGTACCAAATAAAATATTGTATGGGATTTTTGTCAACATCACAACATGGGGTAGTTAAAAAAACAAACGAACACCCTTACACCCATACCATGGACCTGATCTAGAACGTGCCACCTGTAGATTAAGAGGAGGAAATGGGGGGAAGAATAGTTCTACATCAAATTACCATCTGATATATCTGTGTCAGAGAGAGACCACTGCTCCAGCAAGAACCCTGCACAGCAGACTGCTGACAATACATTCTTTGCCTTGTTCCCACTGCCACTGCTTGAACTTAGCTGCCCACTTAAGCCAGAATTGAGTGTGCTTCACCCATCTTCTGGAAAAAAAAACCCCACCCCACCATCCCAACTATGTATAAGGGTCTGGTGACTTCTGTTTCGGTGTATCTGAAGAAGGGTGCATGCACACAAAGGCTTATACCCAGAACAAACTTAGTTGGTCTCTAAGGTGCTACTGGACAATTTTTTATTTATTTCGACTGCTGCCCCCAGTGTTACTCCTGAAAAGAGGAAAGTGCCAGCCAAGCTCCCAGTCTTCTGCTGATCCAACTCTCAGCCTGCTCTCCCCTCTTTACTTCTAATAACTTAAATCCTGGAATGTTTGGCAGCATGGAGGGTGGCAGGGGGTGCTGGCAGAGGAACTCAGCCACTTAGTGTTATAAAAATATAGTCCAGACCGAGAATCCAGTTAAGGAAAGTTTATTCAAGCAAACTATAAAAAGGGAGAAGCTGGAGGGAAACAGAGCGTATATGCAAACAGTTTACAGGCTAAACCTGCACAAACAATCCAGCATTGGTGCATCGCTTTGGTTTGTTATTGGCTGCCGCTAGTGGTTAAGGAGGAGAGAGCTGAACCACAATCCTAGTGGTTTAGTCACTGCACTGCTCTGAGCTAAAAGGAATAGGGAGGAGCAGAATGGGTGTGTGTTGCTCTCTAGGAGCCAACTCCATTGCATAGTCCCATAGTTTGGCTCACTGTGATGAGCGGACCAGACCAATGTCAATAGTCCAACTTCGCAGCCACTTTCCCCTCTGAATCCAAATTAATAAATGTGAAATAGAGGCTGGAATACAAAACCGAAAGGACGAGTGTTTTACTCCACTTATATCAGTCATCTAACTTTGTGTTAAGTCTGGGACTTAAATATAATATCTGGAATAATGTAACTATAGATGCTGACCATCACTAAAACGACAGGCTGAACTTAGTTTGGGGGTTTTTTGGTGGGTTATTTTTGCCATTTGTGGCTTTTACTACTCTGCAGTTCAAAATCCATCCAAGTTTTTTTGGTTTCTTATTTTTATTTAATTATTTTAATTTACTGAGGGCTTTTCTTTTCAGGAACTAGATATTGCGTGAGGAAACAAGGCTGGCAGCCCAATTTTCTTCCTATTATCCTTGATATAGTGATTGCTCTGCATAGCATGCTTGTCTCCATTAGTCGCACTGCTAACAGTGATGAAACTCAGATTGACGTATGGATAAAACCACTGTGAGCTAGCCAGAAAAACTCAATGGAGTGCTTGATTGGTGCTGACATTCGCTCTTACTTCATCTGCATAGAATGTACTGGTAAAATTCACCTTCTATTGATTAAGTTGCAGAGAGAAAAAAGGTGTTGTTGTTTCCTTGGTCAAGGGGAACATAATCTTCACTGAGCGAGTTTATCCATTTGCTCTCTCATTTCACTCAGTGAACTAATGCAGTTCTAAGATATAAGGCACAGACAAGCTTTTCCAGGGAATGGAAATATATGCAGACATATATTTGTAGTACAAATACGCTCAGTTAATGCGATCTGTCTCTGTAAGGAACAAGTACCATTCCTTTTTCCAACATCGTCTTATTTGTTAGAACAAGGATGGTACTACAGAAGGAGCTGTGGCTCTTGCAATATTTCCAAACAACTCTGTGTAACAACTGTCAGTATAGCATATCAGACTTAGACAGGGCAAACTCCCTTCCCTTGGTTTGATTTACGTTCAGGTGCTTTAAAGACTCTTGAGATCAGGACCCCTGCAGAGTCTTTGAAGCTCATGTGTTTTCCCCCCTCCTTCCAGTAGAAAGCGAAGCCCTGACTTCTAATGGCGGCTCTGCAAATATCTCATCAATATTTAAAGTGTCAAGTGTATTTCTGTTAGAGGTACCAATTGCAGATCAAAGATGATACCAGTGAGGTGTTGCATTCCCTTCAAGGGTCTTCACAGTTGAGCTTTTCCTTTTATTGGGATAGAACTTCTTTTAACACAAGCTGCTTTTTGCTTGAGCCGCGAATGTGTTGTTTGACAACTGTGGGGAGCTCAGTGTTTCCTTAGTACACAGCCAGGGAAGAAGCCGAAGAACTTGTTCAGACCGGTTCATGATTGTTTGAAGAAGGAGAGTATCGGGGAAAGGATTCTCCCTGTTGCATTTGTAATCTGCCCCTCAAAGTCTATCAGATCAATGTTGGGTCTGTCATTCTTCAGGTCTGCAAGATGACAGGGAGAAATAGAACAAGGAGCTAGACTACACATTGTAGTAATGGGCCTGCAACTGAAAATGCCTGTGCCTTTACTTTGTGTTATAGCATCATTGTGTTCCATGGATTTCTTCTCCCACTGCACAGCCCTGGTTGCTGTTGACAGGAGGTGAGGAATGTGGATTGCCAAGAAATGAAGAAAGGTCTACTAGATCGGGGTAGCTAACACAGCATCCTGCAGATGTTGTTGGAGTACAACTCCCCCCATCCCTGATTGGCTATGCTGGCTGGGGCTGATGGGATTTGTAATCCAAGACTATCAGGAAAGCATCACAGGGACTATCACTGTAATAGATGCTGTAGAAGAGGAGAAGGAAACATATGGTGGTTATGGCTGGAAAAGCAATCTACTTCAGAAGGCATGGTGCAAGGGGTGTGGGGTGGAGATAGAGATAGATGAAGTCAGGAATTGGCATCTGAATGGAGTAGCAATACTTTTTAAAGTGTTTATCCAAGCTGGGAAGGTTGGTGTGCAACATTTGGAACTCTTTCAAGTGGCAAAGCATCTGTAGTGACTACCTTTGGGTGGGAGATATGTGTTTACCCCAATGTCTGCTTTGGTCAGAAAAAGTTGATATCTCCCAGGTTCATATCTATTTCCGCCGTTGGACCATTTTTCGGAAGTGTTTGTGCAGTTTTTGAGGCAATTCCAAAGAGGCATACTTTTAAGACAATTCATAAAGAACCCCATGAAGCTCATAAACTTAATCATAATTGCAGATTTACCCTGAATTTGTGGTCCAATTGGTAAATCTTATTTTTTCCCCATTGCACTATACCTTTTAAAGTTAAAGTC
The DNA here is from genome assembly GCF_965112155.1 of Podarcis liolepis. NCBI lineage: Eukaryota > Metazoa > Chordata > Lepidosauria > Squamata > Lacertidae > Podarcis > Podarcis liolepis. The sequence goes on along the minus strand of NC_139559.1, from coordinate 69,142,809 downwards.
ATCATTTTTCTTTGCAAAAAAGGAGAAAAAAATAAAAAATACTGCCAAGTGTAATCTGTGTGCGTTTTAGAGACTATGCTCCAAGGAACTGCAACTTGGACAACAGGATTTTGAACTGTGCATTTCAATATATTATACCGCCAGCTAATAGGAGTAAGGAATATATTTTTACAAATACTGGAGTGATGGAAGAACTTATTTTAGATGGAAAATTTCTTTGGATGCCATACAGTGTGCCGGAGTTCAACAAAATGAATCTATGCTGACTTAACATATCAGTTAAGGAGCCTGTATGTCTGTGTCTTGCAGTTCAGAGATTCTTAATATGATCCTGACAGAAATGCAGGAGTTTTACCACTAGAGAGAATTATTTCGTGTTTCTTTGAAATAACATTTACTTCTGCTATTGATCCTGTATGTGGCTCCAAACTGCTCAGCATCCAGTCGCTCACAAAGCAGTCTTGAAACCAAAGGATGAACTTTGGCAATATTTTTTTATTCATGTTTTATAAAGATGGATAAAAACCTTGCTTTGACATTATAAGGAATGATGAAAGGACCAGGTATAAGAATTATTGACAGGAGCAAGAGGCAGCGCTTGTTTTTGAACATAACATCCTCATTTTATGATGAAATTCAGTTCAGCCACAAATCGTACATTTCAAACACCACTGCATTTTCTTCCAGGTTAAACCAGGGGTCCAGGGTGCAACAGTGTAATATAAAGAAGTGTTTCCCAACTGGGGCCAGGATATTCCAAGGTGAAACTTACGTAAATGGGGGGGGGGGCTACAGTACGGGGCCACAGAAGGAAGTGAGAAGAAAAGGGAAACAAATCATTTTTAAAAACAAAATCCCGATTGGCTGGCTATTTATTTGGGTAAGGGAGTGGCTCACCAGGGGGTAGCCTAGCGCTTCTTTCTGCCACATGCATTTTATTGGAGCAGTCATGGTTTCTTTCCAGCAGGAAAGGGCGATTGCTGAGGCTCCCGTTTTGACCACTGCTTGTAGCTGCTGCCAGTGCTGGGCCAGGTGGCAGCCTGGGCCTGACTTCGCAAGGTGCGGGGTGCAATCCACCCCAGTGCCTAGCAGATCAGGGCCTTTGGATTTTGCTGAGGGGTGCAGGGCCTGTTGGCAGCGTCAGCCTGGCTCTGCAAGGCGCGGGGCAAAATCCACCCCAGCACCTAGCCAAGTAGGGTGCTGCTGACTTGCATCTAGTAAAAACTAAGTGTCTACTCAGAAGAAAGCTGCACTGAGTTCAGTGGGCCTTGCTCCCAGGAAAAGGTGTGTCAAACTGCTTTTTCTTCTGTCAGCCTCCGCCCTCCCCAGGATTTCTGAAAGACCTGGAATGGGTTTACAATATTTTCATTGGCTGGAAGATGTTTAGTGCAATTTCCCACATTTTGTGTTGCGCTTGGAGTATGTGGTCCATTTGGTGTCTGGAGGTTATCTGTAGCTTAGACCCAAGTGGTGAAGTTTGTGCTGTCTAATCTTCCCTCATGAACAGAATGCCAGAAAACAAGACATTAAATACCGTCACCAAGCAAATACAAAAGGATGAACAATCACTTAGTTGGGGGAATGAGGACAGAAGGGATGTCACTTTTTTAAAAATCCAAATGCATCATATCAATTTGGATGGAAAAAGCACAACCACTGTTAAGGAAAAAACAGTAAGGTACAACCAGTGGTTTGGACTGTCTGCTACAATTTTACACACACACCAGAACAAACAACAGCTATAATGCTATGAACAGTATGTTTGGGGTCTACAGGTGTGGTACAAAATTAGCCATCTCCTAAAGTCTTTTGAGGAGCTAGGACTTACCACATGAAAAAAAGCTTGTGGTGGGGCCAGACAGAGGGCATTATGCATTTATTCTGTGTGGTGTGGCTCACAGGATCTAACCTATAATGCACTGGAAGAATCTGGGGACTCAGATAGCAAAGCCCAGTCTCTGATAGTGCCTCCCATAGAGTAGCCAGGAATGGTACTGCAGCTCATTAGTTCCACTACAACCATGTGACCCAAGAGACCAATAGTGTCCTAGCTGGCTGTATATAGGGCCTCCTCCGAGCTGTGGTCCTGAACAACTTGTCTACAGAGTAATGACACAGACGCATTGCTGGCAAATAGCAGCAGAGATGGGGCTCTGTTGCTCTCCTGGCTTCCCACTGCGCACTACACCATGCCCCACTCCCTGCCCCTCATGGTAGGCAGCAGCAGCAACCTGCTATGTTGGAAAGCTGGAAGAGCAATGGTGCCCCACTTACCCTGTGTGCCTGATCTTCCCTGATGCCTGACCTCCAACACCATAACTTTGACCTCATTCTTGCCTTTGGTTCCAATCTGCCCAACCTAGCAGCCACCTCCAGCCCTTAGTCCTTGCTTGGTGGATCCAGTGCCTGACCTCCAACCCAATGTGTGGCTACATTTTCTCCCTCTGGCCCATGTGGTACTTCCTTATGTTGCCAGAATCAGACGGCAGCCTGTAGCCAGCCACAATGTTAGGTCCAAGGCCTGACACCATCCATTACCGAGTGTTCCAAGCTGGTGGGCAAACATAGCACACTTCCAGCTGAAGTTTATTCTGAGACTGATCATCACATTTTTTCAATTTGGCGAGTAGTCAAGCACTGTAGTCCTCTTGTTCAGCTTGCATTATATTCATTGTCTGGGAAAGTAGCAGACAACATCTCTTTGGCATGTGTGTACCTCCCCCCCCCCCAAAGGCCTGTAGATGAGGTGATGAGCATTGTGATGCAGCTGAAGCCATAAAGTCACAGAAGAATGAACAACCAACCCCTTGAAATGTATTATTCTTTCATGTTGTTTGCATTTGCTTTTGTTGGCTTTTCATACTTAAATGCCTAAGTGGCTGTTCTGGCCACATTGAATGAAGCTCTCTTGGCTTCTTTGAAGAATTTTTACAGTGTCATGAAGAGAGACAGACATGTTCCTTAACACACACACACACATACACACGAGCAGTGAGCTGAAGAATCAGGATCTTTTCTCCTCTGTCAGGATTATTTGTTTCCTTTTACATCTGACATTCAAAACGAAGTTTAAGAACTTATATAAAATATACCATTTACAGTGGATGCTCGGGTTGCGAACGTGATCCGTGCGGGAGGCATGTTCGCAACCCGCAGCGCCGCATCTGTGCACGCGCGGGTTGCGATTCGGCGCTTCTGTGCATGCACAAAACATGATTTAGTACTTTTGCGCATGTGCGAGCACCGAAACCCGGAAGTAACCCATTCCTTTGCTGGTTGCTTAAAAAGGAAAACATAATATTTCAAAGGCCTATCTAAACAATTGCTTTCAAAGGTCTCGGCAAGACGGCAAGGACAATTCCTTGCATGTAATTAGGGGCACATTTATTCCTTACCGCATGCATAATACCCTACCCCTTTGTATGCTGTCCTCATGCAACTGCTCTATATAATGCTTTGCATACATGATACTATAATAATTCCCCTGATTTTTAGAGATAACACGCCAGATAGATTATCTTCCTGACAGTTTGCAGATATTTCCAACAAAATCCTTGTGGACTTTGCATTCTGATGCAAAGCTTCCTGTATATCTCCATGGGTTTCAATCTGAATAGCAGAAACACCACACTAGCCAAGACCTGGTTGGTTCATTGTATTAATTATCTTGTAGTATAAATTACCACCAGGCCCTGTCATTTTAGGGGCCATATAAATTTAAACTTTGGAAAGTAAAACTTCTTGGGCCAGAGAGACATCTCACAGCGTCTTCAAAGTATCTGCTGCCCATCATACATTTGCAAAATTTCTTTTGCACACCACCTATATGCATTTTTCCACCTTATGTAACTTTTGTATAGCAACAGACTCAAAATATAGCAGCATTAACCTTGAGGTGTTTCCTCCCTATTTAAGTAATAAAAACCCATTAGCTCCCTATTCCTTTTGTTCTTTCCTATACAGATCAGATATCCTTAAGTAGAGCGTTTTGTGAACACCAAGGTCACTGCCTTTCATTTATTTAGCTTACACAAGGTTGAATACTGTTGCACAGAAGTACAGTTATTATTATTATTTTACGAAAGAAAATCTATTGAATTTTCGAGAGCTCCCTCCTTCCCGTTTTCCCGACCTATTATGCACTTACCACCGCATTCTTAGAAGTTTATAGAAGCATGTCAGGCAAGATCCACCTTGATTGGTAAGGCAGGTCTTTTTTTCTGTAAGATTAGAACTTGGTTTTTAAAAACTGGCTCTTGGAATTATCTCTTGGCAAGATGATGGGATGGGAAAGGATGGGAGCACAGCCTCCAGTTGCAAGCCATTCATTATTCTATTTCCATGTTCAAGATACTGCAGTAAAAGTGCATTACCTTAATAATCAATAACTCAGTGGGAGGCCTTAATGGGTAGAACTCACTTGGAATTGAACTCCAACTGAAGAGGCAGAAGACCACAGAAGGCCTGCAGGCTATAATTAGAGTGCCATAAAACCAGAAGGTAAAGGGTGGCAGAATGCATTAGGAGTAAAAATGCGAACTTGCAAGTAATAATTCCAAAATCTTTCATGTTGACGCGAGTGTCACTTAAACATGAGCAAGTAAATGTTACATTAAAGAACACATTTACATTTAGACTCCCTAAAGCTTGAAGACTGAACAGAGGTTGGTTGGGCAAAGAGAAAGCAAGCGCAGGCAATCTGCCCATTGGTCTCTTCCCTCCTCCTCCTCCTCCTCCTCCTCCTCCTCCTCTTCCTTCTCCCCCTTTGCTCCATCCGTCCATTTCCCCACCTTAATGTTTCCCTCCTCCCCATCTCCCCACCATCTGCCTTTAAAGAAACATATCACAGAATTTAAGCTACAGGAAGCTAATATAAAAATCCTCTCATGCAAAGAAACAGTGCATCTGTCTTTACATTGTTTCTGTTCATGGCTGGCTAGTTTTACATTTTCTGATCAGCGACCGGCACTGTGACCAGTAAACCAGTTTCTTCTGAGCTTCGGTGGACTGTCTGGAGGTCCTGCATTATTGATTTTCTGCTCATACGTTCTGGTTACTCTGTCAATCACTAGCTTGAAATACAAGATGGCAGTCAATAAGTCAAAAAAAGAGAGGAAAATGGGGGAGGGGGGACAGCTACCACGCTGTGGGTAAAATGAACAGAAAGCAATAACTTCCTTCCGAGGAAGGAGAGGCAGCAAATCTGATATACCATCTCAGAAAGCAATGGGCATAAAAAACAAATATATGAATTTTAACTTGACTGCACTAGGTGAAGGCAGGGACCATGCCCAATGATATAATAATGCCTACCTGGAATTCTGCCTGCATCCATGGAGAAATAAACAACCCAGAGACTTAACTGTTAGAGGTAAAGTTACACTTTGTAGGGATGGACAGGCACTCGCCTTCTTGGCCCCCAAATCATTTGGGCTGCTTCAAGTCAAATAATCAGCACCTCAATAAGTTGTGTGAGTGTTTGACTTGAATGCTTGAATTGCCTATTTCCCCCTCCCTCCAATCTCCCACCCTCCCTATCCTCCACTTTCTAAGGGGAAAAAAATGCTTATCTTTGTGAAGTGAGACTATGGAGACAGAGGCAGGGGGTAAGAGCAGGTGCTTCAAGGCAGGACACAAACCTTGGGACTCCTCTCCTGAGGTAAATTGTGTGCCATTTGCCGTCAGTTCATAGGCAGAGTACATCATTTGCAGCCGAGGAGGTCAAGCTCCAAAGACCATTTCAGGAGGAGCAAGACAGGACCAAAGGATAATGAAATGATACAGGAGAATGCCAGAGATTTGGAAGCCCTTGTTGTTCAAGCAAAGCTTAACTGGAACAGTATTCTTACTTGTCCAATACCCTCCAACATTTCTCTGATGAAAATAGGGACGTCACATTCCATAATGATAATTTTGCTATTTATACCCCACATATCTTGTTGAGTTGCACATGCTAATTTTAGGCACAGTTGTGTTACACATCTGTGTACCTACCAATACCCCTGTGAGAATATAAACTACTATTATTCTTTAGCACTGAAGAGTTCCTAAAGAACATCATAGCTTTCTCTCATTAAACTGTGAAGGTTCAGGCTAGACCCAAGGCTGGGAATTAGATACCATCTAGAGTAAAGCTAGGTACCAGGGAAGTCATCCTGATAGCTCAGCAGGTGGCACTCTTCCTCCCCAAGTCACTAATCCTTTGGCTACTGCAGTAATCCATACAATGAACACAGCCTATCCGTTTGATATTTGTTAATGAGAATCTCCACTTGAGGTGCTTAAGGGCACTCCTTCAACAAACTCCCAGTCCGTTTACAAAATTGTGAAAAGCAGCAGGGAAGCCTCACTAGGAAGGACCTGAACTATCTGTTAGCACAGATGGAGAAAAGTTTTCCTGAGGGCAGAAATGGCAATTGTTAATGCATAGGAAACGTTGTACAACTATGATCACATTGACTGGGTAGATGTACATTCAGAACTGCAACCACGAGAGGAAAATCTCTAGATAGGATAACTGACTGTGTCTTAATCATGATTAGAGAGAAGGCAGTGTAGGAATTAATGCCGGGTGATGCCCAGAATTTGATGTATGAGAGAATAATAGAATCACAGAGGTGGAGAGTCATCTAGTTCAACTCCCTGCAATGTATGTGTTGGGAACAGTGACTTCAGTACCCATTAGGAATAGCGACTCTGATATGATGATGTTCAAGCTGCTCAGAAAGACCATCATGCTTGCATTTAATTTCAAAAGAGAAATGAAATTAGTTACATTATTTAGATCCTTCTCAATCTGGTTTTAGGCATGTTTTGGAACTGAAACGGCCTTGATCAGTTGGATGGATGACCTGCACTGCAAACTTGACAATGGGAGTGCATCCTTCCCAGTTCTGCTGGACATCTAAGTAGTGGTTTTCTATACCACCAAGCATGGTATCCTTTGGGGGCATATGGCTTCTTTCAGGTCTGGAGACAGCATTACATGGTAACTCCAGTCCTATCTGGTTGGGTGTTCTCAGAAGGTAGTACTGGGGGACAGTGGTTCAACAACTTAGCCACTGACCTTTAGGAGACTCTCAGAATTCCATCTTGTTCCTTATGCTATTTAAACATCTACATGAAATGGTTGGGAGAGGTCATCCGGGGTTGGGGGATTAGATCATCAATATAGCACCCAGCTCTATTTCTTCCTTTCAACTGGAGCTAAGAAGGCTGTGGAGATTCTGAACCAATGTCTAGGCATAGTAATCAACTGGATGTGCACTAACAAGATGGAGGCCTAATCAAAACAAGATGTAATCATTTGTGGAGAGACATTATTTGTCTGTAGATGTTCTGACCCAGGATTCAAAGCACAGCCTATTTTAGAGACAGTTGCATTTCTTCTGAAGGACCAGGCTTGCAGCTGAGGGGTGTGTGTGTGTAGAGATATTCCTGGACAAAGCTCTGCTCCTGGAAGGCCAGGTGGTTTCTGTGACTAGGAGTGTTTTTGCCCAGCTTCCTTGAGAAAGAAGTTCAATGTGCCTTACCAAGGGTGCCCAAACTTTTTTCAAAGAGGGCCATATTTGATGAAGTGAACATGTGTGAAGGCCGACCAAAGATGTTGACCTTTTTTTTTAGGGTTGAAGTTGTTGAGCCACTGGATTAAACCGATCAGCGGGCCGGATTAGGCCCCCAAAACGGACTTTGGACATGCCTGCCTTAGACACATCAGGATTAGATTACAGCAAAGCACTGAATATGTGTCTGCCCTTGGAAAGTGAACTATTGCTTTCTGAACCTAATAGATTTTGTTATTACACTACCTCTTGATATGGTAATAAGCATCTGTGTTCAAAACCTTTCTGAAGTCTCACTTGTATTGTTCTGCCTGGAGACTTGTATGCATCTAGCTTGTATGTATCTGATGTAGGTACATCTGCAATCTCAGTTGTTTCATCAATCATTGTTCCAGACTTTTACTATTCTGCAGCTGTCTTCTGTGCCTCCTGTAGACAGCTGCATCACCATCTATGTTCTTGAGGTCCTATGTTTCTCAGCTAGTTTGACAAGTTTCCACCTTCTCTTTGATGGATGGTATCCGCCTGCTGGTTTTTGTTTGTTTGTTTGCTTGCTTTTACATTTAAAGGTTTGACATCTGGCATGTTATGAATGCACCAAGTCTTCAGTTTGACTACACATACCTAGTCAATAAATGGCCTCCTGAGCCCTGCTATTCATTGCATAACTCAGGTCCTAGATGACTCTATTGTATGCAATTTTTTCCCTTAGGTCTTGAAGCAGTATGATTTTTCTATTTTAAGAAACAAATCCCTCCCAGCATGTAGACTTGGTTCAGTAAGTGTATCTACTCTTCCACCAGGCCTTTCCTGCAAAATAGCTTTCTTTTTTAAATAGAAAAACTATATGATTTGCAAATGTGTGTCCAGTTAAAAGCAAAGATTGAGTTGTGGAGTTCAGCACAATCAAAATGACCATAGCAGAGAGCAGTGATCCTGCCAGGAGCAATCCCACATGACTCCTTGAATAAAGAAGTAGCTACTGGGAAACTACAGTAAGTTTAGCAATCTGAAGGAAGACAGGAACAAACACTGAACTGGCTTTTAGTTATGCAACAAATTTTAGATACCCATGTGGGAGACTTTGGAATTTTAAAGCAGAAAATCATGGTTGGTAGTATAGGTAGACACAATCTGTACTAGGTACAGGGAATCATTCGTCCTCCAGATGTTCTTGAACTACAACTCCCAACAGCTCTGGCCATGGCTCATTCTTGCTGGGACTGATGGGAGTTATAGTTCAGCAACAAAGGGAGAGCCAAAGGTTCCCCACCACTACATTAACAGCAGACCGTATGGTAAAAGTCTTCTTGGACTGTACCACTTCAGATTAAATGTGGGTGCTTCAGATGATTGAATATCCCCCAATGAAAATTCCCTGCTCATAGGAAACTACATATCATGGTGAATGGTTGTAGCCTAGACCTTTCCCCTATATATGACTTTCCCCTGTTTACAATTTATTTAAATAAAATGAAATGGGAGCATGCAAAGAAACCCCTAAAGTTTTCAGGGGTACAGTTGAAGAAGTGACAATATTACCACCTGACAACTTCCTTGTTTAGACCAGCCACTTTGCAAGAAGACTTTCCTAAAGTTATAAAGCCATAATTTAAATAAAACAAATAATCCACATCAACATGAATTTTTGTGCTATGAATGCACACATGTCACCATATGGAAATACATTGGGAACTGATAGAAGAAGCCGACTGTTTTCATACATAGCATGAAAACCACCTTCAGACTTCTGCTGCCCAATTTTATTTGTTTATTTGCATGTTTAGTCACATTGTTAACATGTGAGAGAAAGTGGAAGAACACCATTTTGAAATATGGTACATTCTGGTCAATTAAGGTTTCTATTTTGTTTCTCCTAATACCAAATGCAGGAAATGTACAGTCCAAAACCACCTTCAGTCTCTCGGCCAGATTGCATCAGGAGAGCAATTGGAAGAAGAAATGGGGAAAGGAGCAATTCCAGTCTAACCAAGCTATAGAAATTGTATGTATGCCACGGGTATAATTACAGTGTTGTTCCATTATTACCTTTGTGATGGGCCTCTGCATGGATAAAGTGCATCAAATCAGATCAATAGTAAGAATAATATAAAGCAAACTTTGTAGTTCCACTCTGCATCTTCCTAGTTGCTTCTTTGCGAAGCACAGTTTGCATTGTTCTGCTGTTATATACATCATTGAGCCTTGATTTCCTACAGTAAAGCTTAGCATCTGTTTTGTCATTTGATGAATAGCTCTGATCTGTTGTTTTAATTGCTTCCTAGTAAGACACTAATGACCTTTTTTTGTTCCACTAAACACCATTTTTGCTTAGTTGTAAATTAACCATAACCAAACAGTTGATGTGCTAATACCTTTAACATCCTTTGCTGCAGGTTGGTGAATCAGAGCCTGGGGGAGGTGTTGTCACAGCAAACTGAAAGGACTAGAATTTCACATTAAGGAGATACGCAGGTTCCTCAGTAGTTATTTTCGATTTATATGAAGAATACAGTTGGAGATACAGAGAAATTTCACCTCCACCTGGCTAAGAAAGAAAATAAGCATAAGTGTGGACACATAAGCAGGAGTATCGATCCCACCATTGTTCATACAGTCCTAATGGCTTTGGGCAGGCTGGGTCATCCTCTTATATACCTGCTGGGATTGACAAGGCATCTGACCCTCATCTGAATCTCATAGCTCTCCTGTAGCTGCCTCTGATTACTTATCATTTAACTCTTGGGGGAAATAATTAGCATCACATGCTATGTGCATGGAAGTTGCCAAACCAATTAACCAACTAGAAGGATTACTGTTAATAGCACCAGTTTTCCTATAACCTGATATTGGTGGATAGTTTTGATGAACTGCAAAAGCATTTTTAGTTTGCTTTCTGTTGTCACCCTTTTCTTGTATATGTTGATAATATAATTTTGGTTACTGAGGACAAATAAGATTGTACAAAAACAAGATTGGGTGCAGGCCTGGCCAGGACATAGGCGTGCTGTGACAAAGGTGACCTGTGTGCTTGCTTGCTTGGTTAGCAGCTGTTGGGAACTTCAAGGTCCCTGCTCTCCCTTCTTATGGTCTTTGTATTGGACCTGGAGACTCCAATAGAGAGCATTCCACTTCAAGAAGGAGGGCAAGCGGGCACTCTATCAAATGACAGGGCAGGAGTTACATGGAGCAGAGTCTTTTCACTGGTGGTGTCCATTGTATGCCTCACTCTTCCCAGACCTGCTCTCTTTTGGCCTGCATTTTGGAGCTTTATAATTTAGACAGACTTTGGAAAATCTGGTTGATAAGTTTTATCAGTTGCTGGAGTATGAGCAGATTTTATTTGCTGCTATTCTGTGCTTCTGCTGCACCAGGGTTTACACCAGCATAATAGAATTGGCCAGGATGCCAGAAGGGATACAATTTATGAGCTTTCTCCATTATCTGCACAGCAGGGGGTGTTCAGTAAACAGTGCAAAGACTGAGCTGAAGCATTCCCTGTTGGTTACCTGCTTTCAGCAATAGGGGTTGCTGTTTGGTAGTACCCAATTGGTTAGCTGTCAGATTCTAGGGCTCCCTATTGGTGGCTCTTAGGTAATTCACAAAATACAGAGTCCATTCATAAAACACAGTGTTCATTCATAAAGCAGTAACATAAATCTCCATCGCTACATATTGTGTGTATATTTCAGTGGTTGAACGTACAGGTTTATGGCCATGCTGTAGTGTAGTGCTTATGAGACTGTGAATAAAAGGTGGCTGGGCTCATTGTCTTGGGGTTTGGGGGGAAGAGGAGACAAAACTGATTTCCAATAAGTGTCCCCCTTTATTTCCATAACAAGTCCTTGAGTCTGTACTCTGAATGGTGACACCAGGGACCAAGAAGGTGCAGGGCTTGTCAGTCCAACCCCTGCACAGTCTCATCAGGGCTGACCTTAAGGCAATTGGAGCAATTGGGCCAAACTGGGCCCCATGGGCTGCTCCTAAGGGGGCCTCTGCATCAGGGCAATCTAGATGGATTTTATTTATATATATAAGATTTTGCAGACTTTGTCTGTGAACTGGGGCCCTACAAAAATAAATAAATAAATAAATAAATGAAGTTGCGCCCCACTGCTTCAAATTGGGCCCCACTGGCTAGCACTGAGTCTAATAGTTGCTGGGCCTGAGTTGCCCTGCCCTTGTATGAAGTCTTGGGTTTACAGTTTTGGGAGAGGGGAGACTGCGACACTGGGGAGCAGGCAGGCTGGCGAGGCCCCCTAGATTTACAGGCACAAGTTGTCATGCCCTCACATGAAGTACTGGGTTTGCAATTTTGGGTGAGGGGAGACTGCGGCACTGGGGAGAGGGCAGGTTCGTGAGGCCCCCTAGTCTTAGAAGCCCGAGTTGCCCTGCCTTGCATGAAGTCTTGGGTTTGCAAGTTTGGGAGGGGGAGACTGCCCACTGGGGAGTGGGAGGGGTGGTGAGGCCCCCTAGCTTTAGAGGCCCTAGGCTTCAGCCTACTTAGCCTATACATAAATCTGGCACTGATGGTGATGCTGTGAGTGGTCTGAACCATTAGTAAATTGGAATGGGAGCACAGTCTTCCAATCCTCTGTATCCAATTCTGCATAATTTTCACTATGTAGACCAGTGCAATTTGTAGCCTCATCCAATGAGCTGCTAAATCAAAGGTGGGTTGCTGGTGTGTGTGTTTGTATGTTTGCTAAAATGTTGTTTTTCTTCTTAAAACGTTATTTCTTGACTACAGAAATATGTATTCAAGCCTTCAGTTGCTGCAGGGATGCTGGCAGGAGAATAAACAACCCCCTGCTGTATTCCCACATTACAGACCGCAGTGGAAACAAACATTAAGCAAACATGCAAAAGCCTCACAAACCACAAAGATACCATGATCCCTTAAAATTTGAGAGAGAGAACAGCCTGTATGTTGTTAAAGTCACCTGTCTTGAGAGGGATTATTCTCTTTTCCTGCCCCCCGCTATTCTCCTCAAGCACCCTTGTCCCTAAGGTACTGGATTCCCTGAACAAGTCTGTAGAGAACCTTCTGTGGAGAAGTTTATTAAATTGCTAACTCAAAATGTAGCTCATGGAGGGAAAAGAGGGATTAACAATGTGTCCTGAAAATGAAAATGTGAGTGAGGCTGAAATCTCTCCCTCTCCTCTCCTTTTGAAATAAAGTTCTATAGGTATTGATAAAATTACTGTTATGGACTGCCCTGCAACACTTTCCATAGATTTCAATAACACTCAGATTACCTGTAGCCCCACCAAGGGCAAGATACATTGGGTACACATGTACTGAGCCCCAAGTCAGCAGGGGCACCAGACCCTTAGCTCATTTTTTTTTAAAGCAAATCAATCAGAAATCTACAAAGAAAGTTAGAAGGCAAACTGTGGAGGCAATGTTGTAAGAATTTTTAGACAGGTACAGTTAAGGATGCTGAATCACTGAATCACCGTTGCTCACCATTCTACCATTCTCACCTGGGACTTAGGAAGGGGAAGCACCCAGAACAGCGGCAGCGGGGGCGGGGAGGGGAGGGAGATTGGTATTGCTGCTATTAGCCTGATGCTGAACAGGATAGTCTGCTTGCGTACTAAGGTAGGTTTGCTTAAGCACTTTTCTCTTTGTCCACATTATTTCAATTACTGTATAAAACACAATTAGCTAGCTTTGGTATGTTTTACTTGGAGGTAACACCACTGAAATGATGCTTCCTTCCTGCTGAGAGAATATGATGGCAGAACAGTGCCACTCCTCTGCCCCCAATTTTCCACGTCCTCCATACACCCTCTACTGCCTATATAAATATAAGATACAAAATGAATCTGCAAATACAAGCATAACACCATCAAACACCTTATTTATGGCTTCAAGTTAACATTCCTATAGGCCAGGCATGGCCAACCTTGGCTCTCCAGCTGTTTTGGGACTACAATTCTCATCATCCCTGACCACTGGTCCTGTTAGCTAGGGATGATGGGAGTTGTAGTCCCGAAACAACTGGAGGGCCACGTTTGGCCATGCCTGCTATAGGCTGTTCCTTTTTGGTTTATCAATATTGGCAGACAATGTTTCTCTTTGTGTGTTTTGCTGAGAGTTTTGAAATTCCTCATGCTTAGAGCATTTGTGGTTTGCCGCATTTTTGTAGCTAACTTTTCTTCCCAAGAGCTCAAGGCTGGTATACATTGTCTACTCTTTCCCCCTTTTTATCTTCTCAATAGCTATGTGAGGTAGGCTAGGCTGAGATTTGGTAGTTCAGGAACTGGACATAATTTGAGCACTTTTTTCTTCCTCTTATCTTTTCTGGATTGGCAAAGTTTAGAAAGGGATTGTGGTTTGAGAAACACTGGCGTAAGATATTGGTCCAAAAGATGAACGAGTGTCAAGTAGGCAAGCTAGCAATGTGAGAAATGGTTTGGGAAAATCGTCTGTCATGTGCATAGTTAGGAGGTCTGGCTTTGCCTTTCTCTCCCTCAGCCCATTGCAGCTTGTTTTTAACCATGTAATGTGAAAAGTCTCTTTTATCTTCTCCCTCACCCCACTATTCTACATTAAATGATTCTGTTGAAAATAAAGTTACTATTGTCTTGGAAGGTAGAAGAAGGGAAAATAGGACTGTCTTTGATCATATACTCTCCCATTGTCAAAAGGATTACGGGAATAAAGACCAAATAATAATAAAAAAGAACCTAACAAATATTCCCTTTGGGGAGTTTTGCTTTTCATTTGCTCATGTCAGCTCCTGCAATAAATTTATGCAGCTATTTTGTAAATAAATGAGGATAAAGTAAAAGCGCTCATAAACCCTTCTATTGGGTTACAAGAGCTTTCCTTTTGTCTTACAGACACATGACTGTGAAGGATTGCAAGGCACACTGAAATGCCCCTTTTCTCAAATTCTGAGCAATGATCACAGGCCTCAAGGTCATTGATGCTTTGACTTCTGAGAGGCTGTGTTTTGTTATTTATTTAATGCTAATGGATGCAGTTCCTTTTATTGCTGGATTAAAAATCCTTTGCTCATCTTCCTTTCATACCGGAGGAACATTTCTTTTCTCTTTATTCTAAATGTGTGTGGCATTATCAGAGGAGGGAAGTTCATCCGTGGCCAAGCTGAAACTCTTGCAGTGCGAAATATGTACGGTACCGGTAACTCAGGCTGCGATCCCATTCCTACTTAGCAGGGACTAAGTCCCATGGAAAACTACAGACTTGTTTCTGAATGGGACTGCATGGTTTGTAGCACAAAGGGTGGTACAGATAATCTTCCATAGTTCAGCCTGGATAGCTCAGTTGGTAGAGCATGGTGCTATAATGCCAAGCTTGCAAGTTGGATCCCCATCCGGGACACCTGCATATCCAATTGGACTAGATGATCCTCAGGATAGCATCTAACTCTATGATTCTATCTGGGCTGGTGCAACCTCAAGAGAATTAGACTCTTAAGGGCCTGGGTCCAGCATTAATTTTACTGAAGAAAGTCAAACTAGGCTCAGCAGACATGCATCTTAGGTATGTATGTATGTGCTTTTTCCAGCCATTGTTGTGTTTAAACCATGAAAAGGAGTTGGGCTTTGCTGTGCTAGTATTCCTTGCATTTCCCCTCAGCTCCCTCTCAGCCCCACCTCTGATAAATTGCAGACTCAGGGGAATTCTGTGTGATAGTTGTTTGTGGAATGTGAATGAAGAAAGTGAGGTTTTGTAACAGGGTAAGCAATGGGGATGAGTTTGGGAAGGGGTGGTGGCTAGGCTGAACATCTGTCAAACTGATTTTTCTCGTATGGGTTTAATTACACTACAGATATTACATTAAAAGAACAAAGGAATGGCAGAAACCACCCCAAATCTGTTTTGTTTTGCCTATGTCAGATGAAATAAATTAGTCTGCAACCGTATACAGACTTACTTGGGAGTAAGCCCCATTGAGCCCAGTGAGACTTTCTTCGAAGTAGATATGTATAAGATTGCCCTGTTATTCTCCAAATACTGGACCGTATATATTGAGAGGGAGAGAATGATTTTAAACCCTGTTGGAATGAGTGTTTTTCTTACAATTTTTTTTTTTTTGGACCAAGAATGCAGAATGGAGTTATAATTATAAACTTCTGAAAACCCCAGTCTGCAGAATGAGGTTGCCAAGAGTGCTTGAACAATAGAGTATTACCCTGAAATAATGTAATGGAAGCAGCAAGATCCACTTCTGGCTCAAAGGGAAGGAGGGGGAAAACTTTACATTTTGCTACAGAGCTCAGTATATTAACAAAACTGTCATTACCCATAGTGGGGGGAAAAGTCTTGAAGCTTTGCAGACCTTTTGGATTGCAGAATGGAATATAGTTTCAAAAAAGAAAAGAAAGAAAAGGATTTACTATGTCTGGATGCAAAACTAATCAACTCAGTATGACTATTTCATATGGTTAAACCCATTACAAGTTTGCTTGACTTCTTTCATCTCTGTTGAGGATATAGGATATCATTAATGTTACCAGCTGCATTGTTTTCTTCGAATACCAACAGCCGGGGGGGGGGGGAGGAATCCCATTGGCTGCCTTGTTTTCCACTTACATAGCTATCATACTGCCAAGGCAAATGGGAAACAGGCCCTTGCAATAACAGTGCTGTCCCAAATGCCCTGTTAATTTTTAGTAAACCAAAATAAAATGTGTTGTTATTTATTAAGATTATGTGACCCGTACGGAATCCAGATGATTTTTTCAGCAAAGCATCGGGCTCTTTAACATACAACCCTCCCCTCATTTCTTTGTATAGAGCCCAGAAAATGAGCAGTCATTTATGTTTGGTGCAATCCATGCGCCATGGGATTCAGCTACACCAGCTATAACTTTTGGTACTTACATAAAACTTTAACGGTTCCCCGAATACATGAAAAACACCACTCGGTTGCACAACGTTCTTGGTGTGACTGGGTGATAGCTGTCTTAAGGCCGCTAAACCTAGCTGGGGGCCAGATCCATGGGGATCTTATTACATCAGCCTTTGTCATGGCAGCACTGCAGAAGGTCTTGTTGTCTGGTAAGAGCAGTTTTGTTTAGGGGAAGGAGGATTCAGCCTGTTCCACTCCTTTAATGTTCTGTGGGCTCACTCTTTCTCATGTTCCAGGCCTTCTGAATCCCACTTCATCTTGGATAATTTTTAAAAGTAATTCCATAACTGGAGCATGTGTGGTTTGTTGCAGATGTTGTTTCCTTCTCATAGGAAGCTGCTTTGTGCTGATTGGCCCAGCTAACCTGGCCATGGGGAGCCTCTGGTCAGTGGCAGAACTTGGGGTCTCAAATTTCAGTGGCATCCTGTGTGATGGCAACCTCTTGCCTTCCACTCTGCACCATAGTTGTGGTGCCCCTACAGGGCCCCTAAGGAGCCCAGTGCGACCAAACCTGTCATGCTTCCATAAATCCACCTCTGCTCTTGCCACCTTAGTCCAGCTTTGGGGTTCAGTTTCTGCAAACCATGCCCACCTGTCAATCAGCTAACATCTCTTTTGACATCAGTTCTTCAATTCTGCATTGGCTGTAGGTACCTGTTTCCAGTAGGGAACAGGCATCCATAGCCAAAGCAGCAGGACTTAACCTTTGCTCGAGCATCGGGTGAGCAGGGCTTAAATCCTGCTCAGTTTGCCTCTCTCTCTCTCTCTCTCTCTCTCTCTCTCTGTGTGTGTGTGTGTGTGGCCAAAGAAGGCAGACTCCTTTTCTCCAACATTTACTTGGGCAAGGGAGAAATTTAATGTTACATCAGCCTTTGTCATGGCAGCACTGCAGACGGGTTTCTCTCCCCCGCCCACACACCTCAGCCCCGGCTAGGAAAGAAACGTGCTTTTCACCAACATTGGTTGGGTGAGAGAATTATATTTCATGCAGTGATGCCTGTAAAAAGCAGACATATTGGGAGGGTAGGGGGGGGAAAGCAATTTGCAGGCCCTGTGCTTGATGCTTCTCAAAGGGCAAAGCAATGTCCCTTGTGCTGTGCAAGGGATTTGACCAGTTGTCCACTGTGGCAAAACATCATTGCTGCAGAGCTCCTGCCTGCTGGGGTATGAAACCCTGGGTTAAAACAGGCCTGTGCTTTGATTTAGGATGTGGGAGCTACATACACTTTTAGGGAAGGGGTTGGCTGCCAGCAGCCTCCAGGCTGAATCCAGGCTTTGTAAGTTGCAGGCTTCGCGAAAGCGATTCAAATTTATACGTACTCAGCTGTTTCTAACCGGAGCCTGTTCTTTAACGTATGAATGTGGCATACTCCATATGCAGATATAATAATACGATAATTAGCAGGTAGTAATAATAACGGGTGCATATGAGAAGAGCATAGCATGGACAAACCAGAAGGGCTGTCAGTTTTAATGAGCGCCAATATTAGTAGGATTTATATCATGCTAAGAAAGAGAAACGACACCCAGCGGAGCTCTCACAGCAAATTAGTGGTTGTGGCAGCAGACCTCCTTCCCAGATTGGTTTCACTGGAAAGCTGAGAGAGCAAGAAATTGTTCCTGGTGGTAGCCCAGGGAACTATAGCAACTGGACTCTACATTTTTCTCCCTCTCTTAGCTGTGTGGTGACCCTATTTTGCAGAAATGCTGGACGGGGCAACCATTTTAGCAACTGGTAACTCAGCACAAGGGACGTGGCTGGTGCTGTGGGTTAAACCACTGAGCCTAGGACTTGCTGATCAGAGGGTCGGTGGTTCAAATCCCCGCAACAGGGTGAGCTCCTGTTGCTCGGTCCCTGCTCCTGCCAACCTAGCAGTTCAAAAGCATGTCAAAGTGCAAGTAGATAAATAGGTACCACTCTGGCGGGAAGGTAAACGGTGTTTCCGTGTGCTGCTCTGGTTCGCCAGAAGCGGCTTAGTCATGCTGGCCACATGACCTGGAAGCTGTACGCCGGCTCCCTCGGCCAATAAAGCAAGATGAGCGCCGCAACCCCAGAGTTGGTCACGACTGGACCTAATGGTCAGGGGCCCCTTTACCTTTACCTTTTAACTCAGCACAGGCAAATTGCAACTGCCTAGTAAGGACCTCATCTGTATTATCCTAGCAAAGTTCTAGAGAATTTACTTAATCACTAGGGCCAACTCTGCCATTGGGCAAAGTAAGCTGGCCACTTTAGGCAACCTATTTTGAGCGTCCTTCTCTCAGCGGCAGAGGGGGCATGAGGCAGTGGGGAGAAAGGCTTCCTCTTCTTCATTCCCCTCTTGTTTGCAAGTGGGATATTAGGATGGGGTGAGTTGCGAGGGGATGAGAGAGTTTGGGACAACTATGGAAGAGGGGAGGGGAATGTTTGTGCAGGGGTGGAAGTTTGCCCCGGACTCGGACTGTGATTGTGCCAGGCTGCAATCATTGCTCGCCATCATACTAAGAAAAGCAGTCCTTGTGTCTCGTTTCATGGGGTGAATGTGGGCAAGAGCTTGCGAAAGGAAGGAGCCTAATTGGTATTGTTAAATGGAGCCAAGGCACAGAGCTTTGAATGTCAGCCATGTGACGGTTGGAATGGCTGCTCTAAAGGCTTGGCAGCTCCTGCTACTGGACAGAAGTTTCTTAGCTTGATTGCCAACTTTATGAATTCTGCAGAGAGGTTTAGAGTGCATGAGCCAACCTTGAAGCATTACAATGAGTCTGCCTGCATTCACGTCACCCTGATACAGGGGAAAAAAAACTGTCTGTAACTTTCATTTCTCCGTTTGCATTAGCCTTGAATTATTGCGCTGCTTACATAATTAATTGAATCATCTGGGGACAAGTTTGTTCTAAAGTGTTTCTTTTTAAAAAATAAAATAAAAATAAAGCAGTAATACACTTAATACTGCAAAGTTTTTGCACGTATCTTTGTGCTCAAACTCATCTTTGTACGATGCTGTTGTTGAAGTCATTTGTAGCAAGTTGCTTCCTTTGAAAGTGGCGCTCTGTGCCTACATTTCACATTGTGCCTGTATTTATTTGTTTCCCCCAATAACTGAATTCAGCTTACACTTTGGAGGGGAGATCTGCTATGTATATGATAACTATTTTCCACCAGTTTCATACTAAGTAATGAGCACCCCCCCACACACACCATTACTTCAGGCCTTATATAATTATTCTGCAAGAAGCAGTTGCAGTTCTGATCATTTCTCTCCCCAGTCTAAACAATGTACACACAGACCCTTTTCAAAGAAGTAATAGTTGAAGTAATCAAATTTTCTCTCGGAAGAGAATAGTCAATCTAGCCTTCGCACCCATCTAAACAGCTAATCTCCACGAAGTTATGGTAGCTGAATACAGCTGAAGAGGTCTATGTGAAACACTTTTGTACACATGTGGTACTTCATCCAACTTAGAGATGTGCGTACATAGGGCGCCAGCTCGATCAGGGTAATTGGAGCTACAAACTAATTGACTACAAAATACCAATATTTCTATACAGCCTTGGGTGGTTTTCTTAGGAAAACTGCACAAAATCTCTGAACGATACTGATGAGGACAAATGTGTTTTTTGAAAGTTTCCTCTGATATATTTGCTTCAGAAATCTGGCATGAACTTCTTATGGAGCAGGAGTGAAGAGTGAGCCTGTTTCATCCCACAGGATGACTGCAAGTGTTAAATGGGGCAGCCCAACCAGATGGGTGGGGTGTAAATAAAACCATTATTATTATTATTATTATTATTATTATTATTATTATTATTATTATTACCCATTGGTTAGAGGACCTGATTAGCTTGCAATCAAAAGTATATGATATCAAAGCACTTTGAGAAGCAGAGGCACAACTTCAGACAATCCTTTAGAATTACTTAATTTATGAAGCAGACAACTGAAAAATTGAATCGATATACTACCTTCATCTGAGGATCACAAGGCCTCTCTAGGCTGGTTGATTTTTTTATTTTATTTTTTTGCGAGTGCATTGTGCAACATTTAATTGAAGCAAAAATAGTGCATTGACCAACTTTATTCATTGTTCTGCAATGTTTCCTCAATGTTATGGCATTAATGCAGTTTTAGTGAATCAAAAGGTGTAAGAACTGGTAGCCCATCGCACGCTGCCAGACTCCATCTCCCATAAACCCCTGACAATATGGTCAGGGATTAAGAATGATGGGAACTGCAGTCCACAGATTTCAATGTTTGTTTTGAGGGGGAAAATACACATAAAAGTATACATTGATATATCATTAAAGCCCATATTTGGAGACAGGGGTGCCGACTTGCCCCCCACATTGAGAGTGCTCAGTCACGTGATGCTGCCCAGCAGTGGGGGAGGGACATGTGGAGGGCAATTTTCACGCTTGCTTGATCCAGCCCCGGCCTGGCTCTTGGGCTACCGGGCAGAGGCTGGGGTGCTTGGCGGGGGCAGGGGTGGCAGCCCCCTCAATATTGGGGGGTACAGCCCACTGCCCCCAAATATTGGGGGGACTGAAGCCCCTTCTGCCCCCTATACTTGGCGTCCCTGTCTGGAGACTTCTTTCACGTTTGCAGGTTAATCTGAGAATGCCACATAACAGAATTTTGGGCAAACGTGTGGAAGTGACACTGTTTAGAAATTTGCTCCCACCATGAGCATTTGGGGAAGCATTGTAAGACAGCCCTGACTGAATTGGCCTTTTGGGGCAATATTCTGCCCGAATATTCTTCCTGAATATTCTCCCCGAATATTCTTCCTGAATATTCTCCCCGAATAGTGTTCCTGAATATTCTCCCCGAATATTCTTCCTGAATATTCTCCCCGAATATTCTTCCTGAATATTCTCCTCGAATATTCATGATGGGATGGGGTTTTAACAGAAATAAGGCCCCCATACATTTCCAACATTTTTCAGATGAAAATAGGGACATCCCATTCTCCATGAGGAAGCTTCCCCCACATTTGATCTCCTGCAAAAATAGATGTCATATACACATTGAAACTAGTCACTTTGAGCCAATTTCTTAGGAATTGCCTATTGCTAGCCATAGGGAATGGTTGAAACCTCTGTCTCAGATGGCCAGTCATCCGATCCAAAACACCTTTGGTTTTTCATGAAATTTCTTGGAAACATCCCCCCAGAAAGAACCCCCAAATTTGTTCAAATTTTGTTTTAGGCACAATTTTGGTTCTGCCAAAAGTGCCCATAGCTTTGCCTTTGGTAGTTTAGTAAACTTGCTTTGCTTTGCATTTTTGGAATATTGGTTACCATTGAAAACACAATAGAAGCACCATCCAAACGCCTGTGAGCATTTCCACTATAATTCCCTTTGTCATAGTCAAGAGTTTTATAACATAGTTGTAAAACATCACCCCGAGCTAAAATTTGGCAAACCGTGTATTAAGATGGAAAGTTAATTTTATATCCAAAACATGAAAATAATCCATTAAGTACGTTTGCGAGTTCTTTGAGTGAGTTCAAAGTGCACTTTTTTTTCTTTTGAATCTTTATTATACTCGAGTCTCTGCAGGCTTTAATTATTGAAACAGTTTTTGCAAATGTTTAACCTATATTGATGGATAATGAGGTTCTGTAATGCTAAAGAAAGTGCTAGATGAGCTGGAATTATTGTAATCATTTAATAAAAGGTGAGTTGAATTGCTGTATTTTACTTTTCAAATATGAAACTGTGGACTGGGTTTTTAGACTGTGTTTTCCTGAAATAAAACCAGGAGAGCTTTTATTTTGGTGACCATAGTTGCTGCTGCTCTGTGGAGTTCACATCTCAGAAACATAGTATGGAGTCCACCCCTCTCAGTATCGAAAATTCTCTCACCATTCACTGGCACTGTAGACATAATGGCTGCAGTGAGTATCTTAGATTAATAGCGCATGGAGTTTGACAAAGGATAATAATGGCTTAGGGTTGAAGAAGCCATTATGGTTTATTAGATTATTGATTTGTGAATCTAAAAAAAATTGCTTGCCAGGGAATATTTTGCTATACAATTTTAATGACTCATTGTAGGAGCTGTTGGATCGGATTCTGAATATCACCATACTAAATAAAAATAGTAGGAGCTAGTCCACCAGGAGAACATGATATGCACCTTATTATCCCCCCTAAATTCTTATTGCATATATTCTGCACAAATTATGATACCCTTTGTCTACATCTTGGCTTTGACATTTGCTGAAAGCCTAGAACAACATTGTTCATCTTTCCCCACCAGGGCTGGTCCTACCAGGTGTCAAGCTGGGCCTTTTGGCTCAAGTGGTAGATTGAGAGGGGCCTTGGAACAAACACACCCTCCCCACTGCACTACACTACCAGAGCTCCCATGGGCTCACAAGGCTAGAACAAGGGCACTCCACCAGCCACCTCCATGAGCCCATGCCACACCAAACCACTAGTGGTGCTCTGTGGCCTGGCAGGACCTCTCCAGACTGGTGTTTTATTGCAGGTATATTCTGTAACAGGCCCTTAATGCAATAATAGTGCATTGGTGGTAGATTTATTCTGCTTTAAAAGTTGTTCTGTAATGCTTCCCCGGCAGTACCACATTACCGCTGTCTGTTGGGGCTATAATGCAATGTAAGGAAATAAATTATGGGATTTCAGGGATATGCACTGATTGGAAATGATACAGCATGACTTTCCCAAAACTTGTGTAGCCTCCTGGATCAGGCCGGTTGCCCATCAAATCTAGGACCCTGTTCACAAAGTAGCCAAGCTTTTAAACTAATAAACAGGAAGCTAATAAACAGGATCTGAGTGCAACCATACTCTCCCCTCCTGCAGTTTTCAGAAATGGTAGGGTTGCCATTGTTGGGATATTCCGTTCCACCTTAAGAACAGACGTGTGGATTGTTGCATGTCACATGCCTGTTTACACTCCAGCACAGCTTGCTGGGAACTTCCGTTTGTGTATAGCTTTTGCTTTAGCTGTCTTGCTTTGGACATGAAGGAGATCAGACATGTTTCCTTTTGTCCTGATGTACTCTGAATAAACTGCTTGTAAATATGCTCACACGGCCTCTCCTGCCACTTCTGTTGCATAGCGTTTACTCTGCTGAGTAGCATGCCCTAGCTTCTGAAGCTGGGGTCTCAGATTCATGCTGCACCAAGGACTGGAGTTCGTCTGGCACACCGGCCAATGGGGTGGAGCCAGCTGGGGGCCTGACAATTGCCCCCGTTTCCATGGCTGCATGCCAACAGCCATATCCTGAAGAGCAAAAAAGAGGACAGCCCAAGCTGCTGCCAGCCCGAGCTGGGGAAGGAGGTGCGTGGCCATGGGTGTGCCTATTTCCCTAGCTTGGGCAGGCAGTGGCCGCCCAAGCCCAAGCCAAGCCGAAGCTGCCCGAGCCTGAGCTGCTGTCAGCCTGATCGGAGGCAGGACCCCAGCTCCTATTAGATCTTCGCTGCGACAGCTTTGCTTTGCTGCAGCACTTCCACCTCCAGGGCACAGTGCCTTCCCAAGCATTTGTGAGCCCCCCCCAAGTCCCCCAATAAAATAATATAAACTCCAAAAACCCAGATTTCCTTTTAAATGTAAATATCTGCCCCCAAAAAGGACATGTCCGGGTTTTCCTGGACGTATGGCAACCCTGTGTCCACAGACTGAGGTCAAGCTGCATAGGAAGAAGCCTTAGAGACACCTCTCTCCAGTCTATCCCAGCAATATTGCTGAAGTCTTGGGGGAATTTAGGGGCTTGTGTTCAGTGAGCATGTAGCTGCATGCGAGATGGGTGGGTGTGGCAGCTCAGGCATCAAAATGGTTTAGTTGCTTCTCTGCCTGTGTGCTCCCCTCCCCCTCCCTCTCTCCTCTACCGTTTTAATACTCAAATTCCTTATCTCTTTCCTTTTGTTGCACATCTTTTCTCTTCTCTTGATCTTTAAAGAAATAACTGTCTTCTTACACGTTTCACAGCATGCAAAACATCAACAGCAGTTATTGCCGATTTTCCCTCTACCAAACTTTTTGAAACCATTTTGCCTGTCTGTTCATGTTTATAGAATTTGTCTCCCTTCCCCTCCTCTTCTTTTAAAATATACATTTAAAAGGGGGGGGGGCACACCTCATCTTATGTGGTACTTACTACATGAACAAATGGGCTTGTATTCTAAATACAGAAAATGGTTCATTACTTTAACACTAGCTTCAAGACTGGTTAGAGAGATCTTCAGGTGACCATAACGATATATTCTGTACCGTTTGGTATTACTAAAATAGTATGAAACGCTACCAAACACTGGCAACAACAATGCATTTTGAGTATTTTTTAAAGCATCTATTGTTGTGTTGCTGCCTTTTCTGTCTCCAGGGTATTCCATCATTTACTGCCAGCATTATTATATTAACAACATACAATGCTGATGTGATATTCTTTTCTCCCAAATGTGTGAATTAAAACCTGCTCAAAAACATTTTTCATTTATTCCACATAGGTCCCTTCCTTCCTTCCTTCCTTTCCCCTGTCACATTGTCATTCCATTCTTTCTCTTATTTATTGTCTTCTTTCTGATGTACTTCATTAGATCTGAAACTCTTTTAAAAAAACACCTGTCGCTTCTCAGATGAGAAATGCCTCTTTTAGATTCTTCCAACAGAGTCGGACAGTGAGGAGTATCCAAATGCTCTTTAGGGAACAGGCAAGTTCAAATGTTTACGCCTATGACCTTTCTGCATTACTTGATAATTCAGGACTTGAATCACATGCAGCTAAATCTGTGGGCGACATACACGGAAAAGAATTGTGACTGAGTTGACACGAGATAATAAGAAAGTTCTGTTTACTGTATTTGATCAGTGGTGATTCACTGACAAAATAGTGAGTCACTATTTTTTCTTCTTCGGCCACCAAGTGCTGAACATGCCTCTTGATGGCTCATAGACTAGTTTAGAGCAGAAGTCTTTATTTTTAAAAAGAATTTCTTAAAGGTTTGGGGAAACTGTTCCTGTAACATATACATTTAATAGGTAGTAATCCAACATAAGCCAAACTCAGAGTAGACACATTGAGATCTATGGATGTACATGCAGTGATTTCGGCGGGCCAACTCCAGTGAGTATAACTTAGCACAGCCTTTCTCAACCTGTGGGTCCCCAGATGTTGTTTAACTACAACTCCCATCTCCCCTAGCTAGCAAGGCCAGAGCTCAGGGTTGATGGAAGTTGTAGTCCAACAACATCTGGGGACCCACAGGTTGAGAACAGCTGACTTAGCGGGATATCACTCAATATAAAGACCAATAAATATGCATGACAATATATGCAGCAAAAGAGGCAATTTTTAAAATGAAAGAGCAGAGTAAGAGGAAAATCCAAATACAATGTCATCTACAATGTCTGGGCAAATAGGAAGGAACCTATACAAGTGTCTGGTTAACTGCTTGAGAAAATAAACATCATAAAAATGAATGTGCTCCCCAAAATTTTATTTACATTTCTGAATTGGTTCAGACCCAGAAACCTAACTGTCTAGAATAGATACAGCTCAATGCATCTGTTTGTTTCTTAATTTGCTCCTATGGGTAACCACTTGATTGCAAAATCAGTCCCCGCCCCCCTAAAATGATTTTCTTAGAAACTGCTTGCTGTATTTCTGAACCCTTAAGTAAAAACCATTCATTTTTGGGGAAAAGAAACAGACTTGGTTAGTACCTAGATTGAAAGTGGTGGTGGCAGAATGGGAAAAGATAATGTGTGCAATAAACATCTGTTTGGAAACCTGGAACTGTTATAAGGAAGTTTTATCAGCCTAAAACCTCCCTGTTAGCTTTGTTACAGACGATGAAAGATTTAACTCAGAGGGAAGATTGGGAAATTTCCAACTGTGGAACGAAAATAAGCTAGAATGCTTTCAGGATTGGAAGCGTATACAAACCTTTGAGAACGTGAAAGAAAAATTATAGAAAGTGCCATCTATTTATCAATAGCAACAAATTAGATCCTTTGTGAATCAAATGATAAATAATCAAGAGATTTGGGAAGAGAAGGCAGAGTTTGAGATGTTGTTACAGGGAAAAAAACCCAAAACGGAAAATTTCATAAATCTACGGAACTATTGCAGGGGAGGGAGGAACACAGTAAAACAGTGTATAATTATAAGATAAAATGGAACAAAAGTATGCAATATGATATACAAAGGGAAGGGTGGGATTTCTTATTCAAGAAGGGTTCAAACTTTTTGACAGCAGTGTAATACAAGGAGAACTGCATAAAAATGACAGTACTGGACCCCACTGAAGAATAAAAAGATAAATAAAATAGGAAACGAAAAATGTTGGATATGCCATGAGAACAAAGGGTTGTAAGAGGGCTAAAGCATACTGGCAAATGGTAATAACAATGATTAAAGGAACGTCCCAGGTTCAGATGAATGCAGAGTCTTGATTATGCCTTCCAAAGTAATTGAAATATCAAAATGCATCAAACAAAGGTATTGTATCTGTTAACTACTGTATAGCAAGGATACTGTTCACTAAACTTTGGAAGCAGAGTTGGATGCTGAGAAACTGGTTGGAAAGATATGGGAACAGATGGAAATTATAAAGATAACTGGGATGATATGCTCATGTAAAATGATACTGGAATGCTCCCTCTTTGCCACCTCCACTGCCGCTGTCACTCAGGACAAGTGACAGCTCATCTTCTGCCTTGAGCTAGGCAGCAGCAATGGTGGATGAAATTAGGGGCATTTCAGGATCATATCTGGGATGGCTTTTGTAATTCTGGGGCTGTCCCTGCAAAATCGGGACACTTGGTGGGCATGTGGCTGGGGAAGCCCAGCCAGATGGGCGAGGTATAAATAATAAATTATTATTATTATTATTATTATTATTATTATTATTATTATTATTATTATTATTATTATTATTATTATTTTACTGTCTGGTAGATGTCCAGGCTATTCGTTATTCTAACAAGATTAGGAAGGCATGGGTGGAGCATCGCCAGCAGTGGCAATCTCCAGCCTCAGCACAGGTAAGCTCACTTATTCCAACCCGAAGAGGAGGCAGATATAAGCCTTGGAACCCAAAAGTGACTTTCGAAAACAGCAAAGTCTCGCCCCTGTACAAGTCCTAAGTATTTCCTTCCAGTTCCAGGGCCACTGTACTGCCAGGGGAAACTATGCTGAATGCAGAGGCCCTGAGGCTACATGCTTAAGTTTGGAGAATCTCAGTGCGCCTATGATTTCATGTAGCAAAGTCTTTCCCTCTGGTGCTTTTGCATAAAATGTATGACATCTCCTCATTATTGCTTAAATGCCCTTGCCAGTTTAAAACTACGTATTTCATTATGGGAATTTGCTTCCAAACACCTGCTCATTTTTTAATCTCCAAATTCTCTTCCATCCAAGGTTATAACTCTCTCTCTCTCTCTCTCTCTCTTTCTTCTTTTTTGGGTCGTCCGACCAATGAATCCATTTCTTTACATAGCCCACCAAGGGATGAGCTGATCTGCTCTCTGTATCCAGATGTAGTTTAATTGTTTAACATAAAGACATATGCTGAGATTTACAAAGAACTCTCCCCAGAACGGAGTATGATAATTATCTGCCAATTGAAGACTATATATTATCAACTAGAGATCTTTTTTGTCCTTCAATTAAAGCAGGCTTAGATGGGCAGGATATGGTAAACCCTGAAATAATTAGAAAGGTTTAATCATTCATATTGCACACTGCCATTTGCTATGCTGTGACCGTTTGATAAAACGTCAAGCCAGCAAGGGTTGCCTAGTTGAATAAATGTTCGCTCTGGCTGAGGAGGAAGGAGGAAGCTGTGCCTTTTTACACTACTGTTCATCAAGTGATTATATTTCCAAGGCTTGAGTGAACTGTGTTGAAGAATTAGAAAAAAGGAGGGGGGAGTGGATAAGTAAATACAAGAATTATGGATAAAAATTAAGACCCTTCCTCTGCTTATTTTTGGGGAGTGGAGGAGAGCAGACACTCCGCCTATTGCCTTCAGTAATTCTTTGTGGCTATTGAAGTGGCTATTGGAGAAAAGAGATATTAACTTATACTAAGTCACTGGCCATGAAGGTCAGCAATGTTGACATTGATGACTCTCCAGGGCTTCAGGTAAGAGTCTTTCCCCAGCCCTACCTAGAGATAGTTGGAATTAAACCAGGGATCCTTTGCATGCAAAGCAAGCCTTCGACTGCTGAGCCACAGTCCCTCTCCTACCATACCATTCCTCAAAAATGGCCTCTAACATAGCTCATTATTCTCATTTCAACTCATTATTCTTGCCAGGGCTTGCGTCAAATATTGTATTTTTCAGGGCTTAATTGTTGCATTGGGAAAATCATGAGCAGTGTAGTATTTGAATGGCCATGTGGGAATCTTTGGGATACATCCACTATGAAGCAAGCATAATGTACCAGGCCAGCTTTCCCACAATTGCGTGCTAAGCTAAAGAGATATCCCCTTGGTTTTTATAGCAATTCATATCAGCAGCAAACATCCCCCCCCGCAAAAAAACCCTTTTCTCTCTCTTTATCCAACATGCATTTTAATTTCTGGGTCAGTCAAAGAAATGTGAAAAGGACACTAAGGACTGGTTCATACATGCATGCATATCAATTGCTTTTAAAAACCCCAATCAATCTGCCCTTGGTGACTGGTAGTTTGGGGCGTGATATGACTCCATGTCAGCACATTGCTTTTGAGGTGACATCGGGTGATAGGTTATTAACTGCTAGAAAACTGTGTGGGCGACCGAACACTGTTCACATGTGTGCATCTAGAGAAAGCATTCCAAGAGCCATCCTTTGGTGGTGACATGACATCATGGTGTGACTGTCATTGCAAAACAGTTTAAAATGAAAAGATGATTTCTTAACTGACTTCCATTTTTTGCAGTAACAGTGGTGTCTGTAGGTGTATTCAGGCTTTCGCCTGAACTCAGGAATGTTCAAACTGTGAAGGAGGGCAGGGGAACATTCAATGGTTCCTATATGCATTGGTCTTACCCACTCACCCCCTGACCTTCCCACACTGAGTGGCTTTATGATTGCTTGGACACAAAGAGAGCCCTCCGTGCGGCAAAGGACTCCAATAAAATGGTGCAGGCTTTCTACTGATGTTCAGGCAAACACAAGCAAAAGCCCCTTGAAGACATTCCCAACTCAGTATGGGAAGGTTGGTGTCAGGGATGGATTAATCTTGTCAATTTCGGTTCTCCCAGTTTCTCGTTGTTCCAGTCTTAGCTGCCCTTATGTGTGCAGCTTGAAGGATAAACTATGAAGGATGGCTGTGTTTCAGTTCGTGTCCTGTTTCAGAAAGTGTCTGCTTCATAGGCTTGCCCCCCAAAGCAAGCTTACTCAAATTCCCCCCCCCCATCCCTGGTTGGAGTAAATGCACATGGGGTTGGTTGCACGTGGGGACGTTGGAGGGTGGGGCTTGCAGGTGCACCATTGCCCCCCACCAGAGCTTAAGCTCTCGTGGGTTCGGGACATGGTGGGAGTTGCGCTGCCCCCAAGCCATGCAACCTTTGGCATCTAGGCAGGTGCTCTGGCAGAGAAAACATTGGCTCTGCTTTGGAAAGAGAAGGCAGCAGTGCACATTTGACTTCGCTCTTCCACCTCCTTTCCACCTCACCTCGTCAAACATTCTTTAGGAACGTGTCATTCTTGCAACTCATTCGGAGCCAGCTGTGAAGCCTTGCTGAAAGCTCCTCACAGCTCCCCACTCCATCCCGATTTCTTTGCTGCGGGGAAGATTTAATTCAGGAAATGTCAATGTTAAAGAGAGATACATGTGGAGTCCGTATTGGGATGCTGGGTGTGTTTAATACCCCCAGTGCTTGTTTTTCATTAAAACACAATCTCAGTGCAGAGCTTTCTGCTAGGAATCTGAGGCCTCAAAGGTTACAAGGTTTGCTCTTCTTCGATGGCCCCTTTCGGTAATAGTTTCTTCTTCATCTTCTTCTTCTAAAGCTCCAGGACAAACGTTATGAAATAGAAACAGACATGTCTGAAGTCATTTTAGTTCCATTCCTTTCTTTATATGTAAAATAGCTTTCCTTTCTTTGTCTTCATATGCCTGTCATCTCTGCGTCTGTGTTGCAGAGTTTCATTCTTTAATGTCTGAGGTGCATTTCAGTCCTGAGCAAAGTTTTATGAATAAAATAAAACATGTCCCTGCATATAAAGCAGATAAATTAACATGAACATGCATTCAAATGATATTGGGTACTGATCCAAGGAGTTCTGCAGCTCCCTCTCTTCCACATCCCACCCCAAAATGCCGCTTCAGAAGGTTGGAGAACTTTCTGGAATGGTGTTCAGGGGATGCTATGGGTCGAAGGGGGAAAGAGGGGGCTGATCAAAATCACCACACCACACCATCCTCTACCAGTGAGACTGGTGTTGGTTCCTGGTTCCCTCCACAAATGGAAAGCACCCTTTCATTTGCTGAGGAAAAAGCCTGGATTGAACCCAGTGGCTATCAGTGCAAAGTTCCTCATTCGTGACTTTGTGATGCTGGACTGTAATCAGGTCGCTTTGGTTCACTGATCCGCACGCTGAGATGCCAGGAACCCGTGAATGGATTTCTCAGGCTTCGCCTCTAATTGTGTTTAATTGGAAATAACACAAGGGGCAGGATTTGATTTGCCTGAATGTCTGGGGTGGCAACTGGCAGCCAGTAGCCCAAGGACAACAATCAACCTTCAGCCTTCTGGCCTCCTTGAAGATTATTGTAGGAGCTTCAGAAACAAGAGGCGTATTGCCAGAAAACCACCCATTGTCCGTATGTTAGTGGCAGTTTCCTGCCTAGGGAAGAAAGCCATGCCAATTTGGACGTTCTGCCTCTGTGATATAGAAAGGTGCATTTGACTCTTCGATCCTGTGCCTTCTTTTAGAATGATCCAGTGGCCCATATAGTTTGTGGCTAGCATGCTTAGGATCAGCACATGTCAAATATAATGCAACACTATTTTAATATGGTTCTTACACACTCCATCAAGGAAATGTGCTGTTAAACCAGAGATATAGCTGCTCTGCCTTGCTCTCTGTCTCTGAAAGATGCTTGTGAAATGTTATCTGTTCTCACACCCTCGCCCATAAAGGTGCTACTGATCAGTACTGAATAGCTGCCATTCCTTGGATGCTGGTACGGTGTCGTCCCCCCCCCCCCCGGCTGCTAGGTCATGTTGAAAACGAGGATAACACTTCTTTTATTCAAGCAGTAGCTACAAGGATGTCATGCAGCTTAATAGGAATAAAAAAAAGAGAGGAAAATTACTATTGGGAAGAAAGTTGCTGGTGGACTACTTTTGAACCAGGAGACTTCACCCTCATACAGAGGGAGGTGCTTCTGCCGGGATCCTGAGTCACTCAGGTGATGGTCTGGAAATCCAGTCCTGACTCTGAAGGAGGAAACAAAGAAACACCCTCACTTTTTGGAGATACCCGAATTCTGAATACTTTTTTGTGTGTGGAATCTGGAACAGAAAAGCTCTGAAGAGATAATGAGAAATCCTGTCTCCTGGGCTTACCAGGTTTTGTGAGAAGGCAGATGGAGATTCTTAGCACAGCAGACTTTTAAGCAGGTGGCCTCTATTACTTACTGAATCAGTTAAGCATGCCCATGGAGAAGGGAAAAAAGAGGTTACCTGGCCTCAGAAGAGACAGGAGGAAATATAAGAAGGGTGCAAATAGGTTTGGTATGGTTTTTTTTGGGGGGGGGGCATTTTTGCACAGAGGCATTTTTGATCCTGTTTCTCTTGCTGTTGTCCTGAAACAATTTTTAATGGGATCCTGGCTTTTCTAGTTTCCCAGTATGATGGAAAGAGAACTATGAATTAACAATGGTCAAATTTCTTTCTGAGCAGTGTGCACATTCCTTGTAGGCAGAGACATGGCATAGCAGCTTAATGCCATTTTTTTCCAAATTCTGCATTTTGGAAGAGGAGAGAAACCAGTTTCTATGGAAAATATGGCTTGGTTAATAGTCTGCCTTCTGGATTCCATCCCCTGCCCCCCCCCCCAGCCCCACTGCAGATGTCTCATTTCCTGACTTGGTGCCAGAGCCTTGCTCAAACTCTCTGGTCCTGAAGTTCAAGAGATTAGAGAGAGAATGGTTATCAAATGAGGAGACTGCCTTAAATTATTGAGAGCCTCCCCCTTCCTCTGTTCCTTCTCTTGATGTTTTGGATCAAAAGCACACTTCTTCCTGTAAATGTCTTTCTGAGTGTGTGGGGGAATTGTGTTTTAAAGAAACAAACCCCGGATTGCTGACAACTCTGAAGCCAGAACACACGAACCAATAACTTACAAACGTAGGAACTTCCAGCAAGTCAGACCAATGTTCTACCTACCTCAGAATTGTCTACTCTGACTAGCAAAAAAATCTCCAGGGTTTCAGGCACCGCTCCTACGTTGAGTTGCCAGGAATTGAAATTTGGGCCTTCTGTATTCAAAAACAGCTGCAGTCCTGTCCCCAAGTGAGGCTTTGGCTCCATTCCTCCCTGAAGGGTCACATCAGTTGCTGCCAAAATGCAGCGCCATCGTTGTGATCATGTAGACATTACTGCCGCTTGCTCACTTGTGCAAATGACTGATGTCCTGTGGGAGGACAGGAGTCATGGAAACCAACCTCGCCTTACGGCTTCTCTAGTAATGGAAAAAGAAGCTGCAATCTTCTGCGAGTCCCATCATATTGGCTTGGTGTGCCATGAAAGGATACAGTACAAATGGTTCCTCCTTCCTTTTGTAAACTACATGGAGGCTTTGTTTTGCTTACAGTCAAGCAGAATGGAAATCTACTGAAATAAAAATAAACAAAGTTATCTCTGGTTACAGCTAGGGCTGTACCATCTGGTTCAGCCCTCTTCTCTCACCATCTTATTGGTTTCACCTGCTGTTAACATTTTCTGCAAGTCAAAGAGGGCACTTCTTCCCAGGCACCCCATTTTATTAACACCACAGTAGGGGTTACCTTGAAAATTCATTTTTAAGACATGTGGCTTTAAATTTTCTTTTCCTTTTTTAAAGATTTTCTTTACAAACAAGCTAATACTGTTTTCCTTTCACTTGAAGATTAATGTTAACAATAACATATTGCTCCAGAGCTCGTACTTGTTTCCATTAATTATTTTTCTATAGGGACCAGATTGTACTTGAAAACTACATTATAAAGCAACAATACAGCTCTAGTAACAGAAGTTAGAGATGGAAAATCCCTTATAGGTCATTTAGTGCATTTCTTTGCTAATATAGCAATATTCCCTGTGGCATTTTTAAAAAAGATTATTGTTTCAATCCTTTGCCAAGTTCCGTTTTAAATGACCTATATGAGACAAGGCTCCTGTAGATGCAGGTATGGTGGTTTCTACAGAGTACTCGTTAGAGCAAACCAGGATATCTTGTTAGACACTAAACAGAGGAGCTTCTGAGTTAGCAACTAGTGATATCTCAGATACTCCCTAAGCAGTTTTCCCTCTCTCATATTACATCTTCAGGCTGCCCCCTGCCATTTTATTTTACCCATCATGATTTATTCAGTGGAAAAATTGATACAAAAATGTGTGTTTATTCAAATAATAATAATAAATTATATTGTTCCCTACTTTTCTTTCAAACTACTTTTGTCCTTTCCCTGACCCACACAAAAATGCATCACAAGGATTCACGCATGTATATTACTGATATACAAATCAGGGAGGGAATTCTTGGGACAGTTTAAGGAGTCCCAGACCTATTTTCCATTTCAGGCAGCTACTGTGTTTGCCGGAGGTCACTCCAGTGTTTCCTGCCACACCCATGAAGACATGAGCTGTGAGTAATGGATTTATACCAGGGCCACAATTTCCCTCCTAAAGGTAAAGGTACCCCTGCCCGTACGGGCCAGTCGTGTCCGACTCTAGAGTTGCGCGCTCATCTCGCTCAAGAGGTCAGGAGCAGGCGCCGTCTGAAGACACTTCCGGGTCACGTGGCCAGTGTGACGAAGCTGCTCTGGTGAACCAGCACCAGCGCCGCACACGGAAACACCGTTTACCTTCCCGCTATAAAGGGGTACCTATTTATCTACTTGCACTTAGGGGTGCTTTTGAACTGCTAGGTGGGCAGGAGCTGGGACCAAACGACGGGAGCTCACCCCGCTGTGGGGATTCGAACTGCCGACCTTACGACCAGCAAGTCCTAGGCACTGAGGTTTTACCCACAGCGCCACCCACGTCCCATTTCCCTCCTATATACATGTAAATGTAAGGATGTTGTCACGCTGCAGTTTACATGGCTGACAATAGACAGTCATGTGAACTGCAGCATGACCACGGAACAGCAGGCAGGTGGCCCAGGCAGGCAAGTGGAAGGAGGCAGGTGAGCCTCAGAGGAACAGGCAGGACAAGCTAGGGCATCTGCCCAGCAACCTTCCTGCTTTGCTGCCACTGCACACCTCTCACTGGTGCTGCTCTTTCAGCTTCAGTTGCACTGGAGGCTGAGGAGGAGGGAAGCAGCAGGATATATTAATATTCACATAATGTTCATATATTAATTAATTAATCTTGTGAGCTGCCCAGAGGCCTGTGGGTATAGGGCGGTATACAAATAACAACAACACAAATATGTATTACCTTAGGGGAAATTTCATTGCAAAAAATGTGTATAGTATACAAAATTGGATGCATAAATGCATATTTTAGGAGAAATTTGCGCTTAAATGTTGATGAACTGCCCCGAGACCTGCGGTTATAGGGCAGTTTACAAATTTTATAATAAATAAAATAAACAAATAATAAATAAAATAAGAATCTTCAGAAGGACTTTGAAAAAATGTAAATCTATGTGAAAACGTGGAAAACAACTTAAGACTGGAAAAATTAGAAACTGAGGCCAAAACCACACAGTAGATGTAAATCATTCATTCACTTTAACAGTGATGGCATCTCCCAAAGCACCCTGGGAACACTGGTTTGTTAAAGGTGCTGAGAGTTGTTAGAAGACTTCTATTTACCTCACAGAGCTTCAAACCTCAGAGTGGTTTAACAATCAATTCCTCTACCCAGGTAACTGGGAATTGCAGCTCTCTGAGGGGAAAAGGAATTTCCGGACAACTTTCTGCATCCTTTGCAAACTACAGTTCCCAGGATTATTTGTGGAAACCCCGCTCCCTCTCTGTATGTGTGCCATTTGTTGCTCCACCTCAAACAGCAACATGTTTTGGGCCTTACTTCAATTTCCACAAGAATGCTCACGCCTTCCGGCCGTGGCAGCAACCATGATTTTGTTGATGAAGATCTGTGATATATCATCCATGCAGTAACGTTGCCATGCTATGGACAAAATGTGACAGGCCAACTGGATTAACTTGAAGCGTGGGCAAATGAAGCTGAGGAGCATGACAGCAAAGAAGGAGGAGGATGACTCCAAGAACAGTGCCAAAAACACTGTGAATATGTTTGTCATGAAGGCTGAATAACAGGGGGAGAAGAAAGCACTTCTTAACGCTCACGAAAACAAATACAAATGGAAGCAAGTCATTTCAATTCCGCTGTAACAAAAGAGCCCCAGACATCATAGCTTCTTAAAGCCTTTTTTTCTTTCTATTAGAACTACTGAAACATTTATTAAAACATTCTATTTATTCATTTTCAAGTATTAATTGAGAGATGCTGCTGTCACCCCATATGGCCGAGGCACACCACCTGCTTCCCACCTGGCGCGGGAGACAGAATGCTATATATCTTCATTCTTGTGCGGAGGGTCACGCAAACAAGAACACGGGGACAAGCAATGACTCCCACTTTGGCAGAAGACCATATACATCACAAGCTGTTTACACCACAATCTGTTCTTCTAGAGGACGATGCTCTTCATGCTACAAACTCTTTCGGCTAAAGTCTCTGGAGCTTAAACTACAGCAAGAGGGGGTCATTAACTCCAATATGTTAATGGATGTGAATAACCTGGTCCTATGGAGTTGCTTCAGCAATCCTCGGTAAAAAGAAAAGAAAAGCTTGTGCCGTTGCAGCAAAAGGAACTTTGTATCTTCTTCTTCTTCTTCTTCTTCTTCTTCTTCTTCTTCTTCTTCTTCTTCTTCTATCACTTGTAGCCAAATAAGATTGTCTTCCATAAACACGGTTTTAGCAATGAGTCCGTAAGTGACTGTGGAGGCCAATTCTGGATCCACACGTCCTTCCACAGTGGGAACATTGGTTTCCAGGTGGGAGTTGATCATGGTGTGGATTTGCCAAGTGTGCCTTTTTTTAGCATGTTTCTCCCTTGGGTCCTGAGTTCAAGTGTCTTCAAAGTCTATGGCACCTTTGGTAAAGGCTGTTTTCCAAATGGAGCGCTTGCAGGGTAGTGTTTTCCAATTGTTGGTGTTTGTAGTACATTTCTTAAAATTTGCCTTGAGACAGTCTTTCAACCTCTTTTGTTGACTACCAGCATTATGCTTTCCATTTTTAAGTTTGGAATAGAGTAGTTGCTTTGGAAGATGATAATCAGGCACCCACACAACATGTCCAGTCCAACGAAGTTGATGTTGAAGAATCATTGCGTCAACACTGGTGATCTTTGCTTCTTCCAGTACACTGGTATTAGTTCGTCTGTCTTACCAAGTGATGTATAAAATTTTTCAGAGACACTGTTGATGGAATCTTTCAAGGAGCTGGAGCTGGTGTTTATAAGTGGTCCATGTTTCACAAGCATACAGTAAGGCTGGTAGTTCAATAGCATTGTATACAAAGCTACTGACAACACAATTCTGCTTAGAAGCCCCATTATTTTCAGTGGGACTCACTCCCAGCAAAGAGTGCATGTGCTCTACTTGACAAAGGCCATGCCTATACTTTCATACCCTCCAACATTTCTCCATTGAAAATAGGGGCATCCTATTCAACAACAACAACAACACTTTTTTTATTTATATCCCGCCCATCTGACTGGGTTGCACATCTGGGTGGCTTCCAACGTATATAAAAACAAGATAAAACTATACAGGGCTGCCTTCAGGTGTCTTCTAAAGGTTGCGTAGAAACTTGGCTCCAGGGTCGCATAAGTCCTTGCCCTCCAACATTTCTCTGATGAAAATAGGGACGTCCTAAGGAAAAGGGGGACATTCTGAAATCAAATCAGAAACTGGAACGGCTTCTGTAAATCTGGGACTGTCTCTGGAAAATAGGGACACTTGGAAGGTCTGTGTTGTACAGGATACGCGTCTATTTGGAGAAGAAAGAAAAAAGAACTACAAAAAGGGAGAGCAGGACTCTTGTGGTTGCCCATCACCAGTTAGTGGCCATACATGCCACTTGGTCACCCAAGGAGGAGAGGTGAGGCGGTGGGGAGGCCTGGGCTGCATGGCTGCACCAGCAGAACCAATCTGATTCTCCTGATGGTGCATCTGCACTGCCGTCCAGCTGGTACCTGTTACATCAGCAAAGCAGCTTCTTCCAGGAATGATAATGACAATGCTGCTGCTTAATGATTTTCTACCCTGTTCTTCCACTGATGTGCTCAGAGCACCATAGAGGACAAACAATAACTGTAAGGCACAGGGAAAGTCTCAGTTCACCCTATGGGTTGATCCAAACTTGCATAGAACAGACCCATTGAAATGAAAGAAAGTTATTGTTGTTCCAATTTCATTGGGTCTGCTCTAAGGATGGTGAAAGCACTGTACATTTCAAGCAGTGCAGTACACCTTTAAATAGTCGTGGCTTCCCCCAAAGAATCCTGGGAGCTGTAGTTTTTTTTGTTTTTGTTTTTTTAAAAAAGAGTGCTTAGAATTGTTAGGAGACCTCTAGCCCTGTCAAAGAGTGGTTTAATAGTCTCTCCTCTTCCCAGGGAACTCTAGGAATGGTAGCTCTGTGAGGGGAAGAGGGGCTCCTAACAACTCTCAGCACCCTTAACAAACTACAGCTCCCAGGATTCTTTGGGGGGGAGCCATGACTCTTTAAAGTGGTATGGTACTGCTTCAACGTTCCTTGTTTCCTCCTTCCTTGAGTGGAGCTCTGCAACTTTTATTCTATTATGTGCTTGGGGGTGGGGATAGTATTTGGTTGTTCTGTGAGGCTGAAACTATACTTCACATTCAGCTGCCCGCAAAAAGTACAGCCACCCTGAGCCTGTTTCATTTTATACCTGCATTTGATACTGGAGGGGGAACTCCACATTTGACTTTTTATGTACTCTGCATGTAGAGTGTGGAAAAGTGTCTTCTCCTTGACATTTTTTTTCTTCCTACGTCAAGAGAATGTGTTTTCAAATGTACCATTCTTCCCCCCTGCAGTCATATGTGGTACTTTTCAGGAAGGGCTGTAGCATTTGTTGTTTTAAAATGTATTCCTTGGCTCTGTGTGACTTAGGAAGGAACTGATATATGTGGAAACGGGTCACACTGGATGAGCTCTTAGGGCCTTCATAGCATCATAGCAGGCCATGTTCCTGGTTGAAACCTATTTTCCTTTGCAACAGACTTAAAGCCTTCCGAATAAACTGACAAATATTGTCCATTCAGCATAAGCATAATATTTGCTCTGGCTATAATATGCAATAAGATTGCTGGGAGTGAAAATGAAAAGTTCATTACGCTCCTCTAGCTGTTAGCTGTAAAAAGATAATAAGGAATTAAGATTTTATAACATGTTTTATTTTTTTAATAATTAACACATGGAGATATAATAAAAGGCTATAATTATGGTAATGGCTGCCGTACCTGGGCGTTTTGCTGAGGCAAGTGCAATGCAAGAATGCTCAGTGTTATTGAATAGCTGGGAACCAGTGAGGTTGCAGTGTAATGTGCAAGTTTGTTTGGTAAGTAATAATAAAGTATTTATAAATAGAAATATGAAATAAAATGCTACCATATGCTACAAGTAATAGTCGGGAGCTTGCCCTTAGCGGAGAGAAGGTGGAATTTGAGCTTCCACGCGAAGGTGGATCCAGTACAAACACATCCATTTGATAATTGGGTAGGCAGCTGAGGTTTCAGCCCTTGGGGGGGGGGCAGGGAAGAAACAGTTAATCATATAATTAAAAGCTACTTAAGATTCCTCCCAAACTGTGAAACTTCATTCAGATTTGCGACTTGTGAATTATTTATCACCGTTTAATTTTTAATAAATGTCCACATGCAGTGGATAAAATTTCCACTTTTGAGAGAGATACACGGCTCAGATTCCAGGCTTATGTGCAATTATTTTGAAATTATAGCGTACCCTCAGCCCAGAATATCATTCACATGGGTTATTATACATTTCCCTCTTTAAAAAAGAAAGAAAGAAGCTCACATATGGTGCTGTAACTTTAAAGCAACCGATCTGAACATGGATTTCCATCTCCTCAGATAATATTAATTAGTGCAGTCTCTTTAAAGTTGTGATGGCCTGTTCCTCTATATGCTTTTCTCTCATAGTGCTCATTTTTAAACTCTCTGAAAGCCAATGGGGAGGATATAGCCCAATCCGGAGAGCCATTCTACATCCAGACTCGCCCTCACGATGGTGCAGAGATTCAATTTCTATTCATGCTGTTGCATCAGCTGCCATCAGTGGGAATAGGGAAAAGGAGGAGGCCAACAGTGGCAATATGGCCATTCACTACACCTTTAAGACAAAAACACCAATATCAAATTACTCTTATACAGATCTGTGGAAAACTGGGCGTACATGGGTATTGTCTCCCCAACCTTCATAAAGGATATTGTAGAGCCCCCCAAAGGGCAACCCAAAAGATCAAGGGACTGGAAGAATTCCTTTGTGTTTACAACATTTGGAGCTTTTTAGCTAAGGAATAAAGGCAGGTAAGAAGAGTCATCCTAAAGGTGCATGAAATTATACATGGTGTGTGGAGAAAGTGCGTAAGGAAAGGTTTTTGATCCTTGGGTCATACAGGCTCTCCAAGATATTCCAGGGACAGTCCCAGAATTACAGAAGCCATCCCAGTTTCTGATCTGATCCTGTAAGTTCTTGCTTTTTGATGTCCCTATTTTCACCAGAGTAATGTTGGAGGGTAGAATAGGATGTATGTATTCCCATCTGAGAAATGTTGACGGAGGGGATGCAATGAATGCTGGGAGATTCAGCACACATGAAAAGAATTATTTCTTCATACAGTGCACAGAGTTTGCTACCTCAGAATGTAGTAATGTCCCTCAACCCTGGTAGCTTTAAAATGGGGTTAGACAGACTCCTTGAGAATAAGGCTGTCATTGACTGCCACAGCTATGATGGCTCTGTAGTTCCTCCAGTACTGAAGGCGGTATGTCACTGAATACCAGCTGGTGCTGGGACTCACTGTCATACCCTCCAACATTTCTCCGATGAAAATAGGGACGTCCCATTCCATAATGATAATTTTACTGTTTATACCCCACACATCTTACTGGGCTACCCCAGCCACTCTGGGCAGCTTCCAACATATATAAAAACATAATGAAACATTAAACATTAAAAACCTTCCCTATGCAGGATTGCCTTTAGATGGCTGGGGGGTCGGATAACTCCATACCCTCCAACATTTCTCCAGTGAAAATAGGGACATCCTAAGGAAAAATGGTACATTCCAGTATCAAATCAGAAACTGGGATGGCTTCTCTAAATCAGGGACGTCCCTGGAAAGCAGGGACATTTGGAGGGTCTGCACTAATAGGCAGAATGCTGCTGTCCTCATGTCTATATGTGGGCCTTTGGTCTGATCCAAGACAGCTCTCATTGTCTTCTTAAAAGTATTTTCCTAGGATTAGAATCATAGAATCATAGAATCATAGAATCATAGAATCATAGGGTTGGAATAGACCACAAGGGCCATCGAGTCCAACCCCCTGCCAAGCAGGAAACACCATCAGAGCACTCCTGACATATGGTTTTCAAGCCTCTGCTTAAAGACCTCCAAAGAAGGAGACTCCACCACACTCCTTGGCAGCAAATTCCACTGTTGAACAGCTCTTACTGTCAGGAAGTTCTTCCTAATGTTTAGGTGGAATCTTCTTTCTTGTAGTTTGGATCCATTGCTCCGTGTCCGCTTCTCTGGAGCAGCAGAAAACAACCTTTCTCCCTCCTCTATGTGACTTCCTTTTATATATTTGAACATGGCGATCATATCACCCCTTAACCTCCTCTTCTCCAGGCTAAACATGCCCAGCTCCCTTAGCCGATCCTCATAAGGCATCTGAATGGGTTACTTCATGGGAATTGTGTCATTACCCCTTCCCCTCTGTTTTTCTTATTAAATTCTTCAATATAAAACTGAAAAATGAGAAGGGAAAATAAAATCCTAGCAGTTGAACCTATTTGGGTTTTGTTTATTTTAGCGCTTAGAACTTTGCTGGAATTCTCTTGTTTTTGTTAATATAGGTTCTGCATGGTTTCAGTTGTCTCTGTCTTCTTGAAAGTGAAATGAGTGTTTGGAGAAGTTAGTGGAGCAATAAGAAGGAGAAGGGGGGAAAAGGCAGACCCTGTATTTTTCCAAGAGATAATGAGACAAAGCAACTGCCCATAACTTTATGGCTCTGGAAACCAGTCAGAATGATAGAGGCCCTGAAAATGACAACCAACAACATCTATTTACAAATCTCAAAAAGGGTCCACAGATTAACAGCCTCACGAGTTGCCTCAATTGTAGAGAAATTCAACCGTCGTGGTATTTTGCAGCATAGTAATTTTAGGAGAAGTAGACAGGGATAGTTTGGATCTGGGACTGGAAGATACAGTAGCAGGAGCGAGTTAAAGTGGTGCCTTGGGCTTATGTATGGGCATGTTGTAGAAATATCTGGATAAAAAAAAATGTGAAACTGCCTCTTAGGCTAAGAAAGAGAGAAAAAGAAAATGCAGGCACTTGGACATAAAAAGGGTATCTGATCCCCAACCCCTCTCAAAAACCTGTCACTGATTTTGGTGATTTTTTCTGCTGTTATTAGTTTCCAGATCATCAGAATCTGATATTAGCAGCCAACTCCTAGGGTCTGCGGTCCCTTCGGCCTCCTCCCCAATAAAATATTTGAGGGGGCCGTCCACCTCCAGAGTTGATGGTTGTGGCGTTTGCCTGTTCATTTAGAAAATGTCTGAACAGGGGGGAGAGATAGGGTTAAAAATATAGACCAATAGGAAAGCCGGAGGCGGAGCCTACCTGTGTATAAAAGGGCTTAGCCTGAGGTTTGAATTGTTGTTGGGAGCTGTTGGTGGGTAGTTGGTTGGTTTTAGTGAGTTGGCTGGTTAGGAAAGGCAATTGGAGAAGCAGTTGGCAGGCAGTTGGTAATAGAGAGACAGTTAGGGCAGTGGGTTCTTGAGTGTGGGGAGGTAGAAGAGCTAGAGAGAGGAAAATAAGACTAAGAAAGTAAAGAGCAACAACGTTTGGAATGCCGTAAAAGTTTGTTTGTGTCTGAAATAAAATACACTCTTCTTTATTAATTGAGAACCTGACTGAGACTGAAATGATTTTACCGGGCAGGACCTGGTTGGTGGCAGCGGATTAGTGGTGTACGGGTCAATAGTCTGTGAGATGACCGGCGGCTCCGTACAAACGCCACAATGGTCATCACAATTCAAATAGTGTGTGTGTGCAGTGTCATGTGATCGATCTTGCAGGATGGGGCTTACCTGTCTCCCCACCCCCAGGAGGGGATAAGTTGAGGGCTTAAAAGGTTAGATCCCTTTCACAGCACCATGGCCCTGATCCAAACCATTTCTCCCTTCCAATGCAGTTACTTTTCCGAAAAGTACTTCTATGTAATGTGTAGTTCGGCCCTCTGACATTCAGGG
Source organism: Podarcis liolepis (assembly GCF_965112155.1). Lineage (NCBI taxonomy): Eukaryota > Metazoa > Chordata > Lepidosauria > Squamata > Lacertidae > Podarcis > Podarcis liolepis. Next base: position 69,099,633 of record NC_139559.1, on the reverse strand, counting down.
CCCTTTTAGATTTGGGAAGTATTAGAAACACCTCAGTTTAACCTGCAGGCATGGTAGGACACAAGACTTTTCATTAAATAAGTCTGTCTTTCTCTTTGTCTGAGAGTTCTATACACATCCCCCCTGCGATTACTTCCTTGGCAAGGAGCAGATATTTGACGTTAAAGAGATGTTAATGCAACTCTGCAACATCTTTAAAGACTTCAGTTCATACAAGGTTATGTAACCAGCATTGCAAATCCTCAGATCTACCTGCCTGCCTATCTACTTACCTTACATATTTCAGGTCACATATATTGTCATTGCATAATTTATGATATCAATATCTCTTGTATTTCCCTTTTTTGATAAAGTCCCGGCTGCTCGTGTTACTTTACCATCCGCTTCCTGCTGCTCCTCCTGTGCAGCAAAATAGTGGAACTGTGAGTGTATTTATTTAGTTAAGCAGGAAAGGGATGGAGGAAAAAAGATCTACAAGAACCTGATTGTTCCTGATTGAAAATTTTGTCTGATTTTTCCTTAGTGCATCCCTCCATCCTGCAACCTTTGATTTGCTTGGATCACTTCTTTGTTGATTGGGAGAGGGGGGTGGGAATCAGCCCTTCGCCATGGGTGTCCTTTAATTCAAGTTGAATCCAAAGTATAACTTTTGATTACGGCAGAAAGTAAACTCCGATAGGATTAAGGAACCCCTCTAGGAATTGAGTGCATATTTGTTGGGACTTAAAGCATTCCCTGAATAGCAATTTATTTTCAACCACAACAAACATTTCTTTTGCTTAGATCTACCGTCCTTGCCACCATAGCCTCCTATCCTGCGTTCCTTTTGAACTGCTTGCCAGTAGTAGGCTTGCTAAAAATAATTTATGTGTCCGTACACCGCTATATCACAAGCACATTTGCCTCAGATGTTTACCGTTTATCTCCCTTTTCTTCTCAACTGCATTGCAATTCAGTTTTAGATGCTGATTGTAATGTTCCTAGGGTCACCAAATTCCATAATGGACAGGGTTCGCACCTCTGCAGTATACCCCATTTTGAAGCAGAAGAAGGGCTAAGAGGGGGAGGAAAGGAAATCAATCCCAAAACAAACACTTGGGGATAGGGAAAGACTACCAGACACCACCAAGTTTGAGTATATATTGTAAAATCTATACATAATAATCTGCTCTGCAAAGACAGATTCACTTTCTTTTATTATTACTTAATTGCGCCCTGTGAATCGATGCAATGTTTCTTTTTTAAAAAATTACTATTCTTCTACTACTTCTACCTCTCTTTGCTTCTCTTAATTACTGCATAATTACTGATACATTTCTGAATACTTTATATAGCAAATTGTATTGTCTGCTAAAGATACATTACATAACACGTTTAGCATTTACCTTTATAAAACCATGTGTACGGCCACAAATCTTAAAAAAACAAAAGCTTAAAAATATCAAATGTTGTCTGGGCCATGAATTGGTCTTCTTCAGTGATGTTTGTAGCTTATAAAGTATTTCACGATAATTTTAGTTGTTCATTAAAATGTTATTAACAGGTTTCTTTTACATCTGTGGTTATGCAACCATTTTATAAAATTGCAAGGCATGTGTTATTAAATTTATTATATGTTTTTGATAACACATAGACTAACTTGGTGCTGGATATTTATTTATTTTAATCCCAATGCAAAGGACGTGTTAGGATTATTTCAACTGGTGCTTTTGTACATGTACAAGAGCTTTTGGTCCAGCAGGCTCAGATTTAATGTCCAATAATAATAATTTTATTATTTGTACCTAGCTCATCTGGTTGGGTTGCCCGAGACACTCTGGGTGGCTTCCAACACAAAAAAGAACATAATAAAACGCCCAACATTAAAGACTTCAGATGTCTTCTAAAAGTTGTGTAGTTCTTTAATTCCTTGACATTTGATAGGAGGGTGTTCCACAGAATGGGTGCCACTACTGAGAAGGCCCTCTGCCTGGTTCCCTGTAACTTCACTCCTCACAGTGAGGGAACCACCAGAAGGCCTTCAGAGCTGGACCTCAGTGTCCAGGCTGAACACCACAACCCATGAATCCTGGTGAACCTGTCCAGTGGTGGCTGGTAACTGAGTGCCAGGAGTAGACCTCGTATACCATGTAAATCTCCCCCCCCCCCCGGAGTGATACAACATTGCAACATTGGTGGCCCTTTGGCCCTGGGTTTAGGACAGACAACAAACAAACACATATTCACAAAATGCACAACTAACCTATGGAATTCTCTGTCACCATGTGTGATGATACCTCCTAACATTAAATGGCTTAAAAAAAGATTTGGACTCACCCAGAGGGGAAACTTCCATGTTGAGACGAACAAGTCATCTGAGTACTAGATGATGAAAAAATGAAATCTTACTTAAGCATTAGCTGAAAATGAAAGAATAACTATAATCCCACAAGACTGATCACCTTTCTGCACTATGGCCTGATTTATCTATTTGGCATAACACATTTATCCAGTATATCACAGTACAGTTACCAAGGATATCTTTTTGCCAAAATTATATCTCAGTAAAGTTTTTTTATATATCCCCACCCTGGTTTACTAATTGTTTGGAAATGAGATGAATAGGGAGCATCTTCTTAGCCTATCGTCATTGCCACCAAACAAAATGTTGACATCTCTTCAAACATTTCCACCGACTAAAGAAGAACAGAAGCTTTGCTCACTAAATCTCAGTAGCGTTAAAGCTTGAACATGTGCAGTGAGGTGTTTAACTAACTCGCAGGGCCAACTCTTGCCAACTGTGCAAGCCTAATGTCTACACAGAAGTAGTAGAAGAAGAAGGGTTTGGATTTGATATCCCACTTTATCACTACCCAAAAGAGTCTCAGAGCGGCTAACAATCTCATTTCCCTTCTTCCCCCACAACAAACACTCTGTGAGGTGAGTGGGGCTGAGAGACTTCAGAGAAGTGTGACTAGCCCAAAGTCACCCAGCAGCTGCATGTGGAGGAGCGGAGACGCGAACCCGGTTCACCAGATTATGAGTCTACCGCTCTTAACCACTACACCACACTGGCTCTCAGTCCTACTGAGTTCAACAGGTCTCACTCCGTGGAGAGTATAGAGCTGCTGTCCAAATTCATATTTATTTATTTTATTTTGACAATTTATATACTGATTAATTACAGATGCCTCAAAGTGGCGTGCATCAAGGCAGAGGCCCTGAGATAACATACACCAGGTCTTTTAGTTCCCTTGGGTGCAGCTCATCAGGCCCTGGATATGTGAATTCATTTAAAGTAACTAGTTGTTCCCTTACCACCTCTTTTTTTATCTTGGACTGGTCAGTCCTGTCTATAATCTTCAGAAGTTCTTGGAGATCAGGTGAGGTCCCTGCAGAAGTGGGCAAATGATGTCCCCATCTTCAAAAATTCTATTTTTGATACCTGTCTTGCTCTGCTTCTCCCCTAAGGTTATTACAGTGATACCTCAGGTTACATACGCTTCAGGTTGCATACACTTCAGGTTACAGACTCCGTTAACCCAGAAATAGTATCTCGGGTTAAGAACTTTGCTTCAGGATGAGAACAGAAATCGTGCTCCGGTGGTGCGGTGGCAGTGGGAGGCCCCATTAGCTAAAGTGGTGCTTCAGGTTAAGAACAGTTTCAGGTTAAGAACGGACCTCCGGAATGAATTAAGTACTTAACCTGAGGTACCACTGTATAGTGGAAATGTAAGCTACAAAATTAGCCTATGTGTGCATGTGTACAGGCAGAGAAGCATATGATATAACCTGAAATAAGCATGTTATTATTAAAGGCTGGAAATAGGCAAATGCTGATGGAGAGCGGTTTCAAGCAACTTTGCCAGCTTGGAATCACAGTTGGATTTACCATTGTTGACATTTTTCTACCCCTGCTTGTTAGGAATCTGGATGTTAACCACATTTTTCTACTAGGAATATTCCCAGAAATGGGTTTTGGACTCCTGGCCAAGAGTAATTGCTTCAACAGAATATAGACACTTTGACTGGATCTGCACTGCTAGTTCCCCAGTGCAGGCAAGGCTTAATTTGAGTCCGCCATTGCCAGGCTAGATAATGTTTTCACAGAAGAGCCTTTCAGCCCCTCTCAGTGTTTATATTCATTCCCAATCATTGCTTAGGGTTAGGAGAGAAGAATTTCTGAGAGGGGTGACATTCTTCGCGTTGCCTGCCCACAACTCCCAAGCCTACCCCGAGCCGTCAGGGGGAGGGATGGAGCTGCGCCACCTTGCAGGCAGCTTCCCCCCCATTTCCCCTTCGTTTTGACAGCTCGGCAGGGGCTTGGGAGTCACGGGAGGGTGGCGCGCCATTGCCATCCCTCCCGGTCTGCTTCCGGGGGGGGGGGTGAAGCCTCCCCGAGCTGTCAAAAGGAAGAGGGAAGGGAGGAAGGCTGCTGGCAAAGCGGCATGGTTCCCTCCCTCCCCCTGCCCAGGAAGCAGCCCACCATGGGCTGCTCAATCCACCCCCATGGGTGGTTCGCCCCCTGGGATGCTTGCCCCACCCCCATGGCTCCGCCCATGGGTGCACAGCATGTGCGCTGCTCCGGGGTGCCGGAGCAGCTAGCTTCGCTTCTGGGGAAGTGGCCATCATAACAGGATATGCCAGGGCAGAGGCTGTTTCCTCCATGTAGCTTCATCCAAAGAAGGCTTCAGATGTATGAACTGGCCCCATGGCAGCATGATTTTCTCAAGCCATACCTTGAGCTTATTTATGATATCTCAAAACTTCTGCTATCAGAAAAAACTGTGTGGAGAGAGCGACACTGTTTCCATCTTCCTTATCACACCTTCCAGCCATATTAGTCTACCATAATGGAGCTGGCTTTTTTGCAGCGGTGGGGGAAGAGTGGGGCAGCAATGTCATCACCTTTGGGGCTACTTTAGGCTGTAAAGGTGATGAATATTGTTTATTGGCATATTGGTTAAGCTTTATTGTTGAATTTTTAGCATCATCATCATTATTATTATTATTAAATTTGTATGCCACCCTTCATCCATAGATCTCACAAAATAAAAATACAAAATAAATAAATACAATACATAAAAACAAGAACAAAAATTGTGATATCAGAACTTTTTTATTATATAATTTGATTATACACTGTGTTTATTTTCTGTGAACTTTTTGAGCACAAATGTACCTGCAGAAGATACAATAAATATATACATTTGGCTATGCCCATCAACAAGCTCGTCATCTGAACATGCCCTTAGCTGTCCAATCCACATCTTTGAACAACAATATTGATAAGGCTAAGTGAACAAGTTGGTCAAAGAAAATACAATCATTTAAGAAAAACAGGTGACTGGAGAAGATTATTTTCTTCTAAATCCATTGTTGGCATCATAGAAATACAGGAGAAGGCTCCCACTTCTTACATGAGATTTCCTTATTTTCCCTGATAGAGTTGACATTATTAAAGTGCTGTCCAATGTGTGCTGTGATTTATGGGTTCAGATAAATTCTCAATTCCTTCAGGCACCTCTATATTGGCAATAAAATGCGGATTTAGTAGAAAAGTCATGGAAAGATTATTGCCATGATTTTGAAGGAAAAAAAAAAGATATGCTAATTATCATGCAGCTGGAGCTGACAATCTGCCAGCTGGAGGCGGAAAAGGAAGGGACTTCCAATATGTCTCTGGCTTAGAAACTACTCAGATCTCTTTCAGAGACGGGTGCTCTATTTTTTGCATTTAATCAGCTGAAACAATGTCACGTGCTATTGCACCCTGTGCCAGGAATGAGTTAACTTGAGCCTTGTGTGGTCTCCCAATACTCATTATATTTACTAAGCTAGTGTACTCAGCAAAGGTGGAGCCAATGACCTTCCAGAAATTAGTGGATTTAAATTCCCATCAGTCCCAGCCAGCCTGGCTAATGGTCAGGGATGATGGGTGTTCTAGTCCATGAACCTATTGAAGGGCCACAAGTTCCCCAACTCTGTCCTAAAGGTTTATACCTCAACAGACCCTCCAAGTGTCCCTAATATCCAGGGACAGTCCCAGGTTTACAGAAGCCTCCCCGGTTTCTGATGTGATCACTAGGTAGTCTAGACAGAATTGGTTAGAACTCAACCACTAGACCTAGCAAAAAGAACCACTGCTATTTCACTGGTTGCCAAACACTTTATCAAAAGGTTTTCAAGCTTTATGGAGAGTTTAGAAACTTTTTGAGAACTTTGGTTAAGTAGCAATCCCGCCAAAGGATGAGCCTAATCAACAAGTAAACGTTGATTTTTTTATAGACTCCAGGCGATCGTTATTGTAATGGACATTAAAAGACACATGCATTTATCAGCCCATTAAAATCAATGTTATTATCCAAATGGATTTACAAACATTAAATACATCTTCCCATAAAACATAAATAATGTAGCCCTGTTTTGACCTTACTGAAGGTACCAATGCAACAGCAGAATGCACATTAATAATTCTCTTGGCTGGGAGCCATCAATGGGCCAAAAGCAGTTGAATTGTTTACCAACAGTGAGGCTTGCTAACTTTTATCCATAGCACCACAAAGCAAACTGGATTGCTTCAGATCTGTATGCTAAGTAAATAAAAACTGAAAGCCGTGGGTGGGTGCTGATTTTATTTATGGAGGAAAACTCCAGTGGTGAGTCTATAGCACGAGACTGGCGGAACATAAGGAAAGTCGGGGGAGAAAACAGGATAAAAGACAAGCCCAGGGGAGGAATCCAGTGATGAAAAACGTGTCTGAGCTCTTGTAGCAATGGCCCCATCCACTCTGTTCTGAAGTAAGAGGATATTGACTCTCTGAGGTTCTTCTAGGGGTGGGGGTGGATAGACAGAGTGAATATAACAGTTCATTTATATCTCTTCCAAGTATTTTTAAACCATCCTTCAATCATATTCACATGATAGTATACCAGAAAGACTAAAACAACTGAAGTGCAAATACAGGCAAAACATAATAAACTAAAACAACGCAAGATAACAAAAGTAGCATAAAACAGTCAGCAAAATTGAAATTTAGGTATGGTGCATATTTTACATCCTCTGCAGGCTGCTCACACAGTCTTCCTTCACAGTTGCTCCTCTCCTTTCCATCTTTGAAGCACTGGGCAATATTATTTACATCTCCAATGATATTCGCATGATTGGCTTCCATTTTGAGTTTACAACCCCCAGTCAGAAGCAGCTTTGAAAACTCTTGTTTGGAACTAAACCACCGCTGCTGTTTCTATTTGATAATTATTATAATTTTTATTACTTGTTTCCAAAAAGTTTTCATCGGGTGCAAACCTCTTTGTGTGTCCCTTTATTTAGTTGCTTCACTATTTGTGCATGTTCAATTCTGCTTCAAAGTGGAAATCCTTGTCAATTTGGAATGCTGACTTCTTTGTTTTGGACTTCCCTTCCTTACTCGGAGTTCTTTTTGTACCGTCTATTATGCAGTTATTGTCCCCTGTAGTTAAGGCTAGTGTCAGAGAAAGCAGACAGAACGTGGAAAGAGAGCTTAATAGCTTTTGAACCATAAAAAGGTGTTGAAAATCTGACAAGCTCATTGAAATCCTTGCAGTTAGCCTGGTTTTTTCTTCTTTTTTCTTCCCCTTTTCTGTCACAGCTTTCATGTTCATGCGTCTTATTATACATTTTTAATATAACATTGACAATTTGGCTTCTGAGAGTCTGCTCACAGTTTTAGCCTGCTCTCTGAGTGCAACTGCCCCAAACTTTATACTTTGAAAATTGCCTCGGGGTTGAACTCAGAGTAGACCCACTAAAATTAATGGACCAAAGTAAGTCATGTCCAGGTTTTTTTCCCCAGGGGGGAGGTATACTCTAAATATACCTATACAGCCCACGGTATTAGAAAGTGCAAATATAAATTACACAGACTGCAATCCTTTGCCAAGGAGTAAGCCTTATTGTACTCAGTAGGATTTAATTCTGAGTACGTTTGTACAGAATTCGACTAACAGGGATCAAACAAGCCCACATTTTTTCATCTTTCTGGAAGTACTGCGGATTTTAAAAAGCTACCCTGTTCAAAGTGTATCCAGGGTTCAAATAGGATTGCTGTCGTAGACCTTCATTTTCTGTTGTGCTCTCAGACGCAAACATGCTTTTATTTCCTCTCTGCTGTCTGTTTATTCATTGGCTTGCTTTTATCTGTTTTTTGAGTTTTAATTGTTTGATTATATTTTATGGGCTTTTTTTATTTGATCGTTGCAATTTTATAATGTACACGCTTTGAGAATCTATAATGATTGGCAAGGCCACAGTAAAACCTCATAAACGAATAAATCAAATAACTAATTGGCTTGGATAAAGCCCTAAATAGTTTTCACCCTGTTTGCCCTCTCTGTATCTTCCCATCTATTAAGATCAACAAGAGAGCCCAGCAGTGCTGGTTTTATTGGCAGGAGCTTTAAGGGGTGCACCAAATAAGGCGGTCCACTCAACCCCCCACATTCTCATCTCGGCCCAGTATACCTGAAGGAGCGTCTCCACCCCCATCATTCAGCCGAGACGCTGAGGTCCTGCTCCAAGGGCCTTCTGGCGGTTCCCTCATTGTGAGAAGTGAAGTTCCAGGGAACCAGGCAGAGGGCCTTCTTGGTAGTGGCACCCACCCTGTGGAACGCCCTCCATCAGATATCAAGGAGATAAGCAACTATCCGACTTTAAGAAGACATCTGAAGGCAGCCCTGTATCGGGATTTAATGTCTAATGTATTACAATTTTGTATGTGCTGTAAGCCAGCCAGAGTGGTTGGGGAAACCCAGCAGACGGGTGGGGTGTAATAATAATAATAATAATAATAATAATAATAATAATAATAATAATAATTACTACCGACCATTTGCTTGTCTCTCCCTCTACGTTAATCTGCAGTGGGGAGTGGGTGGGGGTGCACAGAGCTTCCTGTTGGGTGCATTCATACAGAGCCACCTTACATTGTAAACCACCCTGTGATCTTCAAATGAAGAGCAATATATAAGTTTCATATATAAAATAATAAATAAACACATTACCATGTTTTAAATTAGAATAAGAACTTGATCTGAACCTGTTGGACCAGGCCAATGTCCGTCTAGTACTGTGTTGTGTTCTCACGGTGGCCAACCAGAGGCCTGTGAGTAGCCTGCAAGCTGGGAATGTGCCTCTGACCTTGCAGGTAGAATAAAGTCCTCCATTAATTTGTTCAGTTCTCTTTTAAAGCCATCCAAGCTGGTGGACATCTCAGTTGGTTAGCAAGCTTCCTCAAACTTGGCCCTCCAGATGTTTTGAGACTGCAATTCCCATCATCACTGACCACTGGTCCTGGTAGCTAGGGATCATGGGAATTGTAGGCCAAAAACATCTGGAGGGTCAAGTTTGAGGAAGCCTGGGTTAGAGCGTGGTGCTGATAATGCCAAGGTTGCAGGTTCGATTCCTGTACGTGACAGCTGCATAGTCCTGCATCATGGGGTTTACAATTCTATGATTCCATGATTTTCGCCTCCTGTCGGAGCAATTTTAACTATGCACTGCATGAAGAAATGCTTTCTTTTATGTGTCTTGAATCTTCCAACATTCATCTTCACTGGATGTCCACTAGTTCTAGTGTAATTAGAGAGGGAGAAAATCTTTTCTCTATTCACTTTCTGCATGCCATGCATAATTTTACAAACTTCTATCACCTAACTTCTTACTTACCTTTTATCTAAACTTGTTTAGTCGTTTAGTCGTGTCCGACTCTTCGTGACCCCATGGACCAGAGCACGCCAGGCACTTCTGTTTTCCACTGCCTCCCGCAGTTTGGTCAAACTCATCTTGGTAGCTTCAAGAACACTGTCCAACCATCTCATCCTCTGTCATCCCCTTCTCCTTGTGCCCTCCATCTTTCCCAACATCAGGGTCTAAACTAGCAAGTCCCAAATGCACCAACCTTCCCTCCTAAGAGGAATATGCAGTGTCTGCGTGTGTGTTGCAGCCATGCTTGTGTGCTGCAGCTGGGGGCTGCAAGCACTTTTCAGCAATGGCTGCTGGGTAAAAGAAAATAAACTCTTGGCACGGCATGGGCCCATGAGAGCCCTGGGAAGTGGAAGTAAAAGTGTTCCCCTCTTCCACCACCCCACCCCTCTAGCTGAAGGTGCGGTGGAGGCCCTGAATTTAGGACTGGAAATCTGTGGATAATGTCATGTGACCACTGGATAATGGTTTGAAATAAATGAAGGTATGGTAGATGAACAGCTACCTGGATTCAGGAAGGATGGCAAAATTAAGTCTTTATATGCTATTCTTCTACATTCAGAACAATTTCTCAACATAAAAAAAATACACATGCAGAAATACACATCATAAAGTGGAATGACTTGTGACACTAAATGTTCTATTTCTAAATTGTAGCCAAGATTGTAGGTCCTCCCCCTCCTGTTCTGGAATGCCATTTTAAACTGGTCTTAAACAGAAACAGAATCACTCAACAAAATAGACTATTATAGTGGTGCTTTTCTTTGTGGCTGAAGAGCTAGTTTCCTTTGTCTGCTAGCAAAGTGTCCCCCTTGTAGATTCCACCCTTTCTGACGAGCACCATCTGGTTCGATCTCAAGGAGGAAGAAACCATGTACTCCTGGGCCCAACCAGGGGTCACAGCTTTGGGTGAGTTGACTCTCAGTGTACACCCATCAACCACTATCACTCTTATTCCAGAGCAAGTCCATACAGTCCTGCTTACAAAATAAAGTAGGCATTATGTGTTACCTCATTATATAAATAAGCTCTCAGAATGATCAAGGTATGATAGAATGCTCAACAAACGCATATTATGCCAATGTTTGGTATCTTAAGGTTTAGCTAGTTTGTTCAATTATTAAAGGATCCTCAGGCTTTCTGGTTTACAGGCTCCATTGATTTCTTTTTGTCCGATGAAACTATACACACAAACAGGCATACAGACATGCAGAGATTTCAGATGGTACAGGCAGAAACTTATTTATCTTTGAAGGACTCATCTCAGTAGATGAAGGTATTAGCCAGAGAGTTATATATCCTCCAGTATCACAAATTCACACAAATCAGCTTGCCAAGTTACACAACCTTTGATTCGCAGGTAATAAAATGTGTAGCATCTGTTCACCTGAGGCAAAGTCGCAATTCCTAGCAGACTCTCAGTGACTCCAGATTCCTAGCTTTCTATCAAGCTGTTTCTCACTGACCTGAGGTCAGCTGCAGGTTATGTCAGTCTAAGGCCATGTTAGCGATAGATCAACATACTGTAACATATAAAATATATGATAGACTGCTATTAATGTAGATCCAGAAATGACATAGGGAACAACTGAAGGAAGGAAGAGAAAATGAGAGTTGCTAGGCAGGAGACCAACAGCACAGTGCTGCTGGTGGGGCCCCACCCTCCCAACACACACACACACTCCCCAATTCAGCCATGAAGTATTTGTTTCTTGCATCATGGAAGCAGCAACACTACTCAGTGTATTCCCTGCTAGGCCTATGAACATCCATATGCATGGTGGACAGGTGGCAGTCTTACTTGTGAATAGGAGCCAAGCTCAGATCCTTTCCACTTCATAGAGCTCTATGCTGGGGCACTGCATTTTGGGTAAATGAAGATGGCAGCCATCTTGGATTGGAACCAAACTTGGCTCTCCTTCAAAAGTGGTGCCACCACTGGGGAACGGACCTTCTAAGCTACTAGGGCACTTGGCCAATGCACAACCTGACCAACCAAAGGCATCAGGCTTGATAATAAGTGGGGTCGGGCGAGACAAGGATGGCGGAGCAGCCATACTGCAAGTACAATGATCTTCATACGGAAGTCACACCGATAGAAACCAAACTTTGGCAGGTATTATATATTTAATATTGGATGTTTCCTAAATAATTCTCACAGTGAATCAGAGCTGCAGAGTTACCAGATTCCATATCTCATGAAATGTGGCATTTAGAAGAGTGATTAGGACACCATACCCCACCTTTTCAAAGAAGTATCTCTGTTTGGTTCGGCAGGCATGTTAATATGCCTATTGGGTTCATTGCCTTTATATTCATGGAATTTAACAACATATTGCCATTAGTCAGGAGGGGAAATCAGCCAGATCAGAAGAACCAGCAGTTGAAGGCATGGATATGTTGCCTGGACCCTAAGTCCAAGCCTGAGCCTGAGATGTAGACTCATTGAACTAGTGTACCTCAAGAGAGCATTCCTGAAAGAGAAAGAAGTCTCCACCATCAGCCCTTCAGGATAGCTGAAGGCAGAATGTCAGCAGTTAGTAATTAGCACGAAGAATAAGCAAATCCCTGATCAGAGAGAAAAATTGAAGCCTGTCAGGTAACTGTGGGGTGGAGAACTCTGACCTGAGAAGACATCAGGTCTGAACGGCATGTGATTTAACAGGGGTGGAAATGGACAGAGAATTTGGCTAATAGTTTAATGTAGAAATAGGAACTAGAACAAGGTTATAGCACCTCTATAAACTAACAATGATATAATTAAAAGAAATATCTTCAAAGCAAAAGTAATATATTTAAGCCGTTATCAAACTAAGTACTGTTAAATAAACAACTTGCAAATAAACCCATTCTTTTACATCACTGAAAGTTTTAATAAATTAAAATGTATATAAATCTAATATAATGTATAATAAATTATAATTAAATTATAACAGATAATAAATTATAATAAAATTTTAATGTATAATGAATTATAAGAAAATTATAATGAAACCCAGCTACTGTAGGTGATAAAAGGTTAGGAAATGTGTTATTCATTTGAAATGGAATTGTGTCAGTGGGAATATAAAAGGGATAAGGAAAGCAGGAATCCCTCTACAACTTCATGGGTAGTGGTGGGACAGACAAAACACAGTAGACCTTCCATGGCTGGGCAATGACTGTATGTGTTTACCCTTACTGCAAAAGAAGGGCAGAAGGTGGGACTGTCGGGCCGGGTCACAACTTATCCCCCCACTGCTGATTGGCCAGCCGGACCCACCCTCCAGGGCAGGCCTGCCCAAGGCTACTGGCTCACCCAACTGCTGGCAGTCAGTCAGTCAAACCATGGTCCCTTCTCCAGATTACCACAGGGCCCATGGTCTGGCTGCAACACTGCTCACCAGATAAGGTGAGTGGACTTACTGAAAACAGCACTGTATGGAGTAAACAGCTAAAAGAAGGTGATTTGTGCCAAGCAAGTGTTTCAGGGCCTTGCCCTGGATTAGGGGCATGTTCTAGATCAGAACTGTGCAGCTCTTCCCTGCCCGCTTCAGAATAAAAGTTAAGCATGCTTCTTAAGAAATGTGCATTCAGCATTAGCTCAATACATTTTGCTGTCTGAGGCAGAACGGTAAATGGTGTCCCCCTCCCCCGAGTCAAGTTCCATTGTACCCATGGCTGGCATAATTACCGTATTTTTTGCTCTATAAGACTCACTTTTTCCCTCCTAAAATGTAAGGGGAAATGTGTGTGCGTCTTATGGAGTGAATGCAGGCTGCGCAGCTATCACAGAAGCCAGAACAGCAAGAGGGATTGCTGCTTTCACTGCGCAGTGATCCCTCTTGCTGTTCTGGATTCTGAGATTCAGAATATTTTTTTTCTTGTTTTCCTCCTCCAAAAACTAGGTGTGTCTTGTGGTCTGGTGCGTCTTATAGAGCGAAAAATGCGGTATTTTCTCACCTGACACAGGAAAACCCAAAAGCACATCTCCATGGAAGTAAAAAATAAAATGCAACAATAATAAATTAACTGACAGTTTTCCTCCCTTAGATGACACTCAAAATCAGTTGCCTTGAAGCAGCTGCCTCACTTTGCGTAAGGATAGGGCAGGCATTGAATGTGTTTATCCTAACATGTAGTCTGTTCCTTTAGTTCTTGTTTTCTGTTTGATGCGCAATGGTGTGTTGGCCCACCACTGCTTACTGGGCTGTACTGCTGAGCTGCCCAACTACATTTCTAGGTCCAGGCACTCATGTGTTCCAGTGTCCTTATTTGTATCTATGAAACATTGGAGGAAGATGTGGTCTGCGTGGTCCAAGCTGTGTTGTGTGCAAACACCACCTTTTTCTGGGGATTCCTCTTACATACAGTGACTGGCAATATGGACCTCAAAGAGCTGAAGCTTATAAAGCACCCACAGTTCTTAGTCATGTAGCTCAGTTCCTTCAGATATTTTCCCTCTGGCCGCTTAAAGTCTTCCTCATTTTACACCATGCCTGCTGGCCATTTGTTCATTGTCACACTGTACCTGAAATACCAATGCATAATTAAGAAACAGGTAGTAAAATATACAAGCTCAAATGTTCACTTGTTCATTCATTCATAAAATATCCACTTTGCCCAAGTTTTTAATGAAGCATGTTCCACAGAAAAGCTGGGCAGGTTTGGGGATGCATTTCTTCTGATGAAGCTTTGTGTGCCCTGTTTTTCCTGAAGGCATGGGGGGAACTCTGAGCGTCACCTGCAGTTCCTACATTGTAACATTAACTATCCAGAAACAAAACATGTATGGTGTAGCAACAATGCATTCTTTATTTGGGAGGGTGAGTCATATTGCTTCAATCCAGCTTCCCACCGATTGGGTCTTTAATAGGGACATAAATAAGCCTCCTTAGCATATGTGACCTCCTGACCAGAGCGTGTTAAACTCCAGGAACTATATTGCTCACCACTTTTCTTTCATTTGAAAGCATGTCCATCATAGTCCTGCCTGAAATCGTTTGATTTAATACCAACCCTGGCCTATCAGAAAATAAACGATGTTCAAATATGCTGAGAGCCAACTAACGGGGTTGCAATAGTCATGCAAGATGTTGAAAACCTCTTCAGTTTAACCACATGCTATAATGTGATTGACCCAGCTATATGTAATCGCTGCTCTTTAAAGAACACAGCAATGCATTTCGTACATGTGGCTGATATTATGATGTATTGTAGGGGTGGGGAAATTGTAGCCCTACAGGCATAGCTGGACTACAGTTCCCATCATCCCGGACAATTATTCATGCTGGTTGGGGCAGATGGGAGCATGACATCTTCCCCAGCCAATGCCATCGGAAGGCCTGCAGGTTCCCTTTAACATTTGGGCCTACAGCAAGAGCTAGCAAGCAAAGAGTGGTGATGGAAGGACTTTACCTGGTTTGAATGTCTCAGAAATCAGCAGAGCTGTTCAGATCTGTTTCTCCTAAAAGGATGGATTAGAGATGGAGTAGTAGTTTTGGGAAGGGGTGTCAGCTGGGTGGAAGCGGATAGGAAGGGAATTCATCTCCTCTCTAGCTCAAGCCAGTCTGCATTTGAGGAGAACATTATGTGCCTTTAATATGCATATCCCAGAGGTCAGAAAATATGTGTTGTGGGGGTGGGGGAGGCTGTTGCTCTGCTATAGATCTCATGCTTTGTCTGCAAAAGGTCCCAGGTTCAATCCCTGGGCATCTTCAGTTAGCAGGTTCGGGTGATGGGAAAGACATTTGCTGAGAACTTAGCTTTGTTGAGAAGAACACTCTTATTTTCTATCAACACACAAGCAGTGAGTGGGGCTGCACCATAGAATCATAGAGTTGTAGAGATGGAAGGAACATACTGAGAGTAATGTTTGATGTATTACAGTATTTTAATATTTTTTTGGAAGCCGCCCAGAGTGGCTGGGGAAGCCCAGCCAGATGGGCGGGGTATAAATAAATTATTATTGTTATTAATAATAATAATAATAATAATAATAATAATAATAATAATAATAATAATATTCCTGATCAGCAACTAGATGGGAGCAGCCCTGAAAGTGAGAGAACGTCATCAAATGCCACTGCTCCAGGGAGACTCGTGGCATGATTTTAGAGTATTATAATTTTGTGATAGAAATGACACCTCCCGTGTCAACTGCTCCAGGTTCTTGGGTTCTGGGTTACTATTTCTTTCAAATGCCAAAGACAGAAATGTATTTTTCAGGATTGGAAGCAGTGATGCAGCCCTCAGACTGCTTCCTAAAAGAATCTGCTGGACTGCAGATTCAGAAATGGACTCAACATGCCATCTGGGTCACAAGTCTGCAATCTGAGTTTGTTGGAGTCTTCTGCCCTCTCTATCTCTTGAGTGCATTTTCCAAGAACTGATCAGTTATGAATTTCCAAGACTATTCTAGGTATGATATGGGGATTCAGTTTCAAGATCCAAATTGGTGGAGTATACATGACTGCCCTATTTATTTATTTCCTGAAAAACTGTGTTCTGTGATGTTTCTGTTCATGCTACAGTAGGTTATGTTTAATCTTTCTTGGCGAAACAGACTCAAGGAAACGCTTTCTTGTCAGATTTCTGATGTTCTGTAAGCAGGACGCTAACAAATTTATTTAGCTGTTAGGTGGAATAGTTTATTAAAAGATTAACTTTCATGAACATAGAAGCAAACAGTTTGCTATCACCAAGAAGACGGGGCGCTTACAAAATAGGACACAAAAGCACAGCCAACTCTGAACAAAAGGCATTTATTGCACAAATGTCCTGCGTATCTGGAGGAGGAGAGGCTTGTGAACAAGTGGCAGGTCATATGGACAAGCGGGATTAGGGAAATACCCTTCAGTAATTGGTTCCAGAGCGTTTAGATATTAAAGTGCTGGTTCCCACAATGACATCTGTTGTATAAGCATGTCTTTGCAATGGAATAGGCCATTCCCTTGGGTTAATATTATTGATTTTTAGATGAATTGTAGACCAAATAATTATCAAAGATGGGATGATTCCCTTGGCCTCAGACAGCCTGTAGCTTAGTAACTGCAATTAGATTGCATTTATCCCACATGCTGAGTTCTTATAACTTGCCAATGTGAGACAAAATAGGAGCTCAGTGCTTTTGAAAAATCCAGCCATGGTTTCTGATTCCTAAACGAGTGCTGGATTCTTGCTGTACAATCTGCTGGGCATTTTAAAAGTGTATATCTGTTTTATAATACTTTTTTATATATAAGGCAACTGGCAAAGTAAAATGTGTGTGTGTGTGTGTGTGTGTGTGTGTGTGTGTGTAAATAAAAATGTGGGATTGTGAATAATTTTGGAAGATGAGTAATTAAGTTTTGGGGGATGTCTGTTTCTTTAGGTTCAGTGATTATTGAAAAGAAGACTCATTGCTCAGTGAACTTTCATGCAGAAAATGCTATTGAGCAAATCTGTCATCCAGGAATAGTTTTGATGGGAAAGTATTTGAGACCTTAAAGCTGAACTTTCTTCAGTGGGAGTTTGCAGATGTCATTATAAACTTTATAGTGGATACATGAATAAGTTATCCACAAAAGAAGAGCTCTGTAAAAGACTGAGGGACATCAAAGTGGGGCAGAGAGAGAATCCATTTGTGGCCATCACAACTACAATCAAGAGAACCAGAGACTGTTTTAAAGGATGCCTTGTTTCACTTTGCTGCAATTCTAGGGCGAGCAAAGTAGACATCTTGTTGAGCAGCCAAAACAAGTGCTTTGCTGAAACCCATCTTCTAAATTCTTGAAAGTTTTCTTCTGGAAAATATACTTCCATATTTATTCATTTTTTGCATCTACCACTGAGATCTTTTAAATGTCAGTCAATGTGGGGTTGTGTCCCCCCCCCATTAAACACTTCCATAGCACTCTGCAGTCTGTCCTACTGCCTGCAGTTCCTGATCTAAAACAGCCCCATGAGATACTGGTAAGTTATCTCATGACATCTTCCTCTGAACTTTAACTGCAGCATAGGAGGTCCTAGGCAGCTGGCTATCAAGCACCTCAGATTGGTGCAGTCACTGGCTTTGTTTTTAAAAGAAGCCCTACTTTCCACCCTAAAAACAAAACATACTCATTAAAAAATAAATAAAAGGCTTCACTTTTAAAATATGAACAGATGTCAGGACCACAGTAAGTAGTTTCTCCACCTTCCTGTGCTTATAAGATAGCCCAGCTGAGGATGTATCTGTCTTCAGACCACTGGAGAGATGGTGATTTGAAGAATGAAGGAAAAGGCACTAACAAAGATCTGTCTGCCAGCTTGAAAGTAATGTAAGTGCAGGTGCCGGAATCCCAAGGGAGCAGAAAAAGACTATTTATGTATTCGACCATGGCTGCATGGATGTTATTAGCTCAGAGATGGAAAGAAGATAAAGTTCCTACCAGAGAAGAATGGCAGATGAAGCTGATGGATTATGCTGAAATAGCTAAAATGACCGGAAGAGTCAGAAATCAGGAAGGCCAAAATTTTAACAAGGAATGGGAAAAATCTATAACTTATCTTAAAGACCATTGTAAACAGTTAAAATTGTTAGTAGGATTGAAATATCACTTGTAGTTTAAGGCTGAACTCTGGACACAATGGAGATGTAAAGGATTTCGATTATCATAAAAGATGCAGGAGGAAATGATTAATAATAACAAAGGGGAAGATGGAAGTCCAGGAACTTCCTTGGAATCTTGTCTTTATGATTTATGTTTGATACATCTCTGGATTTTTTTAATTTGAAAAACCAAATAAATAAATTAATATAAAAAAGTAATGTAAATGCAACAAAAACCCTACCCATGAGAATTTTGCCAAAATGTTCTTTCCCCAAAATTTCAATTTCTTTTCTCATGAATTGATGGAGGATGGTAGAAAAATAAAGATGTAAAAGGCCAGGAGAAATTTTCAGCATGACACCATTCAACACCAGACATTTATTGCTTATATTTTTAAAATGTTCAGACTCTGTTATTGTTTTACTTATTTTTTACTTCCAAATGTAAAAAAATCTCGTCAGCTCTTCAAAAGACCAAATAGACAAAAAAGGGAGACCTGAAAAGCATGATGGATTTGACCTTTTTATGTATCTAATAGCTGCTTGATCTTTAGATCATACTACCGACTTGTTTTCAAATTTATTTTCCCCCATCTGTGAGGCCAAGAAGCCTTATTTTAAAATAAAACAAAAACTCAGGATTCCAGCAAGAATTTGTGAGCTATAGAAAAGCCTCAGTACTGCATGTAGATGAAGGTCCTTGAGAAACAGCCACCCATAGGCATGGGACTACAGGTAAGGGCTATATTGACATTTCTATACTTATAATTGCTTACAGTTCATATCTGCTGTAGTTTCAAGAGTCCCTATTGTCAACAAAAGACTTTAAGTATTTGGAAAAGAGGGTGCATAGTGGAATATTTGCTGCATCAGTTATTTGATGTCAAATTCCTGTGTTTTGAGAACAAAAGTCCAAGAACAATTATTGCTGTTGTACCAGAGAGGATGCAAATTTGATGATCTCCAAGCTTCTGCATTCTTACTTGCCTGCGGTTCTTCTGTTGAGATTTCAAAGGCATGGAACACAATAAACAGCTTGTAGAGTGAAGGACAAGGCAATGTTTGATAGCATTGCTTTGATATTAAGTGGCTGTTACGTTCAGGAGCTACAGTTCAGTGTCAGGTGCAATTATTCATGAACAACTAGCCAGGATAATACTTTTGATTCAAACAACTAGCCTGAGTAATACTTTCAATCTAATTCTGGGAGTCTTCTGCCAGCAGCAATTCCACTGAAATTAATGGGATTAATATCAGTGGAATAGTTAGAAAATAAAGATCTAGTGAAGGACTTTGCACATATCATGTGAATTGTGCCTTGCTGTGAAAAGGTTTTTGTGTGCCAATTTCTTGGAATTGTTACCAGGGTAGAAAAATAAATAAATTGATTGCTTATAGTTGGAGACAGGGTTAATTTTGGCATAGTGGAAATGGATACCAAACATGCATGGAAATGGATACCTAACACTATTGTATTGAGGAATGTGTGTATTTGCTGCACAAATAGGGTAAAATCTGACACTTAAACTGCATGCATCTGAAAAGTCACATAGATATGGGACTGATTGGAGTTTGGGACCAGAAACAACTGAGGACCACAGGTTCTCCACCTGTGACATAGTAGGCTAGATTGAACTAACCCAGTGCACGAGTGGAAGCCAGAGCAAAGACTCCCAACAGTGCAACAGGGCTCCCCCCCTTCTTGCATGTCCTTGGTGCCTCTCTCAAATCCACCCAGGTGGGTTGGCAGAACCCACAGAACAGAATGCAGTGGAGTGGGGGGGGGGGGAGTGGAGATGGTTCTACTGGGTAAGCAGCGGAATTCAGATGACTGTGGTTGAGGAGGCTGGGGAAAAATAAAATGGTGACATATCAATCTCTCCTAGGAAGAAACAAAAATCAAATGCATTCCACATTGTTGATAGGCCCAAGGGACTGGACTAGAAAAGAAAGGCCACAGAAAGGAGAATGGCCACAGAAAGCTGAAGGAAGGACATATAGTGGTACCTTGGGTTACAAACACCTCGGGTTACAAACACTTTGGGTTACAGACTCCACTAACCCAGAAGTAGTACCTCGGGTGAATAACTTTACCTCAGGATGAGAACAGAAATCGCGTGCCAGCGGTGCAGCGGGAGGCCCCATTAGCTAAAGTGGTACCTCAGGTTAAGAACAGTTTCAGGTTAAGAACGGACCTCCGCAACGAATTAAGTTCATAACCAGAGGAACCACTGTATTCAAAGTAAGGGCATGGTCTACTCTAAAATACAAGGCAAGAGGCAAACTGGGTTCCAAAGGCTTCAGAATGAGCAGGAATCCTGTTGGAAAACTTGGAGCTAAGCAAAAATAAAATCTAACAAAGAAGAAGAAGACAGCTCTAGGACCGAGTGATCCCAAATGACACCCCAGTTTTTCTGAATTCAGATTTGTCCTTTTCTCTTGCCCCACTCTCTCTCACAAAAAATCCACTCCATATTTGTAAATGACAGGTCATGGTGCAAACACCTGGAATTTCTACCCCCCCCCGCCACTATTGTTTTAGGGGTTGATATGATCCCCTTATCAGGGTACAGGGAGACTCACAAAGGTCACCCATTGCTGCTAACCACATGGAGTAACAAATCTTGCACCTTCTTCATACTGGTGCATTATTTCTACTGAGGCCTTATCAGCATTTCTGCTTCTCACACACTCCAGGCAGAGAAAAAAAATGTTTCTGCAATCCAAATAGACATTCAGGCCTACCTCAGGCACAAACCTGCATTTCTTGGCCAAACATTTCTTCCATATTATACCACAGCTTCTGGGATGATTACCATGATACATGCAAATTTATTTCCCCAAACTGAGCCCAGGAGCAGTTTCCAATAACAGTCTCCATGCAATGATTATATGGGTTATTTCCTTTGACATTTCAGTACTGAGATGGAATACTTTTCAGGCACTTACATTTGCTACCTTGCAAAGGATTCTGTTATTAGTTCAATGACTCTAATTGATCAGGGATCATGCATGCATGACACTACAGTGAAACTAGAACACTTTCCCCAGCCATTATCCTTTTCTGATGGGACCTCTAGCTCACAGTGGAAGTGGGCAGGTGAAGTCTCTTGGGAGCCAGTGTGGTGTAGTGGTTAAGAGCGGTGGACTCATAATCTGGTGAACCAGGTTCACGTCTCCGCTCCTCCACATGCAGCTGCTGGGTGACATTGGGCTAGTCACACTTCTTTGAAGTCTCTCAGCCCCATTCACCTCACAGAGTGTTTGTTGTGGGGGAGGAAGGGAAAGTAGAATGTTAGCCGCTTTGAGACTCCTTCAGGTAGTGATAAAGCGGGGTATCAAATCCAAACTCTTCTTCTTGCAGATGCTTTAGGTCCAAGAAAATAAAGTCAGGGCAAGTCATATCAAGACAGGGATCAGTACCCTGGACAGTTCCCAGTGGGTCCTGCTGGGTGAGCAGTGGAAAGATGTTTACTCAATCTGGAGCCAAAACCATCTGAAACTTTAGAAAAGGCACAGGAGACCTCCTCACTACTAAGCCTCACTGTTGAAGGCAGTATCACCCTGAGCACCAGCTGCTAGGTATCACATACATACATACATACATACATACATACATACATAGTTTTATATGTATGCCACCTTTCCATAGCTAAAACCATGCTCCAGGCAGCTTACATCTTGGAAAAATTACACAATTTCAAACATAACAAAAGTTTTTCAATAAATGAAAAACCAAAAAGTACTCAACCAAATTTCCACATAAATCAGGGTAAGATCTAAAATAAAGATACAAATTCTCCCCCCCAAAAAAAACCTAGAACCTCACTCCCAACAAAAACCCCAAACAATACCCCAACCCAAGAGTCTTCCAGGATTCACAGCCAAGATGGCCTCTGGCCTCCCCAGCAGCCTCAGCTTTTGTAATTGGAGTCAGTCAGGGCCCTGCCCTCCCAGGCACAGGTGGGAAAAGGCCTACAATGTTGGAGGATGGTGGCAGGACCATATCTTCTAGCCAGGAAGGCCAAGCCGAAGCTGGATGTCCTTTCCTTGTCCTTTTTGGTGCACAGTGTAACTCCAGGATCTGGGGCTATGGCAACCATTTATGGGGGAGGGGTGAAAACTGAATCACTGGGTGAATTTCCCTGCAGCGGGGGGAGCTTAGGTTAGTTTTCATCAAGGTGGTGGCTGAGGACTGGAGTCGTATTGACCATGACGATCAGCAGAACCTATTCATCCGTGCTTCCTGGATGAGAATGTCATAGAAACAACATTATGTATCATTGTTCGCATTGTATTCTGGTCCAGGAATCACATCTGGAGAGGGTGCAAGGAGTCTGTGACTCACTGTGAGGCTGTTTTTAAAATCCAGAGAGAGAAGGGGGATTTTTCAGCCATCTTCTCAGCTAAATCTAAGTAAGGCAATGCCCCCTACAAATGTCAGGGAAGTTTCCCTTCCCTGCTCAAAATCCCCACCCCACCCCCCAGTTTCATGAGGGTAAATGATACCCTCCTGCAGTGCGCTCTACGTGGGGCTACCTTTGAAGGTGACCTGGAAACTACAACTAATCCAGAATGCGGCAGCTAGACTGGTGACTGGGAGTGGCCGCCGAGACCACATAACACTGGTCTTGAAAGACCTACATTGGCTCCCAGTACATTTCCGAGCACAATTCAAAGTGTTGGTGCTGACCTTTAAAGCCCTAAATGGCCTCGGCCCAGTATACCTGAAGGAGCGTCTCCACCCCCATCATTCTGCCCGGACACTGAGGTCCAGCGCCGAGGGCCTTCTGGCGGTTCCCTCAATGCGAGAAGGAAAGCTACAGGGAACCAGGCAGAGGGCCTTCTCGGTTGTGGTGCCCGCCCTGTGGAACGCCCTCCCATCAGATGTCAAAGAGATAAACAACTACCTGACATTTAGAAGACATCTGAAGGCAGCCCTGTTCAGGGAAGTTTTTAATGTGTGATATTTTAATGTATTTTTAATCTGTGTTGGAAGCTGCCCAGAGCTGCTGGGGAAACCCAGCCAGATGGGCGGGGTACAAATAATAAATCATCATCATCATCATCATCATCATCATTATCAAACTGGGGGCGGGGAGATTTCGTCCCTCATCTGCTATAAAGCCAAGCAGATTTAGCAGTGTGGCACTGTCAATGAGGGCAAAGTTGATGGGGAATAATAGCAATGTGTCCTGGATCATTTTCATAGTTGATGACAGCCAGCAGAATGATATCATATACCTATGGATTCAGGCAGAACAGTTTCAAAGCAATAATTACAGAAGAGGAAGTTGACACTAGCATGTTGTCTAAAATAGCAAGTTCTATTGGCTCAGGCGTCCTTTAGTTGGACTTCGGTAAGTTTTCAGAAACCTGAAAATGAATCCGAGGGAGTCATGTCATGCCCAATGAAATAAACATTGTATGTTTGCTTGTTTACATTCCTAAACCCTGCCCCAAATCAATGTGCTTCCTCCCAGTTCTTCATATTTAAATTAAGCTTCATACGAAAAGGTCACTTAAAAATATACCAAAATCATTCAAACCAAACCTTGTGTTCTTGAGAACTCTCAGTTGCTTAGGTAATTACGGTATTTCTGGTGAGCTGAGAAGTGTTAAGTTTTTGCTTGTATAAAAATAATTGAGCAAAAACTGTGAGCGATATCGTGTGGTGTTAATTCAAGGAGTTTAAAGAGATCCTAAACGAAATAAAGTTTTTTCTTGTGTTGTGTAAAAATAACCTCAGTCTTTATCCACTGTAAACTATGCTGAAATATAGGTATAGATATCTCAGCCATTAAGCAGATTCCCTCTTGGAATGCTATAAAATATTCACTCCAGTAGGTAAAATTAGTCAGTGAGTGCAAGCCATAAAATAATGTATTTTACTTTGCAGCATTTCTACAGAATTGCAGCGATGAAAGCATTGCCTTCTATTAATGGACCCTTTCCTAGTGTTATCTTTTTAATATATATATAAAGGTGCATGCAATAAATGTCCTTTTGAAATTAGATTTATGAGGAGCCTGTCACCACATAGCGTCAACAATTTATCCTCATATATAACATTTTGTAATCAGCTTTTTGGCTAATGAAATTAATTAGCACATGGGGAAAGATACCAAAAGGAGAGGGGGAGGGCATTTAAGAACTCCTTGCAAAGTTTGTGGTATATTTATATCGGTTAAATAAATCAGTTTTAATTACTTGGCTTCATGCATTGGATGCAAAATAATAAACCTTTTAAATCATGCCGGTGGGTTTTTTTTTTTAATTGGGAGAAAATTGTTAGAATTTCCATTTCCCAGATCTCCTTTTCTCTTCTTGGTGGTTTGCTACAAGTGCTTATTGATCCCAGCCATTAGAGAAGTCATTCCCAAATGGTGTGTCGAGGAATATGAGTGTGCCACAAGAGATCTGCTAACAAGCTGTGATTGTGAAAACTAAATAAACTATATACATCTTCCTGTAAGCTCAAAAAGTATCCACCGCATAGACGGAGACTGTCCATTTTGTGTTCCTGTTACAATGAGATTATTCGTTATTCATGGTATGATCCATTCTGGCATTGTCTCCTTTCAGTTAGCTAAATTGCAGCTAGGTTTCCAAGCCAAATCACGTGCAATACTGACTCCTTTCTTGAAATTAAAACAACATCCCAACACTTGTTAAAATATTCAAAAAGACCCAAGACTTTACAGATCTTCTTGGATTCCTGCTCTGTGAATCCATGTTTCCAAATCCAGAATTCTCACATAGGATACAGTATGAGGAGAAATGGTACAATTTGGGAGGGGGGAGGATACGTCTTTGCAGTGTTACCCTTTTAAAAGGTTCAGGCAAAATCGGGAGAGACATATGAGCGGAGGCTTCTTTTCTGGGAATTAGTGCAAATCTTTTGGGAACTTCTGCACGTGTTTAACTGCTTGCCTGTTGCCCAAGCCCAAGTGTTTAAATGACTTTGGAATCTATATTTAGAAGACTGTTTGGAGGACCAAGCCTCTTGACTACACTAAAGCTTATCCACCAGTACTTTAAACTGAAAGGAGATTAGTATCCTAAGAATATAAATAACTGAACAGATTTCTCATTGGTAGAAAATCCCCACTGAGTGATGGACAGTTCTTTGCCCTCTTCCAAAATATCTTGGACGTTCTAGATGCCCTACTTAAAGCAGCCTAGAAAAACCAAAGCAATAATTTCTGGGCAGATGCCTGGATATTCAAATTGAAAAGATGCATATGGCAAGTGCTTTGAATAATCCCCGGCTTTTAAACTCTTTAAATTTCAGTGGCTGAAACATGCTTTGCTATTCTGTCCCAATCTGCTGAATGTAGGATTGTGGACATGTTAAGGTAAAGGAGGAATGGAGAGTGTTTGACACATCCAACCCCCCCCCCCCCCGATTTTACTTGATTACAACCCCCAACATTTCTCAGGCTTGATAGGAGTTGGAATTGCAAAACATCTGAAGGACCACAGGTTTGGCACCCCCAATATAATCCCTTTTCTGAGCATTTTAAGAGAACGCATTAATGTTTATGACTTTCCTCTAAGACAGACCAGCATTAATATGCACAGATCACAGTTTGGGACTGAGAACATCAGATAAGATATCATACTAATACTAAAAACTAATAATCTATTACTTATACCCCGCCCATCCGACTCAGTTGTTCCAGCCACTATGGGCAGCTTCCAGCATGACATAAAAACACAGTGAGACATCAAACATTAAAAACCCCTTGATACAGGGCTGCCTTCAGATGTTCAGAAAGTTGTGTAGTTGTTTATCTATTTGACATCTGATGGGAGGGCATTCCACAGAGTAGATTCCATTGCCAAGAAGGCCTTCTGCCTGGTTCCCTGTAATTTCACTTCTTGCAACAACCGCCAGGAGGCCATCAGAGCTGGACCTCAGTGTCTGGACTGAATAATGCGGTTGGATACGCTCCTTCAGGTACCGTATTTTTTGCACCATAACACTCACTTTTTTCCTCCTAAAAAGTAAGGGGAAATGTCTGTGCGTGTTATGGAGGGAATGCCTACGGGTGGCATGCCTACGGATTTTCCTCCTCTAAAAACTACGCGCGTGTTATGGTCGAGTGTGTGTTATAGAGCGAAAAATACGGTATATAGGGCCAAGTCTATTTGGGGCATTAAAGGTCAGCACCAACACTTTGAACTGATATCAGCTAGAAGCTTTTCAGCAGGCATTTTTTAGTCTTATATTGCTCAAATATCATGTGAATAATATTATGCATCTCACCTTCAGGGTCTTCTCAGGCTGTTGTCCAGTTTGCTAGTTCAAAAGGTGATACATGTAGCCAGGCGAACACTTCACACAAATTCAATCAATGAAACACACAACCGCCAGATTTTTCTGGTAAGTAAGTTGTAGCTGGTGAACAAGTTTCCATCTATCTGAAAGATGAATATCCTCACCATAGTTAGCAATGCTCTGATAAGGCCTCCTTCTAGACTACCACAATGTGTTGTACAGAAGGCTTCCCTTGTAGACTACTTGGGAACATTGATTAATGCAAAATATAACTTACCAGGGATAAGAGACATTTCTCACCAGTTTTGAAATGTTGAAACTGGCTCATTTTTTTCTGCCTTCAGAACTGGAAAAACTGCATTCTCTGTTATGACCCAATTGTTATGGAATGGGAAGCTTACCAGGCACTGATTCTATCATCCTTTTGGCACAAGGTGAAGATCTTTTTACTTTGCTAGGTCTTTCATGTGGAATTTTAACATAGTTTATTTTCCTGTTGGCTCTGTTTTAATTCCTGCTGTGGTTTTTCCATTTTTACGATATGGTTTTGTTGGTTTTGTTTCAACTCATTTTTAAAGCGTATAAGCTGCTTTGTACACACAGGACAGGACTTTGGAGGCCAGAGGTCCAGGGTCCCACTTAGCAAAGCAGAGTTATTTTGGCAGCACAGAAAACCCCGTCAAGTGCATCTCCCTGTGAGGAAAAATGCAATAATCAGAAAATTGTATAATTAACAATTCACTCCCTTTTAATGGCATCAAAAAGCAGCTGTCTGATGCAGTTGCCTCACTTTGCCTAACGTTAGGACTGGCCCTGTAAGGAAGAATTGCTGTTCAATTGTTTGCATCTCTGTGCTGAGCTTTACAAGGGCAGATCTACACTTATGGTTTTTTAACATTAAGGAAGGGTTAAGGAATGGTTATCGTAACATAGATGGACACATGAAGCTCTACTTTTTACATTCATAGTGCATTATTACCTTGTCTGTTTTATCTATCTATCTATCTATCTATCTATCTATCTATCTCCAGTGCTTTTTTCCTAAAAAAATGGTTAGGGGTACTCTCATTTTGACTCAAGAAAATCACCATTCTATAGTTCAAATCAGGAAAAATAAATACAGTAAATGGACAAAATTACAAAGATTCACAAAATGTTTAGGGGTATGTGTACCTCTGCGTAACCTAGAAAAAAGCTCTCTCTCTCTCTATATATATATGTAATTTTGAAAAAGTAATAATAATACATATAAATCTCTTAATTCTTAATCTTTTATGCGGCTATATTGGTGAAACATTGCTCATTTGTCCCTATGTAGTGTTTTACTTTTTTTATTTTACTGCATTCCAACTCTGACCCCCCTCCAATGGGAGGGAGGGAGCGATGAATAATAAAAATTTGACAGCAGAGGGGGAGCAGAGAAACCAGTGACCAGCACACAAAGAAACAGTATTTTGGAAAGTGGTGTAGCCAGACATCACTTACATTTGATGGGGTGGTGGGAAACAAGGTAAAAAACATTTTAATCAACAAGCATGCCCTGTGACGTTTTAGAACAACATATAGTTCTAATAGGGGGAAATAACGTTAAACAGGTCAGTGTAGATCCAGCCCATGTTAATGAGCACCACAACCCCTTCTCTACCCAAGAACCTACAACAGAAAAGGCAAGAAAGCTGCAGCTCAAGCTTGCATGTGATTATGCACAAATAAATTCCCCTAAGTTCATTTGGACTTGCTTCCAAGTACAGTGGTACCTCGGGTTAAGTACTTAATTCGTTCCGGAGGTCCGTACTTAACCTGAAACTGTTCTTAACCTGAAGCACCACTTTAGCTAATGGGGCCTCCTGCTGCTGCCGCGCCGCTGGAACACGATTTCTGTTCTCATCCTGAAGCAAACTTCTTAACCTGAAGCACTATTTCTGGGTTAACGGAGTCTGTAACCTGAAGCGTATGTAACCTGACGCGTATGTAACCTGAGGTACCACTGTAAAGATGCAGAAGGTTGGGTTGTGTGTGTGTGTGTGTGTGTGTGTGTGTTTTGTGTTTGTGTGGGAGAGAGAAATCTCAAAAACAATAGGAAGGCGATTTGGCATTTTGCAGCTATAAACACAAAGATCATTCTCAGAGCACTAAGGAAAATGAAACCTATTCAGAACACCCACTCCCACCCAGCCACTATGCATACACCCTCAATTAAAACAATGCCCCTGATATCAGGCAGTATAATCTGCATTTTATTTCACTCATGAGCAAAATAACAAGTTACTCAGGCCTGAGGCACTCATGAGTGATATGGGCCGTGTAATATCTTCTCCACTGAGTTTCCTATTATTAAGCTTGAAATAAGGAGTTCAGAATTAACTGTGACAATGATTTTATGGAGAGACGGCATCACCATTAGCTTTTGCAGTTTACTGCTAATAAAACTTTAAATTTGCTACTACGCCTAATAACCTCCTTTGCCACCTTAGCTGTACAATTTGACAGGAAAAACACACACACACAACAAAACAAAGATCTCTGCCAGAAAAGGTGAGTAGTGAATCCCACATACACCTTATGCGATGCCCATCAGTTCTGGCTAGTCTTAAGAGCCTGCTATTTGCCAAGTACACAAATGTGGTCTGCAATGGGGGCGCTGGCCTTTTGGCTGATTATTTTGAAGTGCCCGTTCCCCAGGCCAAAGCAGCATTTTCACTTGTTTGCACATGTAACTGACCAGCTGTACGTGGCCTGTCAGAAGGATATTTAACTATAAGCGTTCTCGACACCAGCTGTCAATCCATTTTGAGAGGAGTCACATGAGTGAGCAGGGCTAATGTTTTAAAACTTACCAAGGTCTTGTGATGGATTCTGCGTTAATGAGGTACAAGGCTTCTATCATTTCAAAACTCTTAACAATACCACCGATGATGGAATATACACTGATGGGGCATAATTACAGTCAACAGATTCCCTTGAGATTTCTTCCCATTTTATTTTTTAATCTGTTTTCTCGGCATTCATTAAATGGTTTTTCTGTTTATTAATCTTCTTTGGCTTGACTTAGCAATGCATGCATGTAGCAACCATGTGATGGGAGGGGATATCCAGCCTTTTGACCCACCCAAACCATTTACTGCTATTTTTCTGATCTGGGTAAAGTTTCCAGCAGCTGGATTGGGGCATAAACTGTGCATATAGCAGTTCTTTTCACACTGGATTCCTCATTCAGCAAGCAACACACTACACACAAGTCTCTTTCTGCACATACTACATTTTTACATTTTTAAACAAGACACACAATGTGACAGGCTGTATGTAACTATATAAATTCTTTTTAACAATTCTTTTTAATTCTTTTTTTAAATACGATTCAACATATCATATCAAAATATCTGGTTCTGTAGACCGACTTATCATACAAACAAAACATACTACATTTTTGACATGGACTGTAATATCTCTTCGCGTGCTTGTGTAAATATTTGTGACAAAACAGCATATAACGAGCCAGCCTAAATAATATTCCCTATCATAGTCCTTGTTTATGATGCTGGGAAAGGGTTACGTCTTACAAGAGTCCTTCTTCTAAAGTTGGGTATGGAGAAAATATCTCGAACAAATTATTCTTAAGTAAAGTTTTGTTGCAAAACGTTCATTGGAACTTATTACTTTCAGAAGTGGCAAAACTGAACTTGGCTGTGTACAAAAAGTAAAAACCTACACAGCATTGCCTGCAGATTTACATCTAATTTTGCAAACCTCAAACTTATATTCTCTCTTTTTTTATTGCTCCTATTTCATTTTAAAAAAAATATTTCCAGCTTTTGATGCTGTTTGATTCTGAAGGATTAGAAAAACCAGCAGAGCAACTCTCTTGGTTTCCTAGCAGTAAGGCTAATCGTGGAACCTAGTTAATAAAAAGTATCTATATTCTGATTCACTGTGTGTGTGTGTGTGTATACACACACACACACACACACACACACACACACACACACACACCACCCTCTCACAGGGTGCTGTGCAACTATATAAAAATATTTACAAGCAATCATTAAAATTAATGGCTACTCAAGAAACATTTCGGACAATCGCATTGACCTGTTGACATAACAAATCTTCAAGAGACCCCTGGACGTACAAAGTGAAAATGCCTGCAAAAATTTGCTCCTAGCTGTCCACGCAAAATAAATGCTCCCAGCCCTGATTCAGTCAATCATACAGGGTTCAAGTCACTTGGCTGCCTTTGCATCCAGAGCTATACATATGAAGGCTTCCTCACGAGAGATGTCTGTGCTCTATGCACAGGGGTTGGGGCAAGCCAGTAGCTGGGTTTGCACATAATGCTAAGCCATGGTTTGTTAAACACAGATGATCAAACAAATCACGGCTCATTTCTCCAGAGTTTGTTGTCTTTTCTAGCTGCTCTTGCCTCATGCCTTTATAGCTTACCTTAGTGAGTGCATGGGGGGTGGTCATCACACAAACTACCGTATTGGCCCAAATATAAGCCACACCCACAAATAAGCCACACCTTTAAAAATTGGCGGCTTGGGCAAGGCTTGGGAGCTGTGAATGTGATGGGCGCTATTGCCCCACGCTCCTGGACTGGTCTATTGAGGGGTGGAACCGCACCACTTTGCTGACGGCCTCCCCCCTTCCCCCCTTCATTCTGATGGCTTGGAGGAGGTTGGGGAGCAGTGGGTGGGCTGGGTGCCATTGCTCTGCACTCCCGGGCTGCTTCCTGGGGGGAGGAAGCTGCGCCGCTTTGCCCGTGGTGTAAGGCTGCAAATATAAGCTGCACTTTAACTTTTTACAATCAGAATT
The DNA here is from genome assembly GCF_965112155.1 of Podarcis liolepis. NCBI lineage: Eukaryota > Metazoa > Chordata > Lepidosauria > Squamata > Lacertidae > Podarcis > Podarcis liolepis. The sequence goes on along the minus strand of NC_139559.1, from coordinate 69,068,262 downwards.
TGGAAAAAAAAGAAGTGTGGCTTATATTCAGACCAATACGGTATGTTTAAGAAAGGATGGTGCAATTGTACATCATACCAAGCGACTTGCGATCTCGATCACACGCAGTCTGTAGTCCGCTGGCAGTAGGAGTACAATATGGGCATGTCTTTAAGTTAACAGCTTACATTAAAAACCTGACAGTACCAAATCAAAGGTTATTCACCAAAGCCAGACTAAACGTCTTTCCTTCTGCAGTGTTGGATGGCAGGTTGAGAGGAGTTCCCTACCAGGACAGACTTTGCTCGTGCGCTCAAGACATCGATTCCATAAAACATATTTTGTTGCACTGTGCAAAATATGAGCAAGCCAGGGCTGAACTGATATTACTCTTGCTGGTACCTTTCCCGGGAAAATCAGAGGCTCACTATGTCAGGTTCCTATTGGAAGACCGGACAAACGCTAGAACATTAGCAGTGGCAAAGTTTTTATCAGTGGTTGCAAGAACCAATGATCACTATATTCTGAACAAAATGCTTGTTTAACCTGCAGGTAGGCTGTATGAATTGTGTATTGCTTTGTAACAATTTGTTGGGTCTCTGGACCGTAATAAAGGTTGATGATGATGATGATGATGATGATGATGATGACATCATACCAAGCCATAGCTAAAAAAGACTGAGGCTCATAAGCCAACAACAAACCATGCTTTCAAATCATAATTTCTTGACAGTAAATAGATCATTGTTAAGCCACTGGCAAGGGTTTGTGCACACAAAACATGGTTTAATAAGCCATAGATTACTTAGCATTACGCGTGAACCAGGCCAGTGTATGCAACAGTTTGGGTTGGGCAATTCTCCCAGCTCACATGTTGATTTGACGGGCAAGTATTTTTCTGAACACAGCAGTCATTTCAGAGGAATCCTGGCATTGATGAAAGATATTGTGAACAATCTTATAAAGGTCAGTCTGCTGAGGTTTCTCTGCCTGACATTGCTGTCAAGAAGTCAGCACTGCCAGTCATTGGTTGTTAAAAAGGCCCGTGTGCCTGAGATGTTGAGAAATATCAATTAATTGCAAGGGCAGCTATTTTTCCAGCTTGGAGTTTTTATGCTAATGCACACAGTAACATCAAATAACAACTTGAACGATGACAAATCCTTTTCAATTGGCACCGTGCGATTCATCCTGTGGATCTGAGGCTTACCCTCAAAATGGCTGGAGGTTGAACCAGTGTATGAAGCATCGGTGGAGAGATCGATTGGGCTGCTTACAGACCTCATATTTATCACAGGGCAAAGTCATAAATCCCCTTGTAGGGTTCCAGCAATAATACCGTTTATTAAAAGCAGTTGGTGAAGCAGCCTTAAAATCTGATCAGTCGTTTTGTGCAAAGAACAATTCTGGTGAATGCGATGGAGAATTAGAATTTATATTTATCTATGGGGACTCGCCTGATGAAAATCTCTAGGGCTGAGTGAAAATGGGTGGTGAAATTGCTACAAGGGTGGCATTTTGCTGAATATTGTCCAGGGAAGGTTGAGCTTCTCCATTATTTCAAGACAAGCTCCAAAAACAAAGTTTTCAAAAAATTGTCAGAAAAATATTTTCAATTACATTTTGGCTCATTTAATATTGAATGGAATTATAGTGTTAGTTCATATTGGTGGATGAAGGATTCAATAGGCTAAGAGAGTATAAATTGGGAAAGAGTAGGAATCAAACTCATTGCTTCCTATTAACATATTTTAATTGTATTTTATTCCATAACATTTATATACCACTTCGTTGTTGTTGTTGTTGTTGTTGTTGTTGTTGTTGTTGTTGTTTTAGAAAAACAATCTCACTCTTTGACTAGGTCTCTCTGACATGCTAACTCAGACCCTTCAAGTGTCCCTATTTCTCAGGGACAGTCCCAGATTTACAAAAGCCCTCCTGGTTTCTAATTTGATCCCAGAATGTCCCTATTTTCATCAGAGAAATGTTGGAGAATATGGAGTTATGACAAGGAGATGAGTAACTATACAATGTTTAGAAGACAGCCGAAAGCAGCCATGTATAATGAAGCTTTTTAATGCATAATGTTTTATTATGATTTTATATATATTAGAAGCTGCCCAGAGTGGCTGGGGCAACCCAGTCATATGGGTGAGGTATAAGTTATATATTATTGTTGTTGTTGTTGTTTAGTCGTGTCCGACTCTTCGTGACCCCATGGACCAGAGCACGCCAGGCACTCCTGTCTTCCACTGCCTCCCGTAGTTTGGTCAAACTCATGCTGGTAGCTTCGAGAACACTATCCAACCATCTCGTCCTCTGTCGTCCCCTTCTCCTTGTGCCCTCCATCTTTCCCAACATCAGATGGGTCTTTTCCAGGGAGTCTTCTCTTCTCATGAGGTGGCCAAAGTATTGGAGCCTCAGCTTCACAATCTGTCATTCCAGTGAGCACTCAGGGCTGATTTCCTTCAGAATGGATAGGTTTGATCTTCTTGCAGTCCATGGGACTCTCAAGAGTCTCCTCCAGCACCACAGTTCAAAAGCATCAATTCTTCAGCAATCAGCCTTCTTTATGGTCCAGCTCTCACTTCCATACATCACTACTGGGAAAACCATAGCTTTAACTATACAGACTATTATGGAATAGGACGTCCCTATTTTCATTGGAGAAAAGTCAGAGGGTATGCTAGCTCTGTAAAGGCAGGGACAGACTGCTGTTATTTTCCTCTGTGTCATAATATTGTAATAATATAGTCCTTATACCCCAAGGTCAGAATGGTTGAGTAAACAGGTTCACTAGCATCACCATATTCCATAGTGTTCCTATCTTAGTTTTTTTGGGGTGGTTTTTTTTTTTTTAGCAAACTGCATTTTGTTGGGTTCCTCTGAGATCTGTGCTGTTTAATCTCAGAGAATGTCAAAGGTCCTTGTTTTTAAGCTACAGTCTTTTGTTTGTAATGACTTGCCACAGAACTGTAATGTGTTACCTTTCCCCCTCTTCCTCTGTTTTTGACATGCAGCAGCTCGTTTCGTTTCCACTGCCTCTTTGGCTCTACAGCTCCCCGCTTGCCTTTGCCTGTGTCAGAAATGAATTAAAAAAAAAAAGCACTTGCACTTTGAACCATAAAACAAAAATACAAAGCTGGAATCAGAAGGAGGAGGTAAATTACTTTTAGTGCTTGGCACAGAAACTTTCACTTGGCTATTTCCTGTTGTTTTGAAACTCTGAAAAATCAATATAGAAACATATCATGGTCTGAAGGCAGGTCATCTGTGCACTAGGTGTTTTTAACAGTCAGCCTTTGAAGGGGGTTCTTATGCCCCCCGACATGAATCTAGAGTTCTTTTGCACTAAGTGTCCTGTTGAAACTACATTTTTGCTCCAGTTATCCATCTCAATGGTTATTACTTTTTACGGTTTCAGTCTCCCATCTTCTATTATAGATTCACTGATAGATCAATATGACAGAGGCAAGTTCAAAGGCAGTTAGCTGTACATGTCTATTATAAGCCCAAAAACTCAGAAAAGATTTCTCAAGCCAGAAAGGATGTACCTGACAGAAATGATATACAGAAACGGTACATGCTACTGATCTGTTATATATCCCCCACGCTCTTTGTCTTTTTCCACCCTTTTCTTTCGGCTCCTTCTCTTTTTTTTTTAACCGAAGTTTGTCCTGAACCAATCACCTGTCAGAACATCTTTCTTAATTTTGAGATCCTTCTGGCTGCTCTGCAAATTTGGAGCGAGTGTTTTCCCCAAGGGAGGAAGAAAGTTGAAAATACAATCTCCACTTCTGAAAGGAGACAGCAGAACATATTTGCTTTTAGGCAGAAGTCGTAAAAAGGAATTCTGACATGCTACATTTCCCAACCAGAGGCAAGTGAGAGATGCTATAAAATGAAATGGTGGTTTAAAGGCATAATGAATTTTCTTTCTTCTACTACTACTTCTTGTAAGCAGGTGGTGTGTCAGTAAGGAGCAATAACTAGCTCAGGAGGTCCAGGTTACTGGCAACTCTGCCTTTCCTGTCTCTTATTCCCGCCTGTAGGTAGGGATAACACCATCATATTGGTAGTTGTACCTAATAATAGACCCAAAGTTCAACTCAAGCCAGCTCTCAAGCTATTTTAGGAGTATAGAGACATGTAAAAAAAGAACATCCAGCTAGAGGAAACTCTTGACATCTGGGAAGGAGTTTAATCTGAATTGCATTCCAAAATGCACTGGCTTCATTTCCAGGAGCAATTCAGAGTCCTGGTTTTGACCTATAAAGCTCTAAACAGCTGGAGACCTGATAGCCTGAAGCATCGCCTCTTCTCACATGGACCTTGAGCTCAACCTTAGAGGTCTGTCTCTGACTGCATCCACCAAGTGCAGCAGGGAATTTGGCTAATGTGGGGGAGAAGGGTCTTTTTCAAATGTGTGTGTGTGTATTAGACACTCTGGTTCGCCAGGAGCGGCTTAGTCATGCTGGCCACATGGTGTACGCTGTGCTCCCTCGGCCAGTAAAGCGAGATGAGCGCCGCAACCCCAGAGTCATTTGTGACTGGACCTAATGGTCAGGGGTCCCTTTACCTTTTATTAGACAAGCATCAGACAGACAGAAGTTAAAATAAAACATTAGTGCTGTTTGAATGCAGCCAGAGTTCAACTTCTAGCTCCGTTGGCAGACTTCTTTCCTGGCATCTTTCTTCTCCAGTGTTCGGTGTTGGGAACCCAAGAGAGCAACACCACCCCACTTGTACCCCACTGACTGCTACTTGCTCCAAGCACTCTCTCTTAACACAGCCTCCTCCTTTACAGCGTTGCAGCTCTTTCTCTCTTGAACTCTTTAACCTTCCTCCCAAATACATCCTTTTAACTTTGCCTCCCAATGGCATGGGCAATAAAAAGGGGAGCAGAGTCTTGCATAAGTTTCCAGTTCCCCTGATTTGTTAGGCTCCCCCTTTTAACTAGCAAATTGAACTCAAGACCCTTCTGTGAATGTTTAACCTTTCTCATTAGAGCAGCCTTGGAAAAGGAAGAGGAAGAAAACAGCTATTTTATAACAAAGAACATAAAATGGCAGGACAGGTCCATTCCTTTACAGCTACTCTCTGCCCAGGTTATTTTATTTTAAAGACCATTGAAGGTGATATAACAGAACCATCCTTGGTTGCCTCCACACATTATTATTATTTTTGTCCCGCTGTGGTCTCTGATCAAACAGGTGTTACAAATTGTCAAAGCTCAACAGCTTTCAGGGTGTCCTGTTTTTTATTTTTTGAAATATGGCAGCCCCAGACTATTGTGGCACAGAAATCTTGAAGACTGTAGGGAATCTAATCTGTGATTTATGTGTCCCAGTTCACCAAAGTCTGGAGCAGTTATAGTCTTGTTTTTACACAAAGATCAGATGCTCTAGGGACTAGGCTCTGTGGTAGCTGGAGAGAGATTTTGAGTGTTTTTTCACCCCATGCCTACGATGTGTTACAGTTTGTCCTAAGTTCAGTGGTTGTCTTACAATGTTAATAAGAGAACTACACAATGAGTGCTGCATGGACATGGGCTGACGCCTATATCACAGACCAAAGCCTCTTTGTGCCAGCTGATAAAGGTGTGCTTCGTGTTCTGTTGCTTCGTCTTCTTGCCAGAGCGGCGCATATGCCAGGCACCCGGGGGAGGGGCGATCCGCCCAGGGGGGCATGACTTTGTCACCCCGCCCCTCAGGAATGACACCTGGGGCAAGCCGCCTCCACTGCCCCCCTTCCTTCGTCCCTGGGTATAAATAAGAGCAAAGAGGGGATGGAACTTTAGCTTCTGCAACCGAGCTGCTTAGCTGATGGATGTGCTGTGAGCTGTCTCCTTGGTTACTGAGCAATAAAGTTAATTACTGTCAAACCATGCCTGTTTCTGCTTACAGTGTTGAACCACCACAGACAGAAGGGCTTTTCTGGCAGCTGACATCATGATTCCCATTCAAACTTGGGACACGGCTGGTATAAGTGGATGCAGAAGATGGGAATTTTGTTTGCTTTACAATCCCTACACAGGCCGGGATGTGCTGGGACTGGGCTAGAGTGGGTTTGGCCCTTATCCCGCCAAGTTACTCTTCTCAAGCTCTCAAACAAGGAATGTAATGAATGTTCTCAGAGGGTGATTGCAGGATGGAAAAGGATAACTATGGGAACCATTATGCACATGAAAAGTGCTGTGGCCATAATAAATAAGAGCTGTCATTACCATGTTTCAGTCTCGCTGATTTCAGTGGAAGAGATTTACTCTTCCATGGTATTTGTGGCAAAATTGTGCACAAAGATATTATGTCCACCTCCTTCTTGCCACCTTTCGTTTGGTGCCGCGTACAGGACCTTTTCTAAGAACTGGCATTTGGCAGCTATTTGCTTTTTTATTTATTCAGTACATCATTAGACCCACTGCTATGTGGTCTAAGAAGAATACACCCCCCCCCCCGCAAGTGCACCCAGGAGTGGGACGTATGAGTAGGAAGGAATTAAGGAAGTTAGATTTTTTCCCAGAATGTCATGTGCTGTTGAGACGCTGGTTTGTGAAGTATCTCTTGGCACTTGCAATGGGAAAATAAACCATGGTGTACTTCCAGATCAAAATCTTATATCTGGCAAGCCTACTGAGAGAAATGTCTACCAAACAAAACTTTAAGAGGGAAATACTCTCCTGAGTAATGCTCTGTTTAGCTTTTCTGTAAACCGAAACCACTACATTGTATAGCATGCAAAAAGTAATTTCTGACAACTCTTCAAAGCTTTTGCATTATCTTGCTAGTGCCTACATGATGTGGTCCCAATAGTAATCTTAAAGCGCTTCCTACATTTCTGATGTTTTGTGTCATTTAGAGAGGACGGTATTTATGAAAGACTGAATAGCCTTTGTTGTCTCTCCCACTGAGCCATTATGACCCATAGAAGCATCGCTCACTAATTCTAAACTAAAAGATCAATCCTAACCCCATCTTCAACAGGTGTGAATTCAGCCACCTTGGAATTCATAGAAATTGTTTTTACAATATATGTGCTGACATGTTGCTATATAACTGCCCTGAATAGACTGTAGAAACTATTGAACAAGGACGGAATGAGAAATGAAACTGGAAGAAACTTTCCTCTGCATATGCAACCTCCCGCATGTTCTAAGATCTGAGCATTTCTGCCAAAAAGTGTCTCCGGCAAATTCAACTCTCTTTTTGCCCAGTGACAATTGAGGATAATGTTAAAAATGAACTAACAGCGATGGGAATAGTATGTTTGAATGATGTGCAGAGAAGTTGGGGAATGGCATTGTTTGAAAACTTGGATCCCATCCTAGTCAGACTTCACATAAACATTAGATCAAGGAGCTACAAGTTGTCTGTGGTTTATTCTGGGAAGTTGGTAGACTTTGGGCTCTACAACATAATTTAAGCATTTATAAACGTCAACTCATCTGTTTCTAACGAAAGCTAATAGATTATTTGCAGACATTTTAACTTCAGAAATTGCTTCTGTAATCTATTTCTATAGAATCGGCAAAAGAGGAAGCAGACATATTATGGGTCAATACCAATGAAAGGCCCTCTGTGCAGACATAAGATGCACAGTCCATTAAGTTTCAGGTCTGCCCCAATATGGATTCCTCTGATGTATGACTATTACATCCTATTTTTGTTGACTCAGTTCCTATGTCAGCATACAGAACTAAACATTTTGGCTTCAGCCCAGACGCAAGCTGTCTGTGGAGGATATGTTTCTGCTTCCACCACCATGACAGTAATGAGGAACGGGCATTAGCTTGATTTGCATAACATGCACTTCCAAGTTAGACTGTATGTCAGTAGGAGACAACTTATTGTGATGATGCCCACAGCATAATCTCCGTTTTGTGCTATCAGCATTTATTTATGTAAATTCCATCATTACAAGGGGTCATTTTCCAACCTTCTACCATGAAATCACTTTCCCTGCCAACAAACAGGAAGGAAACACCATAGGAGAATGGCCAGACGTATTCCTGTCATTCATATTCATTGGTCATGAAACGGAAAATGGGATGTGTGATGCTTAGGCTCTCTACAAGACTTGACAGCTATGAAGACAAAACTAAAATTTGATAGCCCACCTATGATCAATTTAGACAAATGCTGTCAGACAGACGGGCCCACCCACCCGCTCCTCCCTGATTCTACTGTCTTTTTAATTGTAAGAGTCTTTCAAGAATAGTTTCAGGGCTAAATGACATGCTGTAATAGCAAACTCATTCACCAAACATGGGCCCTTATCGCACATGACCTGGGCACAAGAGAGAAGTTATCAGCAGGGGAGCCCCAAGGCATGTAGGAGTACAAAATAGCTTTTTGTTAATTACCTCAGTAATGGCCTTATGAAGATTGAGCATGCTCAGTTGCCACGGAATGCTTACCTGTATTTAAAGAGGAGAAGTGGAAAACCAGGGTGGGGAGGAATGGAACAGAGGACTTGGTTGCCTGGCTGGCCACCCTAAACAGGAGCATTCCACAGTCACACAGTTTGTGCTCCTTGAGGAAAGGTAGCATGTCTTCTGTGATAAGAAGCAGTTTGCTGTAATTTATTCATGTCAGAGATAAAAAGAGAGAATAACAAATGAGGATGTTGCGCTTGTTACAGCAGTACGAAGAAGCTACGCCCGTGAAAGGAAGCTCTAAATTTCAGAGGCTCCTTCATGATCTTCTTTCTTTTCATTTCAAACCCCACCCCCGAGAATTAATGTAAATGGTAATGTGTGAACTTTGGCAGGGGTGTCTATGTCAAGGGTCTATTAAGTGGGCAGGAAGCCACTAAATGCATGGGCTTCCTGCTTCACCTGAATCAAGGTGCTGGTGTTTCCCTTCAAAACCCTTTAATGGCTTGGGACTTAAATACAGTGGGACCTTGGTTGTCGAACGGCTTGGCTCCCAAACAAATTGGCTCCCGGACGCCGCAAACCCAGAAGTAAGTGTTCCGGTTTGCGAACGTTTTTTGGAAGCCAAATGTCTGGAGTGGTTTCTGCGGTTTCCAACTGGGTGCAGGAAGCTCTTGCAGCCAATCGTAAGCCACGCCTTGGTTTTCGAACAGTTCCAGGAGTCGAATGGACTGCCGGAATGGATTAAGTTCGACAACCAAGGTACCACTGTATCTGAAAGTGTCTTTACACCAGTGGTGTGCGGTCAGTGGACTGGGGGCCCTAGGCTAGTCCCCTAATTGTTCCCCTGGCATCTCCTTCCCAAAGCCTGGGATGCTTCTGCTTGGCTCAGGGAGAGAGGTGCAATGTCACGTGAACAATTCCCTGCCCCCCCCGCCCATCACCTTTGCAAGCTGTTGCCTCTGGCTCTAACTGTTCCCCTACAAAAAACAAAAACAACAATAACAACAAAAACTCAGTGCACACCACTGCTAAGGCTGCACTCTTAACCTCCATTGAATTCATTAGGACTTGTTCTTGAGCAGACAAAATAATTGGTGCTGTTAGTTACAATCTTCACATTAGTCTGAGAGGTGCAGACTGCCAGCCATTTTGCATAGGAATCAGAAAATACCAAATTCAGAGATTGGGAAAGATAAAAGCAAAGGAACACAACTGAGACAGTTGAGAAACAAATACTGGTAAAAGCTAACAGTAGCACCCAGAAGACCAAACAACTCCATCTGCAAGAAATGAAAGACAGATTTTTGCCTAGAACTTTCCTTTGAAAAATAAGTTTCAAACAGATGCAACCCCTTCCTCCCCCAAACCCTTCTTAATGTCACTTTTATGCTACAAAAAATAAAATAAAAAATATTTTAAGCAACAACACAAGGTCTTCTTTTGTTAATTAGACAGATTTATCAAATGCAAAAATCATTCCTTATGGACACTTTGATTTCTTGAGGACTTCACTTCATTGATGAGCAGCCCCAGGCACGACACAGCTAGTTAATGAATAAATGTTTTTCCATCCATGCCCCCCACCAGGGCTATTAAAAAATCAAGATAGATGGCATGTGTTTGTATAAGATGACAATTTCTATTGAAGTGTATTGCATCTGCTGCAAGGGATCTTGTTGTCTTGCTCATCTTTTTGCAGAGCATCACTGGTTTAGCCACATAATTATCTGGGAATGCTACCAAAATGATCCAATCCTCCTTTTCCATTCTTGGGAAATACCCTTCTCTCCACCCCGACTACCACAACTCTTTCTTTTATAGAAATCCTAGGAAGTATTGTGGTATTTCCCATCACTGCTGATTTTTAGAACATTTCATCTAAGATCCCACATAAAGAGAATATGATAACCCACCAGACATATAATCATCAGTGTTCTTGTTCCAGGAATATGTCAGCATTCCAGAGGCGCATCCCTGCAGAAGAACAGATACGCAGCACATCCTTCCCTTCTGGTCATGCATCTGTCATGGTAAGAGCCACATAAATATGAATGTCGAGGCTTGCTAGCAAAACGTAGCATTTTGACTGGCCAGAAGAAAATGTCGGAAAACACCGGTAGTGGGTGATAAGTCTCAGTTTTTGCCCAATGTCACAGTTTGTTCTGTGGTTTACTGGCAAATGTTGAAAGTCTGCAAGGCCGAGAGGCCAATGTCATCATATATGGGCCCCATTGTGGTGACTTTTGCACACTATCCATGCTGCATGGGAGAAGCTTTTCAGGAGAGTAGCTCCTGAACACAGAAGTGAACCAAACACGTGAGCTGGGGCTGAGCTGTCGTCAAGGAAAGGGAGTCCCTCTTGAGTCGGGACTTGTGGTGTTGACCCCCCAACCATGTGCCTGGGTCATTTGAATGTTATCTCAGCTGCTCAGAAGTTATTAATAGAAAAGCAAATGTACAGCTTGGGCAATGTCAATGTGGAAAGGGCACCTACAACATTTCCTTATGGTTACTGTCCCCACAGCTCAGTTTGGTTTCCTGCTTAGGGGTAGAGAAGAATTTGAATCAGGGGTGTTTGGGGAGCATCCTGTTGCCTTGGTTTTGCTTGCACCCACTGCTGACACCACCTCCTCCTTCTCCAAGGCAAAGCACTGCCAACACCTTCTTTCATTGTGGAAAGGGGAGATAATGGCAGAAGGCCTCCATATCTTGTTGAATGTTCACTCCCGTCAACCTCAGCCAGCACAGTCAAAGGTTGGGGATGCTAATACTGAAATCAGTTGTTGGTCTGAAACCACTCTTCAAGAGCTTAAATAGGGGCCTTTCCCTCTTTTTCTTTTCTTTCCCATTTCCTGATGAGTGTACATTGGAACGATCTGTATTTGCAAAACTGGCATGCACATTCCAAGGAGTATTCCAGAATGGAGGCACAGGTACATTCCGCATTAGCAGCACAGTAATTTTCATGCCTGCCGAAGCACAGATGTATTCAGGCAGGGTCTTTTCTGGGTTTTCTGCTGCCTCGGCCACTGTTTCTGCACAGTGCAGTTTATTGCTCCACTTGCACTACTGCTCCACTTGCAGGCATAATGGAATTGATGCCTGCACCTCTAAAGACAATATTCCAGGGTGCAAAGCAAGGGCTAGCTGTATATATGCAAGCTGAAGTACATCAAGGCAATGTTACCCACAATACTATGTGTAGAGTAACAAAAAGTTCTTGTACAAGAGACAAGGGGCTCGTGAGCTCAAAAACCTGGAACCTCTCAGCCATGGCACTGCAGTATAAACTGAAGAAGCAGAGTTGCTGGGAATGTTGGCAGATATTTTTTTAACTTTCCCAGTAAGTCAGAAAGAGAAACGGTTAAACCGGAAGCCGGCTTCAGGCATTGCTGCCCTAAGAGGCAATTTGGGTACAGGAGGGTTCTGGGGCTGTATGTTAAGCCTATTTGTGTGTCTTCACCCAGACCCTTGTGTGATTAATGTGAACTTCTGCAGCCACGAGCCTTGTGGAAGAAGCACCTTGTGCAACCGAGAACTCCAGAGGAGGTTTTCAGTTGCACATGGAGCCCCACTGCACCTAGGTTTCCTCTTAGGGGGATAACATCTAAACAGGGCTAGGGCATTGCCCCAATACTCTGGACTGCTGAGCAACTCCGTACAGTCAAGGTAAAGGTAAAGGTAAAGGGACCCCTGACCATTAGGTCCAGTCATGGCCGACTCTGGGGTTGCGGCGCTCATCTAGCTTTATTGGCCGAGGGAACCGGCGTACAGCTTCCGGGTCATGTGGCCGGCATGACTAAGCCGCTTCTGACGAACCAGAGCAGTGCACAGAAACGCCGTTTACCTTCCTGCCGGAGCGGTACCTATTTATCTACTTGCACTTTGATGTGCTTTTGAACTGCTAGGTTGGCAGGAGCAGGGACCGAGCAATGGGAGCTCACCCCGTCGCGGGGATTCGAACCGTCGATCTTCTGATTGGCAAGTCCTAGGCTCTGTGGTTTAACCCACAGCGCCACCCGCGTCCCTTTAATAATAAAAATTAAAATAAAATTTATGATTACGTTAAAGACCACTTCAAGAGGCACAACTAAGACTACTTTCACAAAAGTGAAATAGACATTTAAAACAGTATACAATAACAACTTATAGATTAAAATTGAAATAGTCGTATGCACACGAAAAGACCTAAGATTAGACTAACATGCAGATTTACCCTGGGACACCCAGAAAACCAGCAATGGCAGTTTTCCGTGTGTGTGTGTGTGTGTGTGTGTTCTGCGCCTACAAATCTGTGCGCAAAATCTGGCGACCATCCGGGTCGTCTTGTGATTTTTGCCTAAGAGGAGATAATTGAGTTTTGGCTTGTCTGGAAGGTCAGCAAGCCTCACTAGACGGGCGTTGATGGTATCTCTATGTGCCTCATAGTAAAAAGGACATCTAAAAAATAAGTGTTCAGGGCTTCCTATTTTCCCTAATGGGCAGGCACGAAGTCTCGGGACTTTTCCAAAAGATCCTTCCAGAACCGGCGAGGGCAGAACCAAACTTCTGGCAAGAGTAAAGGCCCTTCTTGCATTTCTGGATACAAGGAAATGGAGGTATGCTGCCGGGACAGCAACATATCTCCCGTGTTCTGCAATTATGTAATCAGGGGACCTCAAGCACTCCTGTTGTCTTTCTATGTCCATAATTATTTGCCTGACCACGGATCTTGCTTGATCCAATCCCAAATTTAAGATGGCTTGAGGAGCAAGACCCAATTTTTGCAGAGAGTTCAGGACCGCTATCTGCCAGCCAAACTGGAACCGATCACAAATAAACTCCTTGCAGTGCTAAACAAAGGACGGGGACAACACTCATCCACCAACTCTGCATGTGGTTATAGACACACTCAAAGGGGAGGATTACTGTGTGGTTTAGCCTCTCCTCCTCCCGGAGGGGAGGGGTTGTGATCTGGAGCCGTTCCCGCACTTCGCAGGGGGCGTTCTGGCCCCTGCGTGCCGTCATTGCTGCTGCGCCACGCTCCCCGGTCAGTCTTCCAATTGGAGGGAAGCTTGGGGGCGGGGTGTAGCTGCTCAAATGCGGCCGTGGCAGCTCTTTCCCCTCATTGCGCTGCCGGGTTTCAACGGGTCGAAAAGATAGTAAAACGGAGTAAAGCTGCTTGGATTCCACATTGGGATCAGAAGATAATTAAGAATAGAGAAAAAGAGCTGATAGGGATGAAGTCCTGAATTTTGATGCCGTGTGTGTGTGTGTGTGTGTGTTTTCTGTTTCCCTAGCTGCCCAAGGAAAGCTTGACTGGGATCCTACTTGACATTCCATTATTCCATATTAGACCCTTTGCTAGGTTCATGGGGCATGGTGTGTGGGTGAGCGACCTTCCTTTTCCTTAATTGGCATGACCTTTGATGCATCTTGCTCAGCAGTCATCTAAACTATGCCAGTGGGTTTCTGGCTGTCCTTTTATCTAAATCAGCAGCATGTGTGAGTTGATGTCAAGAGCTTTCAGCCACACTATGCCTGTGAGTCACATAAGGCCAAGGACTGCAGGGTTGAGCAACGATCCATAGCTCTCTGAATTTCTCTTAATGATGAAGACTCTTTACTTCTATATAATTAAGAATAATACCACCTTGGAAATATTTTGGAAGGCTGCTTTTAAAAAATGCATTTATACTATTAGGGGAATATTTTTTAAGGCAGTCAGACCACGGCATGCTGCACAGACAAGGAAACCGTGGCCCACCAGATGTTGCTGTTGTTATTATTGTTGGACTAAAACTCCCATCAACTCTTTCCACTGGCCACTGTAGATGGGGCTGTTGGGAGTTGTAGTTCAACAACATCTGCATGGCCACACACATGCACCCAATTGCTGACATACTGAATATTAAACTGGACAAGTAATTTTATCATGTCAGCTAGATTTTCTTGTTTCCTTCCAGTGTCCCTGTTTTTAAGAAATTACAATCCTATTTAAGGGTTGTTAGCAGAAAGAAGTATTAGTATGGAACTTGGCTTATTAATGTCAACATATTAGTACAGTGGTACCTCGGGTTACATACACTTCAGGTTACATACGCTTCAGGTTACAGACACCGCTAACCCAGAAATAGTGCTTCAGGTTAAGAACTTTGCATCAGGATGAGAACAGAAGTCGTGCTCCGGTGGCGCGGCAGCAGCAGGAGGCCCCATTAGCTAAAGTGGTGCTTCAGGTTAAGAACAGTTTCAGGTTAAGTATGGACCTCTGGAACGAATTAAGTACTTAACCCGAGGTACCACTGTAATAGAAATTCCAAACAGTTCTGTGTCTACTCAGAAATAGTGTTGGTAATGGGGGCAGGAAACATGACTAAAACAGTGACATGGAGACCTAGAAAAGAGCACATTGGTCTGAATGGGCACCTGCAGGTCCTTGAATGCCATTAAAACCAGCTCTCTCGTTGATAAGATTAGTATTTCTCTTATGTTGGGTTGGGGAAGCTGTGGCCCCTTGGATGCTGTTACATCAGCCTCAGTCTTGGCCGCTTTAGAGTGAGTAGGACGACGTTGGGTTTTTGGCAAAACCGTGACCCTGAGAGTTAGGGCACCAAAGGCTCATTTTGTGGGCTGCCACGAAATGTAGGGTTTTCACTGCCAAACATTCCAGGGGGCTTTTGCTGGTGTTTGGCATTGCTTTGCAGTGAACTGGACAATGTCTGGTTTTTGGTGATATTGTGACCCCATGGGTTAGGGTACCGAAGGCTGTTTTTGTGGTGCACTGTGAAACATAGGGTTTTCACCGCCAAACGTTGCAGGCAGCCTTTTCCTGGTGTTTCATGCCATTTTGGAATGAATCGGACGATGTCGGGTTTTTTACAAAACTGTGACTGCGCAGGTCCGTGCACCAAGGACTCGTTTTGTGGGGAGCCGTGAAACCTGCAATTTTCACTGCCAAGGAATGCAGGGTGCCTTTTGCTGACATTTGGTTCTATTTTGGAGTGAATAGGATGATGTTAGGTTTTTGCCAAAATCATGACCCTGTGGTTAGGGCACCAAAGGCTGATTTTGTGGGGAGGTTGATTTTGTGGGGCGCTTGAGAATGATCTCTCCCTACCTTGAAGCTTCTATAGAAGATTAACTCAAGAATTAAGCAGGGACTTTTAGAGTAATTCCCCCCCCCCCAAGGAAACTAAGGGTAACAGAGCTTGAGTGTAATCTTTGTTGCGCTAGTAGTAAAGCTTTCATTAAACTATTTTCATGCTAATCGTGTCATATCCTTCTGTGTATACTTTTATGATAGCTATGGACTGCAATATTGCACAAATCAGTTTATAAGTTAATGTCTAATATAGCCCAAATGCACTACCTTCAGGTATTTTTGGAAGAGCAGATGGTGTATTGACTATGCCCTCTCCAAGTGACACAAAACAGAGATCTGGTAAGTAGAAGCAAAAGTAGCACATTCAATTCATTGTGTGAACCATAAGTGCCCAGGGTGATATTACTGTGGCAAAACTGAATCAACAGTGTGGCATAACTGTCAGGTCTGAGGCATTTTCAACAGTATCATGCATGGTAATATAAGACTTTATTTCTATGTATGAGAATTCAGTGCAGTTTTGGAGAAGGATAAATGTGGTATATGCACGGGAAAGGAAATTGAAGTGACAATGAAATTCTGTTGTGATTTTTGAATCCGCTCCCTGCTTGCTCCTCAGTGGCTTTCTGTAGTGTGTTCTGGAAGTAGTTGTTTAATGATACGATTTACTGTTCTACAAAAAGGGAGAGAGGAGGGCAGAGAAGATGGCAAAGGGTTTCATTGGAGCACAGGGCATGTATGCAAAAAATACAATGTAAAAGTTGGTTCTTCTGAAATCGCAATATTGTTACCATCAGCATCACTAGCATAAGCAAGTTACTATCAAGTAGCACATATTCAAACATATCTGGTTCTCAGAGAACACTAGTAAATGAGACACCTTGACTGTTGGTTCTGTATCCTTAGAGAATGCAAAAGTAACATTTCATGTGGCTACACCATGGTTACTCCCAGTGTCACATATGCTTGTTTGCCAGTCCTGAGAATGGTCAGTGTGGAACTCCTGAGAGATGCAAAGCACTAGGGAATGGTGCACAGGAACCTACATTGTAATTTGCAGATTTTCTGAGGGATGGAAAGGAATGTGCAAAAGCAAGACACTTTGCCAAACAGCTCAGGAACAAATACAGTGACATCAGCTCAGTATTGGTGTCCCAAAGCCAAGAGGAGTCAAAACTGGCTGCTGAAAGCCTCCAATGTTTTCAGCATTTTATTCCGGATGTTGGTGCTGGAGGGCTATGATTCATTCCTGCTGTGTCAAGTTGGATGCCTGTTCTGAAAAGACACACCACTCTATTTATTTAGCTTCTGTATACAATAGTATTGCAATGAAATTGTTTTAAAATAGCCTCATGTTCAGTATTACTTATTTCTGTGACAGTAATCTGATTTAACTGTTTTTAATTCTGCATTTTAAATAGTTGTAACCTGGTGGTGAAAGGTAATAAATTTAACAACAATAACAATCCCCAGTTTAGAAAAGTCTCCCAGGTTTGTCCTCAGTAACCAAAATTATATTATCAACATATACAAGCAGAAAAGTTGTTTTCCTTCATTTGCAAGGAATCGTACAAAACAAAGTGGCACTAATAAAGAAAAGTTCCAGGGTGGCAACAGAAAGCAAACTAGAAATGCTTTTGCAGTTCATCAAAACTATCCAGCAATATCAAGTTATAGGAAAACAGGTGCTATT
This sequence comes from Podarcis liolepis, assembly GCF_965112155.1. Taxonomy (NCBI): domain Eukaryota; kingdom Metazoa; phylum Chordata; class Lepidosauria; order Squamata; family Lacertidae; genus Podarcis; species Podarcis liolepis. Next base: position 69,051,132 of record NC_139559.1, on the reverse strand, counting down.
ACCAATAAGCCTTCTAGTTGGTTAGTTGGTTCGGCAATTGCCATGCACACGACGTGTGATGCTAACTATTTCCCCCAAGAGTTAAATGATAACAAATCAGAGGCAGTTACAGGAGAGCTATGAGATTCAGGTGAGTGTCAGATGCAATGTCAAGTTTTATTGCGGCCAAAGCCAGTGACACTAAACACCACAAGATCAGACAACAAGAAATCAGCAACAACCTCAGAAAAGAAAAAAAGGTTACACAAGGGAACTTTGCAGTGTGCCATTCAACAGAAGAGATTTACGCTTCCTAATTACTAAAGTGCAAAATTTAGCCACCTCATATGATACTGAGCTTGAGGAATCTTCCAGGAGGTATTTTCGGAGAATTTCAGGGGAGGATTCCAAATAATATTGAAGGGGTATAAATTTTGATAGAAGCGGTAAAATAAGTTGAACTCGTTCTTCACTATAAAATTCGCAAAATAGAAGAATGTGTGTGACAGATTCTACCTTATTAGACATACAAGGGCAGAGATGCGCATGCATTGTCAATCCCAGCAGGTATATAAGAGGATGACCCGGCCTGCCCAGGCCTCCGGCCTGGCAGTTGCCGAACCAATTAATCAACTAGAAGGATTACTGTTAATAGCACCATTATCTGCAGAGCAGGGGGTGTCCAGTCAACAGTGCAAAGGCTGAGCTGAAGCATTCCCTGCTGGTTACCTGCTTTCAGCAATAGGGGGTCACTGTTTGGTAGTACCCTATTGGTTAGCACTCAGATTCTAGAGCTCCCTATTGGTGGCTGATAGATAATTCACGAAATACAGAGCCCATGCATAAAACACAGTGTTCATTCATGAAGCAGTAACATAAATCTCCATTGCTACATATTGGGTGTATATTTCAGCAGTTGAACTTACAGGTTTATGGCCATGCTGTAGTGTAGTGCTAATGCGACTGTGAATAAAAGGTGGCTGGGCTCATTGTATCTGGTTTTGGGGGGGAAGATGTGACAAAACTGATGAATAAAGTGCCCCCCTAATTTCCATAATAAGTCCTTGAGTCTGTACTCTCAATGATGACACCAGGGACCTATAAGGTGCAGGGCTTTTCAGTCCAACCCCTGCACAGTCTCATCAGGGCTGACCTTAAGGCAATTAGAGCAATTTGGCCAAATTGCGCCCCGTGTGCTGTTGCTAAGGGCCCCCCCACACCAGGGCAATCTAGATGGATTTTATTTATATCTATAAGATTTTGCAGACTTTGGCTGTGAACTTTGGCCCTACAAAAAAGAAATTCAAGTTGAGCCCCACTGCTTCAAACTGGGCCCCACTGGCTAGCCCTGAGTCTCATATTGCTGGGCCTGAGTTGCCCTTCTCTTGCATGAAGTATCGGGTTTACAGTTTTGGGAGAGGGGAGACTGCGGCACTGGGGAGTGGGCAGGCTGGCGAGGCCCCCTAGGTTTAGAGGCCTGAGTTGCCCTGCCCTCGCATGAAGTCTTGGGTTTGCAGTTTTGGGAGATGGGAGACTGCCCTCTGGAGAGTGGGTGGGCTGGTGAGGCCCCCTAGATTTAGAGACCCTAGCCGAGGCTTCAGCCTACTTAGTTTATACATAAATCCGGCACTGCACACTGTCCATGCAAAAGGCCCTAGGATCATCTCCAGTTAAATAATCTCAGTTAAAGAATGCCAGTAAAATGAGACATGTGATCTGCACAGATCACAAAGAGTCTCGTAGCATTTTTTTATACTAGCAAGTTGCTATTTCTCCACTGCCAGAATGAAAGAAAGAACAAGCTGCAATGCCTCTGATTTAAAACAGGCCATTTATCAATTTGTCCCAAGCAAGTGGAAATTTTAAAACTTGGATTGGAATGTGCCAGGGATAGAGTACCCCAAGTTCATTTGTGGTGTGTTCTGCAAATCTGTATTCTGGGTTAGCTAAAAGGAGGTATGACCTAGAGAGCGTTCCAAGGAGCAGATAGAAAGGCCTATACTTGGCCCATAGACCAGAGGCTCCCTGCTGCTGTGGTAGAACTTCGGGCACAGTAGAAATAGGAATATCAAGAAGAAGGATGTTATAATAATCAATAGTAGGAAATAATAAGAAATGGGCGAACCTGTCCCCATATCCTTCCCTGCTCCTCCCATCACAGAATTGCAGAGGAGCAACTCTGTTTCCCCATCACCTGAGGTCATTTTCTGGGAAAACAGAAGAGCAGGTGCATACCCCCAACATTTAGGGAGGGTGATTTGGGGCACACACCCTCCCCACTGACCCTGTCACAGTTCTGCAGAAGGAAGGCCTGTGGGTCTGGCCAAGAGGAGGACTATGCGGGCATGTGGAAGGGAAAACCTATTCCAGTTGGAATTATTTGTGCTTGGAGCAGTCCTCCTGATGTCCAGGGGGAATGAACTACTTTCTTCTGCTCTTTGGTCTCTCTGACATAATGGGGAAACTAAGCCATTTTCCATATCCCCAGGAGATTACTTGAAGCCATTTTAAAACTCTGATAAACAGGGGCTATTTTTGGCATTTGTGTGTGTATATATTTATTGAATAGTAATCAGAGGTTAGCAACTGGAGGGGGGGCAGTTGTGTAAGAACAGGGCACTCACTGTCTGGGAAACTGAGATTGACAACTTTTCTGTGGTATATGTAAAGGGGAAAAGCTTGGAATGACAATCACATTTGCTTGCATATTCTGAAGTTTCCACTTAGTAGTTCGCAAAAATGTTTGCATGAGGGAGGGTTTTTGCATTATATTAAAAGGCATCTGTGAATTCAATCACTTAGAGCAGTAGCTCTCAAACTGTGCTCCTGTGGTTCCTCAGAAACATGTCAGCAGTTTCCCACGGAGAAGATCAGTCATGGCAAATAAGCTTCCTAGGAACCGTTTGCCCAACGCTACCAATGTCCCCCTGCGGTGCCAAAGGGGACTATTGAGTGTGTCCTTGGGTACACTCTCAGTTTATGCAGAAAAATGATGAGGCCCGATGGACTCAGCCTGCACACAAAGAGCTCAAATGACTCAGTCCCTTAGAAGTGAGAACACGAGAAGTCAATGGTAGCAGACAAGTATACATGGGGAAAGTCTTCTGGAGAGAAAAATTCAGATCCACTGATGTAGAGCAGGCATGTCCAACCAGTAGATTGCAATCTACCGGTAGATCCCTGGCTGATCCTGGTAGATCGCGGGAACCTTATCGATCATGGAATTAAAACAAGTTTACTGAAAGTAAACAAAAAAGAAGCAGAATAACTCTGGGCAATCCTACCCCCCAAAGCTCAACAACTCTGGGTAATCCACACCCACACCCACACACTCCTCCTCCCTCCAGTGACAATGGGTAGATCACTGCCAGTGTTTTTATACGGGGAGTAGATTGCAGTTTCTTGGGAGTTGGATGTGCCTGATGTAGAGCATAAGAGGGAAAGCTACTCAAAGTGATGTGTGCACTTGTCATCTTGCCTTTGCTAAGGAAAAATTAAAGCACTGGGCATGAGGCCTTTACAGAAGAGTTTACAATAGCATGCATGTCTCTGAGCACATCCTTGTTCCCCTTTTCTATTGAAAGTGCCATAGCTCAGTGGTACAGTGTATTTTTTAATGCAAATAGTCTACGTTCAATCCCTGTCAGCTCCGTGTAAGGCTGAAGAAGGTCTGAAGTCCCGGAGAGGCAATGCAAGTCTATATACTGTAGTCCAGCCATGGCCAAACTTGGCCCTCCAGCTGTTTTGGGACTACAGTTCCCATAATCCCTAACCACTGGTCCTGTTAGCTAGGGATGATGGGAGTTGTAGTCCCAAAACAGCTGGAGAGCCAAGTTTGGCCATGCCTTCTGTAGTCTATACTGAGCTAGATGGACTAGCTTTCTGACAATATAAGGAAGTGTTTCCTTTTGGTATCAGAAGTTGGCAAGACCAGGACAGAAGGCTATATTTCTATTATTCATTGCTAGGCAGAGTTCTCAAGTGTATGCATTGCTTTCTTATTTACATTTATATCCATGTAACTACTTTGTATGCTCTAAGCAGCATATATGGCTCTATGATCTATGAGCAGTAAAATGTAGGCTTTGCAAGATACTCCTTTTAAATGAATGTTGAATAAAATACTGGTCTTCATAGACCACATTCATCTGAGCTTATCTGGAATGGAATTAACCATTCTTTTAAATTTCCTTTACAGTAATTTTGATGAGATGTTTATTCTTTATGGTGTTATTTGGAAGATATATTGCTCATTGATTAATCCCAGCAAGGGCCTGTGGCTCATAGCCATAGGTACTGTATATTATCTATAATTTAATTTCACAGTGCAAGAGATTTTATAGATTCAACATTCCCAAACCAAATTCATTTAATCCAATTAAATATTGCTTAGAACCCCCGTTATTCTTATTTCCTATTACACCTGAGATATATTGTTTTTTCACACTGTGGTTCTTTGGCAGAGTTAAGTAATAAACCAGACCTGATTTAAATGGAAGCTATTTTTCCATTGTCTCTTTGTTTCAAACTGTGTGCCTTAATAATATGTGGGCCCAAAAAGCTACATTGCATTTATAATTTCATATTTAGAGCAGATGCATAAAATACTGTGTTTTCTTGGAGCAGAGTGAACAAGAATGAAGAACGCTGAATGTGGGTAAATCAGTGCAAAAGTAGCAGGACATGAATTTCATTCCTCCATCCTCCCATCTCTCCATACTCCGCCAAGAAAGTACCCTGTGATCACTCATTGAAGGATGATATATACGTTTAATTTTAATGGTGATGGTGATGATGATAAAGCTAGACAAGAACTTGATTGTCTTTCTCCAAGCAAAAAACAACTGATACAGGAAACTCCTGACTCCACTCAGATACTAAGGCCAGTGACATCTAAACCAGAGGGGGATAACCCTCAGTTCTGGCCCCCAAGCTAATTCTAACTCCTCAGGACCCCACCAATTTTGGCTAAAAGTAAACAAAAAAGTAAACACAGTGCTGGAGTGTGCAGAGCCCAGCACCCTAAACGAGATGAAAAGTGCACCGTCCCTGATTATCAGGTCAGTCATTTGAAGAGTGGTGAGGGAGTGGCAAGCCTACCTTATCAGCTATTATTATTATTATTATTATTATTATTATTATTATTATTAATAATACCCTGCCCATCTGGCTGGGTTTCCCTAGCTACTCTGGGCAGCTCCCAATAGAAAATTAAAAACACAATAAATACATTGAACATTAAAGGCTTCCCTAAACAGGGCTGCCTTCAGATGTCTTCCACAAGTCAGATAGTTGTTTATTTCCTTGACATCTGGTGGGAGGACATTCCAAAGGGTGGGAGCCAGTACCAAGAAGGCCCTCTGTCTGGTTCCCTTTAACATCATTTATCACAGTGAGGGAACCGCCAGAAGGCCTTTGGAGCTGGACTTCAATGTCCGGTCTGAACGATGGGGGTGGAGATGCTCCTTCAGGTATACTGGGCCGAGGTAATCTGCATGGATCAGCTTAGGAGGGAGACTGTGTGTCTCCCCGTGTGTGTCATGTGTGCATGCATATGAAAGAGTGTGCATGAGAAAGTCAGTCAGTGTCATTTTTATTGTCTGTAGTAAATGACTATCATAATTAATCACAAAAAACAAGCTATGGTCCCAGCCATGACCATATTGCTGGGCTTCTCTCCCATGCCAGCAATGGCTCAGTGCCCAGAGCATCCTGGGGCTTCTTCCATCACTCTGGCAGGGCAGGAAGAAGCCGCAGTGCAATGAAAGAAGGGAGTCACCCTCCAACTTGTCATGAGAGGCACTGATTCATCATAATGGAGTACAGCAAATTTAATCAGCCACTCTTAGTCCCTAGTGATGGTAGAACTCTGTAGCAACAACACATATTTCCTGGTCTGAAGCTTAGGGCTTCTCTAGATGATCTGTTTATTCAGCATCCATCTTGATTTGCTTGCACATAGCTTACATTGTGGTTGGACTTTATTTTGCCCTTACTGAACAGGTTGTGGTTGGACTCTATCCTGCCCTTACTGATTTATTTATGGGATGGTTGTCCAATAATGGGCATTCATCCTGATTTGTATGCATGACGTTTATGTCTTCCTGTTATTCATCCATACATCCCACACTTAGTTTTTAAGCATTTCTCTGTCACTTTCCTAACTGCAAATAATACTAATAATAATCCATTTTTAAGGTGGATTTGTTATGCTATGGGAACAGAGCACTTCAATTGCATAAACTTGCAAAATAATGACAGTTTGAAGGCACCCTTAAATATAAATGTTTAAAAGTATAAAAAGTCCACACAAGTATAACTCCACTGGCTTCACTCATCATGTGAAGAAGAGATGAAAAACCCAGTGGCAACTCGATGTGAGTTGTTTGAAGTACAAGTTAAGTTACATATTTAAGGGAACTATCCATTACGTAGGCTATTTAGTGTAATATTTCTAATGCTAAAAATCCAAGGATTGAAATAATCTGAGTTGAAGAGATTACTGGAAATGACTATCAGTCCTTGAAAATTAAAAGTAGCAGCCCCATTTAGCTGTGGGCTATTCCTCATGAATTTGAATAGACCTTGCTCTACTGAACATATTGATTCCACTAGTGATTGCTCATTGGCATCTTCACGAGCCATGGGGTTAGCGCACATTATCCTAGAACATCTGTCATTAAGTACTTAAACGGCACCGAGAGGTGACAATCCTGCCTCAGTGCCACAAGGTATAGCAAGCTAAGTGCATGCATTAAAAGTGGCGTTGTCCCTGGGATCATGACAAATGGCTGCACTTTGGAAGCAGTTGTTTAATGACATGATTTACAGTTCACCGAGAGGGGCAGAGGAGATGACAGAGGGTGTCCTCCGCCCACAGCACAGCCTGCGCAGAATGTCGCATGAAATGCTGCTGCTTCCAAAACCGCAAGCGTTGGCATCGCCAGCGTCAGCAAAGTCAATATCAATCAGTAAGCAAACAAATATATCTGGTTCACTGAGCATGCATAAATGAGACACCTTAGTATCCTTAGAGAAGGCAGAGATATGTGGCAGCTTGGCATGATTACAAGAGAGCATCCTGTAGATCTGCTGACTCTTAATCAACAAACAGGCACCAAGAAAACCATCATGTCGGGAGGCTGAACAATTATACAAAACGGTGTAAGCCGCTGGCATACAACTAACTGTTTCAGGCCATCTGTGAAAGATTTGCGATATAGGCATAGGAAGAAGTTAGGGTGGTAGTTGACGCTAGTCCTACGAAGAGTAGAAACGAAGAGTTGAAACTTACAAAATTGCTTACTAGATTTACCACATTTTTTGCTTTATAGGACCCACTTTTCCCCCTCCAAAAATGAAGAGGAAATGTGTGTGCGTCCTATGGAGCGAATGTAGGCTCCTTGGTTTCAGCGATAGCAACGCGAAGCCTCCGAAGCACAGAATGAGTGCTCCCTCCATGCTCCGGAGGCTTCGCATTGCTTTCGCTGAAGCCTGGAGAGCGAGAGGGGTTGGTGTGCACTGGCCCCCTCACTCTCCAGGCTTCAGGGATAGCTGCCTGAAGCCTTCGGAGCGCAGCGTGAGTTCCTGCTGCGCTCCAGAGGCTTCAGGTTCCTTTCGCCGAAGCCAGGAGAGTCTTGCTATCCCTGAAGCCTTTGGAGCGCAGTGCGACTTCCCGCTGTGCTCCGGAGGCTTCAGGTTCCTTTTGCTGAAGCCGGGAGAGCAAGACTCTCCTGGCTTCAGCAGAGAGGGAGAGCTGTGCAGCACCCCTTCAGCCAAGCGGGAGGAGAAATGGAAGGGGCTCTGTTTCTCCTGCTGCTTCGGTGAAGGGGTGTTGAGCAGAGAGGAGGAAATTTTTTTTCTTGTTCTCCCCCTCTAAAACAAGGTGCGTCCTATGGTTGGGTGCGTCCTATAGAGCGAAAAATACGGTATTCATTTCAATCAGCCTGTTCTGAACAGGGCTTCCTTGAATGCAACCCATGGGAAGCTGACTCAGACTATTTGTCCATCTAGCTCAGCCCTGCCTGCACAGACTTCCAGTATCTTTCCCATATTTCAGATAGAAGTTCTTCCCAGCCCTACCTGGAGATACTGCGGTTGTAATCTGGTAATCCACATCATCATCACCACCATCATCATATTATTTATACCCCACCCATCGGGCTGGGTTTCCCCAGCCACTCTGGGCTGCTTACAGCATAAATAAAAATGCAAAACATCAAGAATTAAAAACTTCAGGAGGGTGTTCCACAGGGAGGGCACCACTACAGAGATAGCCCTCTGCCTGGTACCCTATAACTTCACTTCTCGCATTGAGGGAACCAGCAGAATACCCTCAGAGGAGGACCTCAGTATCCGGGTTTAACGATGGGGGTGGAGACACTCCTTCAGGTATACTGGGCTGCAAGATGCTCCATAGCTCCATAGCTATGGCCCTTCCCCGCTAGTGGGGACTTCAAGGAAATTGTTGATGAGATATATCTCCAACTCAAAACAAGAGTTCTGTTTTCAGGAGTTGGGATGTGGGTGGGAATAGTCATTTCCCTCCCTTTCCTACTGTCTTGCTACCTGCTGTCATCTTATTACACACTGCTAAAGAGTAAGAGTTAGCTCTCCCATTAGGCAAAGTGAGGCAACAGCCAGGGAGTGTCTCTGAGGCATTGGAAGACAGAGCTGTGTTTGTCACACCGGCTGTCCAGCTGGTATAGGGAGAAGCCCCAGCGCTCTCTCCAGTGGCCCACAGGCTTTTGCTTGTGATACATTCTGCACAACCCTCAAGTCCCAGAGAATGCACACCACCACCCAGTGTGGTATAGTGGTTAAGTCTCGTAATCTGGTGAACCAGGTTCGCGTCCCTGCTCCTCCACATGCAGCTGCTTGATAACCTTGGGCTAGTCACACTTCTCTGAAGTCCCCCACTCAGCCCCACTCACCTCACAGAGTGTTTGTTGTGGGGAAGGAAGGGAAAGGAGAATGTTAGCCGCTTTGAGACTCCTTAGGGTAGTGATAAAGCTGGATATCAAATCCAAACTATTATTTTTCCATTAGTTCCTCTGTTGCTGAAAGGAAATGCGCCTTCCTTGTCAACTGCTTTTGTGAGGACATTCTTTGCCCTCAAGGCCAGCCAAACTGTGAAAACTATCCAAATGATAGTCTTGGGACAACTATATTTGGAGGGGGGGGGAAACCAGCAACTAAAAAACACGCCACTCAAGCCATGCAACTCAGGATCCTATGAAAATGCAAAAGGACTTCCTTGATTCATAAAAACAAAAACATAAACAGGGTGCAATCTATCAGGGACCCACATGGTGGAGAGATGGGTTCTGCCCACCAGAATGGACGTGTTTTTGTTTTTTTCCCATTTGCCCTCTGAAGAGTCCACAGGCTTCCTATATGACATCAAGGCACATGATGTATTTAGAACACATTCTGTTGAAATTAATTGAATACATAAAAATGAAAAAGAGTTGAGAAAAGGATGTTAAAGATTTATGAATGCTAGTGAAATGATTAGAGCACACAAAAGCTTTGAATCTCAAAGCCAGCCTTCCATCTTGTTCTTACATATCTTCCTCCTTTGATCATCCACCCTTCAAACTTTTACATGGCTTTAATGTGCTCTTATAATTGTTTCACTAATACTGTTGAAGATTAAAGGTATGAGTCAAATTCAAGCCTGGGTTTTTTTGTGAGAGTGGGGAGGGGTGGTGGTGGAAAGGGGGCGACCAGGCTTAATTCTGAATAAACGTATGCACATGTGGGCGTCCTAATCCATTGTCTTTGCTGCTGCTTTGCATGTAGTTCAGGTGTCCTGGAACTGCTGCTGTGAAGGCTGCGGGATTTCAACCCCAATTTCCACGTCTGCTGAACTTCATGGCATGGCCACCTTCTAAGGATTCTGTTCCATGTCACAAATTGTGCCCCAGTCACACCGGCAGGGTGGTGGCTAGGACCATTACTGTGGTGTCTGAAAAAAGAAAAGAAAAGGGAGTAAGCTAAGCATATCTAACAATGGCTATTTGGCCAACACCACATTTTGCCAAATTACGGTGGGCATGTGTTGAGTGTGTATCAGTAGCACTTGCCTGGGTGGCTACTTGGAGTAAGTGAGGCTGGGCAAATGCATGCTGACATAATACTGTTGAGGCTGCACCTGCAACTATAGGCTAACTGTCTGCGGTCCAATACAGGCAACTAATTGCCAAGCTGTTTTCTAACAGAGTTTCACCTTCTTGTCTGCATTTGCCCTGTTTTATACCATTATGTAAACTGCTTAGGGATTCGTTTCATGAAGTGGCATATAAATCTTGCTGAATACAATAAGAGATCAACGTTTGGTGTCTTTACCCTGTCCTTTGGCATCTGATATATATATATATATATATATATATATATATATATATATATATTCCAGCTGACAAGAACCTACGAGAAACTAGAAATCCGAAGAGCCACCATCTTATGTGATCTCTTGTTCCTACGCAACTGCCGAGACAACAACTTAATTCCCACATGCTTCCAACTTAAATTCCACTCTAAAACCCCAGCTACCGAAAGGATCCTGAAACGAACTGAACTATCCCTAATCAGAAATGAAATACATAAGAAAAGATACCTACTAAACCAAACCAACAAAGATCTGCTCACTCTTCACCTCAAACTCTGTAACAAAATCCACCCTGCACTCTGGGACAAATGCAAACAACTAGCCGTCTGGAGAGCTGAAACTGAGACCTCACATAAAACAGACAGACACACCAACAAACTCCACAAACTAGAGAAACGCCAGAAGCCCAGCCACCCTCCACAACAACCCATGAAACAAACAGTACATAACATATCAGACAGGATCCTCACCTCAACTGAAACCAAAGTACTCTCCAAAGGTTTCAACTTTGCAGTCGCCCCGAGACGCATCCCCACGGAAAACATCATATGCGGAGTCGAAGCTAGCCTAACCAAAATCAACCCAGATGAAGCCAATAAAATCAGACTTGAAGTCACCAACATCCTCTGCTCCAGCAAACCACCCAGAAGCAATTTACACAAAGAAGAACAGAAAGCACTCACCAACCTGAGGAAAGACAACAACATAATCATTCTCCCAGCAGACAAAGGTAATGCCACTGTTGTGATGAACACATCGGACTACCAAGCAAAACTATCAAATCTACTCCAAGACCCTACCTACCAACCTATAAAAACAGATCCCACCACCTATCTGGAAAAAACCACCAAATCCAAAATAAAAGCCTCTCCTATCAGTGAAGAAATCCAGCTAAGAATCATCCCCAGAGAAAAATCATCCAGATGCCCCAAACTCTACGGTCTCCCCAAGATACACAAAGAAGGAACACCACTCAGACCAATAGTCAGCTCCATAGGCTCACCTCTACAAAATCTCGCTAAATTTCTCGCTAAGCAACTTCAGCCCTATGCAGAATCCATCGCTTCACACGTTACAAACTCCTTCCAGTTCATAGAAACAATAAAGAAGCAAAACCTACATCCCGATGACCTACTTGTGAGCTTCGATGTTGTATCTCTCTTCACACAAGTGCCCATTAATGAAGCCTTGACAGCCATTCAAAACAAATACAATCCCCCCGAATACATCCTGGACCTGACCAACCACTGCCTAACCAACACGTACTTCATCCACAATGGACAAAGATACAAACAGATAGAAGGAGCACCTATGGGATCACCCCTCTCACCGGTCATCGCAAATTTGTACATGGAACACTTTGAAACCAATGCTTTATACAAGTCAGAACACAAACCCAAACTTTGGCTCAGATATGTTGACGACACCTTTGTAATTTGGCCACACGGGAAAGAAAAACTAGATAGCTTCCTCACACATCTCAACAGCCTACACCCCAAAATACAATTCACTATGGAAATAGAAGCCAACAACCAACTTCCCTTCCTTGACGTCCTAATCTACAAAAAACCTGATGGCTCACTAGGACACACTATCTACCGGAAAAAAACACACACCAACCGCTACTTACATGCACAATCACACCACCACCCTGCACAAATAAACTCCGTAGCCAAGACTCTCATCTCCAGAACCAAACGCCTGGCTGACAAAGACCACTTGACAACTGAGTTACAGAATCTCTCTAATGTGTTAATCGCCAATGGATACCAGCAAAACAGGGTTACGAAGCTAATCCAAAAAGAAACACCCCCCAAAAACCAAGACACAGAAGAAAACAATGGCATGGCCCTCCTTCCTTATATCAAGGGCACTACAGATAAAATTAGCAAAATCCTCCATAAACACAATATCAAAACAGCCTTTTGCACCAACCAAAAAATAGCCAATATCCTCAGAAACCCCAAAGATAAAATCCAGTTGGAAAACCAAGGGGTCTATGAAATACCCTGCAAAGTCTGCCCAGCCACGTACATTGGACAAACAAACAGACGAATAAATGCACGTATCGCAGAACACAAGAATGCCGTCAAAAAAGAAGAAAAAACTTCCTCTCTTTTCCAACACATGAAAGAAACAGGACACGAAATTAATTTTGCAGATTCCAAATTGCTCTTTAACATGGAACATCACCACAAGAGAATAATCATGGAAGCCATCGAGATAGAGAAACACCCTCACAACATGAACAAGCGTGACGACACGTCCCGCCTGCCAGACATCTGGAAATTAGCCCTCCCCACAAAAACCGACACCAGAACCAGAGGCACACAGAACGCCATCACCAATCAACCACACCAGACCCAAACCCAGACCCTCTCCACAGATAAATTACAGACACCATCCAGTAGCCAAACCATAGTGGCACCTCCGGATGCTGCACCCCCCTGCAATCCCTACACAGATCTGGCTGGCACAGGGCACAAAACCACAGCTCGCCCCTATACACGAAGCCAAGCCAGAGCACAACTAAGTGCAGTACAGCCATCTTCTCAGAAAAACTCTTCACAAGCTCAAGAGGTCAAGACACGAAAGCTTTAGCAACTAATCCACACCTAATGACCCACCTAAGTGGTACTCAGAATATCACTCAAGAAATCACTCAAGATATCCCTCAAGTAATTAAGGAACAAAAGAAGAAAAGGCACACTAACCTGGGAACTTCCTCTCTGCCCAGAACGTTGGAGGCTATACACCACACCCCCTCAACAGTATTTATAGGAACTCAAACACTGAGATCCTGCTCTGTTCCAGTAACAAGAAGCCGAAAGCACCAGCCTGAAGATGACGAGTGAGACCTCGTCGAAACGTCGCCTAGACACCCCAACTCTTACACGGGAAGACACCCGAAGACACCAAAACCTGCATATATATATATATATATATATATATATATATATATATATCACTATTCTTTTGGTTGCAATTTTTTTTCATAGAATCATAGAACTGTTGGAAGGAGCTGCGAGGGTCCAACTTTAGTCCAACTCCCTGCGATGCAGGAATCTTTTTGACCAACATGAGGCTCAAACTCACAACCCTGAGATTTATGTGTCTCGTGCTCTACTGACTGAACTATCCTAACTGTCATGAGTCCTGAAGCGTCTCTGGACTTAGGAGTAGAGTGGCAGGCTAAGAGGGATGAAGAGGGAGAACAGAATAAGAACATTGGGTTGGGAGCTGAGACTGGGGAACAGAAGCTGGAGGCGGTGAGCTCTTCCCACTCTCAGGCGGCAGCTGTCCCAGTTGGTAACACAGGACTCTCCTCTTCCCTCCTGGTGAGAGGAGCACAGCAACATAATCCACCAAGGGGAGCAGCCCACTGCTAAGGGTAGGGAAACCAGAGAGTCAAAAAGTGAGGGTAAAGCCTAGTTGTCCAAGACCCCATGGTGCTCCCATCACTGGGCAAATATGCATCTTCCCCAGCGCAGTGAGCTGAGATAGTCAGAGGTCATCTAGAAAGCCTACACACGACGCAAGTGTGAGATTTCAACTCAAAACATAATGTGGGACATTTTGCTGTATTATGGAATGTTTCTTTGGATCTCTTGCCTACCATATCCAAAGACATGGGGAACTGTATTTGAAATTATGTCTCAGTTATAAAGATACTCCTCTGTCTGGGAAGAGCCCACAGTCTGCAATGACAGTTCCTCTGTGGCCACTGAAGGTTTGAGGATGAGAACACAGCACTTTAAACACATATTTTGCAAAGGCACACGTACACGTTTGAACATTTAGCACATGCAGCTTCAGAATATTAACTTTGAGAATGGGATTGTGGGGTTCGCTTAATAGAAGGGCCCCATATTATTTACAGTATCTTAAAAAGCAGAAAGCAGAGACATCACCTTGCCAACAAAGGTCCATATAGTTAAAGCCATGGTTTTCCCAGTAGTGATGAATGGAAGTGAGAGCTGGACCATAAAGAAGACTGATCGCCAAAGAATTGATGCTTTTGAATTATGGTGTTGGAGGAGACTCTTGAGAGTCCCATGGACTGCAAGAAGATCAAACCTCTCCATTCTTAAGGAAATCAGCCCTGAGTGCTCACTGGAAGTACAGATCATGAAGCTGAGGCTCCAATACTTTGGCCACCTCAAGAGAAGAGAACACTCCCTGGAAAAGACCCTGATGTTGGGAAAGATGGAGGGCACAAGGAGAAGGGGATGACAGAGGACGAGATGGTTGGACAGTGTTCTCGAAGCTACCAACATGAGTCTGACCAAACTGTGGGAGGCAGTGGAAGACAAGAGTGCCTGGCGTGCTCTGGTCCATGGGGTCACGAAGAGTTGGACACGACTAAACAACAACATATTAGATAAGGATTACTACTCTTTATTCTTCTAGAACATGGGTTTGATCTCCAGCTTCCCCCCGCCGCAAAGACATGAGATTTCATGTGCACACCACATGCTGCCATTAGCTGGTGTCCAGAGAATATAGAATGGGAACGAATTTTCGCATTTCCAAAGGTGTTAAAAAGATCTGCTGACATAACCAGTCACTTTGGGCCTCTTGAGCGGAGAAAGCTGCTTTCAGCAGGGCAGGTTGCTAAAGAGGGGAGGTTCAGTCTCCTTTCCGAATGTTTCAAGGAGCACACAGATGTTACGCATTCTCCAAGATGCATTTGGTTGGGAAGGCTTGCTCATGTCATTTAAGCACATGTTGAACTCCTTCTGTTTTAGGAGGTCTTAAACTCTTACCTCAAACAGCGCTGCTCATATCAACTGAGATGATGTTGGGAGAAAGTCCCGGAAGACTTTGCCAGATGCCCACGAGAGGGTGTCCTGCCTGGATTCATCTTAGCAGCTGGGAAGATTTTATATTGCTAAGAGGGATTTTTTTAATTAATTGCACAACTATAAGATTGTCATGAAACAGCTGAACAGTCCTCTGGAGCCCTTGCTATGGTGGTTGGGTTTTTTTTTTTTTTTTTAGTGAAACAATGTCAGGCAGAAACAGGTTCCTGTACTGATTCACAGGGAAAGATATATGAATAGCTTTGTGTTTCGGTTCAAGTGCACAGGAGACATTGTCCCCCATGGATGTATGCATTCTTCAATCCACGTTTTCTTTTCTTAGGCTGTTTCTCAAATAATACCACTTATTATAGATGAATTTAGTTACATGAACAGAGCACGGTTTGTAATGCAAGGGCAAAGCTTTTGATATATTTATATCAAGCTTTTGACACAGACACACACACAAGTTTTCTGAGTGCCTGTCCTAAGCTAAGATAGCTACGATAGCTAAGATAGCCCCTAACTGAACCCACCAGCTGGTTAGAATGACAAGGTGTGTAAAGACCAAGAAAAATCAAGGAATGAGACTAAGGTTCATTGACCGACAAAATTAGTTTTAACGAAAGTTGTTGTTTTTTAAGCCGCAACAAAAGTAACTAATAATGTCTGTTGGGAGAATTATTGTTATTGCTATTATTGCAGTTAGCCACAAGAGTAATTAGGATTTAGGACATGGAAATAACATGGGAAAACACTCCTCCATGTCTATATTCCTATAAATATGTGGGGCATCACCCAGCCCAGTCTCCTTTGGAGTTATTTGTTGTTTGACATCAGATGTCAAAGAGATAAACAACTACCTGACATTCAGAAGACATCTTAAGGCAGCCCTGTTCAGGGAAGTTTTTAATGTATGACATATTAGTGTATTTTTGGTCTTTGTGGAAGCCGCCCAGAGTGGCTGGGGAAACTCAGCCAGATTGGGGGGGGGGAACAAACAAATAAATTAATAATAATAATAATAATAATAATAATAATAATAATAATAATAATTTGCATTTATATCTCACCCTTTCCTCTAAAGAGCTCAAGGTATCATACATGGTTGTCCCCTTCTTCATTTAATCCCCACAACAACCCTGTTACACTGTGTTACAGTGTAGGTTACACTGAGAGGTAAGGACTGGCCCAAGGTTACCTAGTGAGTAGGAATTTGAACCCTGGTCACAGGTAAGCAAAGTTTCACCACATGAGACTGATGCACTCTTATGCCATTTTTTCCTGCAAGTAACTCTGCACATGCTCTGAAACCCACCTCTACAATGGCAGGTAAAGTGTGGTTAGCAAAAGTGATTGACTTTTGGATTTGATTTTAAAGTCTCCCTCTGTGTGAAAGAGATTTGCTGCCTTCCTTTACCTAAACAAACTCCTTTATCTACATTTACAGTTGGCTTCACTGATCTTCAAAGGGCATTTCTGTCTTAAAATCTTCCCTACTTGCTAGACTGCAATTTTATTAAGCTACTCCTTGAGTTCTAAAGGTATTTTTCATGGCTAGGCTAAAATCTATACCCTTTGGCCTCTGGGAAAGTAAATCTAAGTTTATATTACTTTATTTTACCATCTTTAGAACAGTCTTTAAAAGAAGGGTACTTGTCAGTAAGGCACCCCCTGCTGCACCCAGTGCCCTGGAGCCTAGTGGCTTTCTGGCTAGGCTCATCTTGTGGTAGCAAGCCTATTGGTATTTTTTCCACAAGCAGACAAATACTCTCTCTCCATGGTCCATCATTTATGATATAAAAATTAAAGGTAAAGGACCCCTGGACGGTTAAGTCCAGTCAAAGGCGACTATGGGGTTGCAGGGCTCATCTTGCTTTCAGGCCGATGGAGCCAGCATTTGTCCACAGACAGTTAGCTGGTCATGTGGCCAGCATGACTAAACCGCTTCTGGCACAATGGAACACCCTGACAGAAGCCAGAGCACATGGAAATGCTGTTTACCTTCCCGCCACAGTGGTACCTATTTATCTACTTGCACTGGCTTGCTTTTGAACTGTTAGGTAGGCAGGAGCTGGGACAGAGCAACAGAAGCTCACCCTGTTGTGCGGATTCGAACCGCCAACCTTCTGATCAGCAAGCCCAAGAGGCTCAGTGGTTAAGACCACAGTGCCACCCGCATCCCTATCCATCATTGGCCACATTGGCAGTGTTGGCCAAAAAATGAAAATAGGTGAAATGTTGGTAGAAACCATTGGGGCCCTTCTCCTTGAGGTCAAGAAGTCAGGTAAAGGCAAAGGACCCCTGGATGGTTAATCCTGTCAAATGTGATTATGGAGTGCGGTGCACATCTCACTTCAGGCTGAGGAAGCCGGCGTTTGTCCGCAGTCAGCTTTCCAAGCCATTTAGCCAGCATGACTAAACTGCTTCTACCCTGTCGTGTGGACTTGAATTGCCAACCTTCTGATTGGCAAGCCCAAGATGCTCAGTGTTTTAAACTAAGGTTACCAGATTTTTTTCAAAGAATCCGGGGGAACACGGCAAGGTCGGGGCTCCCCTCTTTTTCTCCTTCCTCTTTCTCTCTCTCTGCCTTCTCCTTCTCCTCTCCTCCTTCTCCCTGCGTTGGCTCTGGGGTTTTCATGGTCCTGGGCTGGGCAGTTGGCATGGTGACCAGGTGCTCTCACTCCCGGCTTGATTTGGGTCGCGGGTGTGTGTGTGTCAGCAGTTCCCCCAGTTGACGCTCCGGGAGTCCCCGGTTCCCCCTCGGCAGTGGCGCCCGCCATTTTGCCTAACCGGAAGTCCACATATGATGTGTCTTGTGCCGTTGAACCAATCACGCAACATTCATTCCTTGCTAATAAATCTACAACACTTAAAATATAAATCCGGGGACATTAAATGAAATCCGGGGACATTCCAGGGACGTATTTTGTCCGGGGACAGATTTGTAAATTCGGGGACTGTACCTGGGGAACTGGGACGTCTGGTAACCATATTTTAGACCACAGTGCCACCCGCTCCCTTTTCAAGAAGTCAGATCGCAATGTGACTACCTGTAGGAATCCTAGTTCACAGGTGCTAATGTGGTAGACCCTTTCAGCGTCTCTTAATGGAATGTGGTTGTGAAGAGACACAGAAGAAGGGGCAAAAAGTTTGATACTTTCCTGTCTCATAGCTGGAGGATATTTCCCACCCTGAAACTGATGTACATTTGTGTGTAAGAATGTTTTGTGTTTCACTAAACTCACTTTACGAATCCCTAATAACATTAGTGGCTAGGCTCATTCCGATCTCAGTTTCCAGACCTCTTTTGAAGCAGGGTCAAGAGCCCATCCATAATGGCTCGTGTGGTCTTGTGGTAATGTAACTGGTGGAAACATTGCTGCAAGAAAATAATATTATCAGATGTATCATCTCTGCCTACAATAGTGAAAAAACCACCAGGTCTGGGCAGTGCTTGAGGTGTGAAATTTTAATCAGTCATATAACTGAAGACTGAATAACACAGCTCAGTCACATGGGACCAAGACTAGGATTAAGTGTGAAACCCAAGCACTGGCATTTCCTGAATTTTGAATGATTAGCTGTGCAAATGTGCAATGGTCTCTCACGGTAGCTTTCTTCCCTTAAATGGAAAAGAACCACTCGTAAAGAGTCTTTCCGTCTAAAAACATTTTCTCGGAATCATGATGTGTGGGCCCACGAGAACTGTTCATCAGTTCTCATGTCATGACAACGCTTTAATCAAACCCTTTCCACAGTGAATGAGTCTTTCTTCTTGGGTCTCTCTCTCTCTCTATGTTGCAGAGGTAGATTTCATTTTATGTGGTGTTCCTGACTTTCAAGCATATAAGGAAAATCATATAAAATCACAACAAGCCCTTGAATGGATTCGTGCAACCATTCCTAAACGTCTGAACCCGGTGTTGAGTGGGCCTTGCCCCTCCTCATGCAAGGCAGAGAGCTTTCAAAGCCCCCCACCTTGCTTACCAGGCTCTGGGAAGGTTGCAGGAGGGCTCCTGTGAGAGCTCAAACAGTCCTATGGGGAGGGGGTTCCCTCTCCCATACCTTTTTAATTATCTTTTTATTTTCAGTGATCTGTGTAAAGCTGTGATCACATAAATGAAATCTGTGTACGATGCAGCGTGCCTGTGCATTCACGATGATGTGTACTCATGATGCTATCGGGACGGTCACACATGATCCCACTTTCAATACTATTTACACCTGCAAAAGTGATGAGGCGTTCATACTGCTTCAATTCCAATCAGTGCATATCCTGCTGAAGTCATATACGTTTTCATATCACAAATGTTCTGGGCTTTGTTTGTTTCTTCATCACACCTTTTTGGGCACTGGACAGCAATAATGTGGTAGGATTGGGAAAGCATCGCAGAGCCACTAATCATCCCCATCCCCACCCAATACATTGAAAGCACTCTTATACCAGTTTAACATTCGTGCAGAGACTCCTGAGGGCTGTAGTTTGTTAAGGGTTCTGCGAGCTGTTAGGAGACCTCTATTCCCTCCACAGAGTGCCAGTTCAGAGCTCCCTGTGAAGAAGGATTGGTTGTTAAACCACTCCGGGAACTGTAGGGGAATAGGGGTTTCCTAACAACACTCAGCACCTTTGTGTAGCAAGGTCCCAAACCCTTCCGGGAAGTGGAATAAAGACACATGAAACCGTATTTTAGGTTAATGGGCGAAAAAGGCCACAACTTTATTGGTTACAGAATGTGAGTGGTATTGGCTTAGGCATTGGAAACCACATGACTATATCTGACTTCTGCCCATCTGCAGGAGTCTTGGAAGGGTTAACCACCAGTAGGGGGAGCCCTGCTGATGCACATCAACTATGAACTCCCCCAGGGTCACCGCTAGGGGTCGTGCCATGGCCCTAGCACCTCGCCTGGGGCTTCGGACAGAGACCACACACCCCGGATTCCTTTAACGGAATACCCTTGAATTAGGAGGGGTAGGTGATGGCCACTACGTCCCCTCCCCTTCAACCTAATACTCCAATGCCTAACCGCCAAGCCTTACAAAGTTGTGATGATTTGCTACAAGGTAGGCGAAAAATCAAATGTCCAGTGCCAATTTGCCAAGTGGGGAAAAATTCCTACCAGACCCCTTGGACAACCAAGGTGACCAACCGAGGTCCATAGCAAGGTCAAGAAATAAAGAGCCTAACCTAAGGGTGGGAGGACGGGAGAACTGACTAAGCAGGGAGAAAAGAGAGGCAAGACCTTGCCCATGGGCAGTTTAAATAGCCCGTGCCATGCCCCTGGATGGTCCGGATTGGACAGCCTAAGGATGATGTGGCTGATGGCGCTGGAGCTATCCCGCCCCGTGCGTGTGGGGAGGGCTTGCTCCCAGCCTGCAATGTCATCTCCCCAGGAATGGGAAATGGCTTTAACAAAAGACAACTCCCAGGATTCTTTGGAAGAAGCCATGTCTATTAAAGTGGTGTAATAGCACAGAAAATGTATGGTACAGATGTGCCCCAAGCACAATAAATCCACAACTAATGTTGCCAATAATGTGCTGCAGAATAGTAAGCTAGTCTGGAAGCGACCCCTTATACTTTGGCATGGTTTGCTAGGAAGAAAATAAATATGGGAAAAGAATTAAACAAATTTGCAGCAGTAGGACTATACTATGTTGTTTATGTTGCTTGGTGGGGGGGCGGGGGGCCAAAACCTACGAGGAAACTTAGAAACTGTTGAGGCAATGCAGTGATTGGATAATCAGAGTTTCTGTAATATGACAACCTGCGGGAAGTGAACAGAAGAGTTCAAAGACCATAAGCCATTTGATTCTTTCTCCTAATTACCAATATTCAGCCACAGAAGTCTTAATTGGCTTGATTGAAAACCCAGTGACTTCCATGGACTTTATTAGATTTAAGATCAGACCCCATGCCCCGACTTTTCATTGCAGGCCATAAATATAGAACATATTTAGGCACAGTAGTCTCCTCAGTGCACAAATTTTAATACTCAAGCTTCTGCTGAGCTGGCTTTGTTTAATTGGGGGAAAGCAGCGGAAAGAGCAGTGGTCTCTTTTTCCACAGAGGGGGAGAAAGGAAAGAAACCACACAACTTATTTTATGTTACAGCATAGCATCTTCATATATTAATCCCTCTCTTAAAAATAATTATACATAGTTCGACTGGCTGGGAGGTTTTCCATGCTGCTTCTGAAACCACTTCTTTGGGTAGGGGGCTTTTATTACCCTCCCCCCCCCAGCCTGATAACAGTTCTAAGAAGATGGGACCAAGGGGGAGGAGGAGGGAAAGTCTTGTGAGTCCTTTGAAGGCACTGCAGAAACCCCAATGCTCACTCAGAGACCACTGGTGGATGGGCCACAGGCTACTGAACTTGTCCCAGTTTGGAAAGCAGTCGTTTCACTTCCTCCCTCCCTCCCCTAGATAAAATTCATATCTTATATTTTACTTGGTCCAAGAATATCCTGCTGCACAGTACCTGAGGTGAACTTGAAGGACCAAAGCGAGAGTTTTGAAAATAATTCAGAAATAAAGGAAAGGTGTGGCTCAGACATAAAGGTATGTTAATACCTGAGTTCTTCCTTCTCTGAATGAGTCTTCGCTGATGAAAAATCGGTTGGTGAGCCCTGCAGAAGCTATGGCTACCTTATCCAATTCCCTTTTCAAGTGTTTTTGACTCGCCTCTACCAAATATTCAATGCAGGTAAAGTTTTATTGCACGCTTATTAGCTGGGTGCTTTGAGATATTTATATAATCTGCCACCAAATCAACTCTTGCACTTATGGAGGTCTCACACACTTTCCCCTCTCCTCTTGCTCTGCAGCTCAGCAAAAGCACTTTCAGAGATATCCAAAACCACGTAGTCCTGCTGTTGTTTATATGTATGTATGTAAAGTACAAGCTGCCAAAGCACTGAAGTCTCATACTGCAAAATATTCTTAAATCTGTGTTGTTAAATACATTTTGGTTAGAACTGGTTTTTTTATTATTACACTTTAGAGACTTTAGTACTACGTGTCCAATAGATATTGAATTGTTAAGATGCTAATCCCAGGCATTTAAATCAAAAGATACACTCCTGTGAACTCAGTGAGACTTACTTTTGGGAAAAAGTTAATGAGAGAACTTCAAAATAGTAATCCCATTCAGATGTACTTGTGAATATATCCTTAAAAAAAATTTAAAAATAAAGTTCCATCCCATTAAACTGCAGTAAAATAGTTTCCCACTTATACATTGTTACTTTCAAAGCCATAGATTTGTCTATAGTCTCGCCAAACATATAAAAAATTCTCTACTATTTAAAAATGTATACAAATGATTACTATCCACTCATGATGCGACATAAATCACTGTCTTTTGCATGATAGCATCATCACAAAGTTTAATTAGCTAATCCCTGATCGCTGGAATGTTTGCAAGTCCTGTCGATGATAATTATTTTTGAATAAACAGGCAGTTTTGAGCTGTAACTCTGGTAGCATTAGCTGTTATGGGTATTATCAAGCTTGCTTATCCTTATTGGAACAAAGTCAGATTCTAAAGACAGACATCAAATTTCTAAAATTAAAAATAGAGCAAAACAGGAGTGAGACTGGCTTCAAGAACTATGTACAGTGTTTTATTTATTTTATTCAGAGATCTGTCACCCTCCTAAGCACATTAACCTTAGGGAGGAAAACTTTTGTTTATCTACTTCCCTTGGATTATTTTTATGTTATTTTATGCTGTTTCTATCGGTTTGCTATTTTTAGTTTATTTCTATGTATTTTATGGTGTTTTACATCTTTTGTTGTAAGCTTCCTTGACAATATGCTTAAAAAGCACCATATATAAACTATGATAGACAAAGATGCAGCTGGAAGCTAGAAATGCATGCTTTTCATGGTTACACAACATCATATACAATGACTGAATGCAAAGATTTCCTGCTCCTGTGATGTAGAAGAGGGATCATATGAACGGTAACCTGTCATGGAGGTTAAAAAAAAGAAGTTGCGGTTGATTGATTGATTGATTGATTGATTGAACGTGCACATATTCTACCTTTGGGGGTAAAGTTCTCACAAGATGACTTACCACTTACAACTAAGGAATTACAATAACTAAAACCAGGGAATTATCAATTAAAATTGCAGCAGCTATAAACAAAGGCAGATAATGTCATTGGCAAGAAGCTGAGCGTGATTAAAAGTATTTCAAACCTGCTTTAAAGCCACCAATGCGAACACAATGAGGAGGGCCTCTCAGGGATGGAATTCCAGTGATGTGGGGTCACCACAGAAAAGGCCCTGTCCCCAGACTCCACTAATCTTATGGCTCTTAAAGGAGAACCAGAGAACAGGTTCTCTGAGGCCAATCTCAGGGGATGGATAGGTTCATCGAGATGCAGGCGGTCCTTTAAGAAACCTGGTGAGGAACAATTCAGAGCTGTAAGGGTCAAATCCAACAATTCAGTTTGAGCCTGACAGCAAATAGGTGACCAATGCAACCAGTCCAAAATTGGTGTTAACATGATCCAATCTCTGCCCCCACCCCCAAAAAAGCATCCCAGCAGCTGCATTATGTACCAGCTAAAGATTGTGTGAGCAGGCAGCGACAGCCCCAGCCCCCAGGGATCATAAGGAAGGAATAAAGACTCTGACAACTTGTTATGGAATTAAAATTAGGCCACAACTTTATTAAATTTCCGAATGTAGGAAGACCTTGGCTTAGGCCATGGGCATGTATCCCTCCCAGCCCTCCAGACAGGGGGAACTGGGGCTCATCGGGGTAAATGGGATATGGGGGTGCTCTGCGAGATGTAAGTGTAGCAGACAGCCAAACCCATATCCCTGCAAGCAGGATAGTTCACTGACGACCTTTCAGTGTATGGCAGTGACTCCTTTAAGAGGGGACCCTGAAATCACCACTGCAGGGGGGTGAGTCACCATTTCATGCCCCCCCCAATATAGGGAAGAAAAGACTAAAGGATTCCACCCAAGGCCATAACTGCCAAAGTTGTGACGAATTGCTACAGGGAAGACAAAACCTGCCAATGCAGGAAAATTTCTTCCCGGTCCTTCAACAGCAACCAGTCAAAGACTGTAGCAGCACCCACTAAACAGGAAGAAAAAGTTAACCTGTAAACAAGAAACATTAACAAAGAGAGGGTAGGGAGGGTGAATCTCCAGAGCCAACTGCCTGGCTATTGTTGGCTCCACCCCCTATTTATAAATGGGGCTGGCCCCACCTCCCAGCAAGAAACTTGATTACTGAGGCTGAGTAAAATTAACACTGAGTGGCAAGCCAGCCCCTGTTTGCCAGTACGCTCCCTGGGAACTGTAGCGCCACACGCAATCCTGCAAAGGGCACCGACAATGTAAAGTGTGAGTGCTCATTCCCAAACTTCCTTTAAAGGCAGTGGTACTTACAACAATCTAGTTTGGATGCAGCCAGGGTCTGCATGACTCAACTCAGGCCATCTTTCTTCAGATAAGGGCGCAACCATTGAGCCAGTCTAAGCTAATAAAGCAAAAAAATTAAAAATACTTCTAAACCAAGAGCTGTATAGCCTTTGCCTCTGGTCAGCCTACCATTGGGAGGTGTCCTTCCTGAGTTTCGATGCTTAAGGAGACTGGAATCCTGTAGCTCTGGCCTACCTCCCATCTTAGGCTTCTTTTTCTCATTCCTGCAGAAGGCTTAAAAAGAATTGATTGCCTTTCTTTGCGTGAGGGAAGCTGGCTCCATTTATGTGAGCTACTATTTGCAAATGTGCAGTCTAGACATCCATAAACTGCAAGTATTCACTTGTGGGCCATTGGGATGCTGTTTGCTCTTCCTCATAAATGTCATAAATGGGTGTAGGGCTTGATAGCTCTAAGTGACAGAAAAAATAGCCTTGCAGGGTAGGATGCAGCTGCCGGAGTGTAATTAAACTTGTCTGAAATAAGGCCAAAGGCAGCAGTGTATTTACGCCTTCTATTTGGCACTTTCGTTTCCAAGTTATTTTATTAACATAGGGTTGCCTTTAATTATGCAGCACTACACACTGCATTATTGATATTCTATAAACATTAACTACTGGTGCCCCTAATGAAGCAGGAAGAAAACATGTTTTCCTGTTATTTGTCAAGACTCACAAAACACCTCACGCGGGAGTCGCTGTGTTCCCATTTTGCCAAAGAACTGGTGCAAAGGGGTGGGGAGAGGCAGTTGAGTGATTGGCCAGCTCAGCTTGGTATTCTTTTCTCCCCCCCTTTTTTCGCCAGATGCCTTGATTTAGTTTCCTATAATGAGCTTCATACATTTACCTGAAAAGGCTTCAGAACCTCGCTCATTGCTCTGATCTCACCCCTGAGAACTCCTAGTTAATCGCAAGTTCTTTAATGAGTCACACTTCCATCCAGCAACAACTAGGGACAATAGATCAATATGCCACTCAGCTTCAAATTAAAAGTCAAGCTAGCTTGTATTCCAACATCCTGAACTCTTATCTCCTGCTCCTCCACCTGATGAGGAAATGTCTTCTCCCTGCCTTGTTGAATCTATGTCCACAGATACGCACAGAGGACTTCCTTTTTAAATATTTCTGGCCTGCCTCTCTGTGTCTGGCGTGTATGATCTCAGACTGCATGTGGGGGAATCGCATGACAATAGTGTTGCTTCCACCTGGATAGACAGCATATTCTTCAACATTTCACTGATGAAAAGAGCTAGAACGCTGCTAGAACCACTGTTAGAACCATGGCAGTGGTTGTTGGCTGAGTTCTAGCCTTTAGGAAGGCTTCCCATTGACCCTGCCACCAACTCAAATGTGGGCTGCAGTAAGGGGCAGATTTAGGGGGCGGCAACCAGTTCAGTCTTTGTCCATGGAGTTTTCTTGGCAGGGATACTGGAGTGGCTTGCTGGTTCCTCCTCCAGGTGGATCACGCTTGGTCAAAACTCTTCACTATGACCTGTCTATCTTGGGTGCCCTGCTCGGCATAGTTCGTAGCTTCTCTGAGTTATTCAAGCCCCTTCGCTGCGGCAAGGCAGTGATCCATGAATTATGGTGCTGGAGGAGACTCGAGAGAGTCCCATGGACTGCAAGAAGATCAAACCTCTCCCTTCTGAAGGAAATCAACCCTGAGTGCTCACTGGAAGGACAGATCCTGAAGCTGAGGCTCCAATACTTTGGCCACCTCACGAGAAGAGAAGACTCCCTGGGAAAGACCCTGATGTTGGGAAAGATGGAGGGCACAAGGAGAAGGGGGCGACAGAGGACGAGATGGTTGGACTGTGTTCTTGAAGCTACTAACATGAGTTTGACCAAACTGCAGGAGGCCATGGAAGACAGGAGTGTCTGGCGTGCTCTTGGCCATGGGGTCACGAAGAGTCAGATACGACTAAATGACTAAACAACAACAATAACCAGTTCATTTACACTGCCTGTGGAGCCTTGAGGGCTCCACAGATGTTGAAACAAATATGTAGTAGAATGGAAAATGAGAGGTGGGTTGGGGTGCTGAATTTTGGTGTTGCCCAGGGCACCGCTGAAATTTGAGACCCCAAGGATGCCAACAATTCTCTCAGTGCCGGACTTCCACTGCTTTCCCCTTGTCCAGTGATGCAGATGAGGCAGCTATGGCTGGCAACTGCCATTTCAATTCCCTCTCAATGCCCCTGGGGCTCGAATGTCCTAGAATTCTAGACCTGTACAGGTGTAAGGAACCCTGAGGATCACTCTAGTCCAACCACCTGCAATGCAGGAATATGCAGCTGTCCCATATGGGCATTGAATGTTGTGTCACTCCAGAACAAGAAACCATTAGGAGGCTTTGTCAAGGAATTAAAATGTTGGGTGTCAGTACAACTGCTGGCTAGACTGCTGAACACAATAACAAAAACAGATGCTTCTGCACATACCAGCCAACCCCAGGATAAATGGTGGTGTTGGGTATTCTCCCACGTATGAGAAGGGAGCCATCAGGCCTGCTGCATCCCCACTTCCCATTGCTAGAAGCTCTCGTCTCATTGGCTCTAGGTTGTATATGAATATCTGCAATAACTTGTGTTGAACTGGCTTCTGAAGCAGAGCAGAGCTGGGAGCATGTACAATGTGAGGACTATCATTAGACAGAGTGAAGCAACTGCCTCAGGTTGCAAAGTCTGGGAGGCCGTGGGAGCAGGCCCTAGTTCAGTCCTCTAGCCATACCCTTCTGTTGGAAGTTAGAGCTGTCTGTTCTGCACCCTGATAGCTATCCAGCTGTCCTTGAGTTGGACCTGATGAATAGACACAGGTCCTGAGCACGGGGAAGAGTTGTGATAATTCCCTCACATTCAGCAGTCTGTGGCTACAGCACTTTCTCTCTATTAAATATGCAAGCAAAATGTGCAGCCTATGCAACCCCATACATTTCCATCAGTTGGTGATGAGGGAAATAGGGCACCACAGACATTTTGTGGGCTGAAACAGTTGGGCTTTTGTAATCTACCAGTGCCTGTTCTTGATCCAAAGTTCTCATTAGTTCAATGAATAATGAAGGACTTCAGTCAAATTCATAATTATGATCAGTTTCTATGGCCATTGTTTGGCCCTGGAGCTTTCAAAGGAACTTGCATGGAAAACAGAAAAACTGGATCATGACCCTGCAGTGTGTCAATGAAATGCTGGGGGGGATCCAAGATGACAACATAATCAAATGTGATGGGCCTCTGCAATGACACATTCTGCCTGCAGAATTCAAGTAGGCAAAGCTTGCTGAGAGCTATGGCTGAAACATGTTTTCAGTTAGCTGCGTGTATTTTTCAACATTTAAAAAGAGTATATATATATTATATCTCATAAACTGCACCAAAAACACACACAAAAAAAATGTCTTCAGTGCCTCTTGTTGTCAAAACCCTTGGTTTGCAAGGCACAAAGAAACTTGGTCCTCATCCACCTGGAGCCATCCAAAATCTGTACAAAGTAGACCAAGAGGTATCATTTGTTTAAACATGTGTTCCACTTCACCTTCTTGTGCCCAAACTAAATGTGACATCACAGATACATGAATGAATCTCCTGGTGTTTTGTAGGCACAGGTGGGGAGTCTGTGGTCCTGCAGGTGGATGATAGCTGTTGAGTGATAGCTACCATCTTTTCGAACCATTAGTCATGCTGGCTGGGGCTGAAGGGAGTTGCACACTCAACAGCTTACTTTTAATTGTATTTTTAAAAATATGTCATTGAATGTTGCCTGTAAGCCACCTTGGTAGGCTTTATATCCTGAAAGGAGGGGCATAAATAATTGTAATAAATAAATCCAGTAACTTCCTTCCCTCGTCTTTGGGTTTAGCAGTGGAGGGAGAAATGTAAGGTGAGTTGGCATGAGAGGGAAAGGTTAGCTCTCTTTGCCCATGTCACAGCTTCAATCCAAATTTATGCCTGTCCTGCAGCTGCATTTAACAACCACCACCACAACAAACCCCTAAAGCTATTGGGAGTTGCATTCACACACATCTGCAACCTTCTAATTGGGTTTCCCCTTAGTAAAAAGGAAAAAAGAAAAGAAAAAAGAAGTTGCTTCATTTAAAAGTAATTTATCATTTATTGCTGTATCAAAGAATTGACCTCCAGACATTGAAGGTTCAATGTAATTTTTGAAATGCTGGACCCATTAAAATATTGTGGCCTTCAATGGAAACTGTAGCACTTGAAAACAACATTGAAACTGATTGGTTCGGGTGACCGGCATGCTTGCAACAGTGGCAATGCTCCAACGCTCCTCCTGGCCATCTATCTTAATGATCTCCAGAATGTTTGATTTGATCCTAGCAGACCTAGTAAATGAGACATGCAAACAACAAGAAATACTCTCATTACCACTGTGCCATAGACATGTCTAGGGTCTGGCAGTGGTACTGGCCCATATATCCCGTTGTTCCAGATTCAGTATGTCAGGTCTAGTGTCCAGAAAGTGCATCTATTTATGGTGTGTGTGTACGATGGTCCACAAACTGGAGCTGGGTGCAAAAAGGTGGGTTAAGTGGGACATAGAATTAAGGAGCAGGGTATCTCTGATTACATGCTAACTCCAGGAATTTGCTTTCACTACCAGAACTGAGCTCACCATCAGGTCAGAGTCAGGTCGCACAAAATCTACTGCTCCCCCTTCCGCAACTTTCTTAAATTCAGCCACCTAATTTAGAACAAAGGGGAAGCCTCTCCTTTTGCTATTGTTAAATAACAGGGAGTAAAAAACGTACAAAAACTTTTTGGCAAATCATCCCAAGATCCTTCAGCAGATTCCCACCTACTTTCCACCCACTTACTCACCTGGTATGTTAGATGCCATTCTTATTCTGAATCATTCTCTGTTTGGGTAATGTTGTCCTAAACGGTTGTTCCTGCAATAACCGAAAACACCTTACACTTTACCTCTTAACTGCGGTACATAATTAATAATTGCCCTCTTATTTGTGTATGCTTTTACACAAGCGCTGGCAAGCGCTGACTGCTGTATTCTGCTATGCATTCTCTTTAGTGTCATATATGCCTTGCAGTGTTGTGCCATGTGTGGTATTAATAGACTTTTCTGGGTGATAGGCTTGATGCTAATGATTTGTTGATTTCCTCTTCAAAAGCCAACTTTCTAATGCAACTTTTGCCTTCATTGATTTATGATGGTATTAGTTCAAATCCAGTGTGCTTTCCCTCTGATTAGAATTATGCTTATACTTAACGAGCTTTTGCAAGTATTTAGCTTTTCCCTCTGATGCTTTTAATGGACTATTAAAATATATGTGAAGGATCACAAACAACATTTCTGTAGTACAGGGGTAGATAATGTGGTGTCGTCCAGATGTTGACTCCAACTCCCATTAGACCTAGACAGTGGTCAGGGATGGTTTGAGTTGGCTCTGTTGACTACCCCTGCTATCTTCTATAACATTGTATAATGTTGTTCAGCAACATTTCAACATTGTACACTTTTGTTCAGATGTTTAAGCCAGCCCTGCTATTAAGCATTGTGAGGTGGCTAGCACTCTGGCAGCAGCAATGCTTGCTCACTGCTGGACTGGGCTCACCCATTCATCTTCTCCCAGTGTTTCACAGTCAGCATCACTGGGAAAAAGTCTCTTGACCAAACAACAGGTGGAGAGGCCGACATCCCAGTTCACACACTCCAGAAGGCAGCTCATGAGAGCTGTGCCAAATTTTAGCATCTGCTTGATCAGGCCGCAAGTGAGCAATTTAGCGAATGGCTGCAAGGCATTGAAGGTCAGAAATGTGCACGCTATGCCTTGCACCTTCTAAGCAGGCCAGCTACCCACCATAACACCCCTCCATAACACCAAGGACAGGCTTAACTCAAGAGAGAGGAGAATTGAATTCCTCTGAATATATTTCTGATTTTTGCTGGTACTTTTTTATTATTTCGGGGAATGGAAGATCAAACCAACGCCTATTTCAGTCCTGGAAAACCTCTGGTTCTCCAGATGCTATTGAATTCCAGCTCCCATCAGCACCAGCCATCCTGGTGAATGTTCAGCAATTATGGGAGTCAAGCAAAATCTGGAGATCCGCAGGTTCCCCTTCCCTCTTCGGTCTAGTACAGTTTCTTGTTTTCGTTTGCAGGTACTCAAACGTGTAATTCTTCTGAATATCCGTTCTTCTTTTTCCTTTTCCTTTTTTTGTCCACCCTTTACCATAAAATCCCTGTGGAGGTAAGAATAGACAAATCTGTCTTCCAGGAGGCAGAGTGCTACACAAGTAGGAGCCTTGAGGAACGTCAACAACAATACCTGTCAAGAGCATTCAATGCCTTGCATTGGGATGGCTGTAACCGGGCCATAAGGCACTGCTGGTAAGAGCGAACCTGCTTCCGTGCATTATTTCACATCCATATTTTGCAACTATTGACTCTCTTAACATTGTGACATGAAAATGCTTTCATCATGTGCTGTTTCTGCACACAGCAGGAACCTCTGCAGCTTATGCTGGAAAGGACACCAAACCCCCAGTTGTTGTCAATGCTGTCATGTAGTCAGCCGTTATCTCAATTACTCTGAAGGCACATGAAATGTGCCTTGATAAGAGGCAAATTGACACATCTTCTTGCATGCCAGCATATAGCTAGTAGCGTGATAGAGAGAGTGCTGTGTAACGTCAGACCTGAAGTTTGTGTTGGGAGGTGTGTAGCTATTCTCTGTCTTTACTGTAAGTTTGCACTGATATTTCCTTGATGCATTCCATTGTCTGTCCTCATCCTACGAACTTTCTCATATTCCCTGCACACACTTTCCAAAGGTAAAGATAAAGGTAAAGGTAAAGGACCCCTGGATAGCTAAGTCCAGTCAAAAGGGACTATAGGGTGCAGTGGTCATCTCACTTTTCAGGATGAATGAATCAGTGTTTGTCCACAGATTGCTTTCCGGGTCATGTGGCCAGCATAACTAAACCGCTTCTGGAGCACGGAGGACCATAACGAGTGCCAGAGCACATGGAAATACCATTTACCTTCCCGCTGCAGTGGTACCTATTTATCTACTTGCACTGGTATGCTTTCCAAAT
Organism: Podarcis liolepis; assembly: GCF_965112155.1. NCBI lineage: Eukaryota > Metazoa > Chordata > Lepidosauria > Squamata > Lacertidae > Podarcis > Podarcis liolepis. The sequence goes on along the minus strand of NC_139559.1, from coordinate 69,019,434 downwards.
GCTAGGTTGGCAGAAGCTGGGACAGAGCAACGGGCACTCACCCCATCATGTGGATTCAAACCACTGACTTTCCAATCAGCAATCCCAAGAAACTCAGTGGTTTAGACCACAGCGCCACCCATGTGCCAAATATTTCCAAAATAATGCATTGTTTCTGAATTTGCCAAACTGCAAAGACTGCATCCCATCTGGGCAGCAGTGGTAGTTGCAGCCTGGCATAGATGTGGGTGAGCAATTGTCTCAAGTTTTTGGCAGAAAAAGGCATTGGGTTGGATCCTTGTTCTAATCAGGGGGGATGAGAAGGAGCTTTATATCCCCTTTCTTCTGGATGAAAGTATCAGGGCATCCTGGTAAAGGGGTCCCAAGGGAAGAATTCTGTTTGTAGGCCCAGGCAGGAACTGACAAACCACAGAACCCCCCAATTGGCACCCTGGAGGGGTAGCCTGATTTCATGTGTGTCAAATGGGTATCCTTAACTCACAACTGACCCTGACAAAGTTATCAGTCAGCAACAGGGTTGGATGATACAGGATACATACACAGTGCTCAAACCAAAGCTTTCTTACACCTGTAATCAAAAAATTGTGGCCATTTCGATCCAAAAAGGCTGTTTATTTCTTGCTTCCTATGTCTCTACCCCAGCGACTGCAGGCTTTCTGCAACTGAGCCAGCGAAAGATTTTGTAAAATGAAACAGCTGTGTACAAAATACACTAAAATATATTAGATATAGAATTTTCTAGGGCCATGATTGTGCCACTTTGCAAAAAAGAAGTATCGCTCAGCCTCAGTTTACCACGTGTAAAAAGGGAATAATGCCAAACCAACAACAGCAACAACCCACCCAAAAACCCAACTCTGTTTTTTGGTGTGGCGGCACTAAGGATAGACACACCGAAGATTGCAAAGTACTTCATATGAAAAATAGATGATCAAATTATATATGGTAGTAATTTATTTTCAGGCCTGAGCTTTCACTTTTAAACTAAACCATCATCTCCCGTTGAATCAGCCAGGAGCTCTGCGGGAGATGCAGGATGAACTTTTATGATTAAAAGCAATAACCTATCTAAGCCTAACAAAGAATTGCACTAACAAGAATAAGAGAGGCCTTTGTATTTTTGAAACGCAGTCATGTGGGCATGAAGGAGGCATCAGCCTCCTCCGCTCCCGCTATTCATTTTGCTCAATCACCTGTGAAAAGGACCTTAATCTGTTATTGTTTTGTGCCAAAATGTATTACAGTATGTTGATGTCCTTCAGTCTCTGCCCATGTAGCAGTCACTTTGTCTCGGGCAATCACTGCCTCTGGAAAGCTGCCGAAATCTCTGTCTTCACATGAATGCAAAAGTCCTTCCCAAGAACTCCCTCTGGGGATGTGCACAATAATATCAGGACATGAACTAGCTTGCAGTCACAGACACTGACAGTCACCGCCTATGGGGATAGTAGGAATGGTGAAGGCATTCTGACAAATACACTACTTGACTTTGTTCCCCTTCCCCTTTCAGAGCAGCGGTGTCGCACAAGGGATTACAAAGTCAATGGCCAGTCCCTATTTAAATACCACATGTATTTGGAATGAGTCCCACAATGGTACTGCAAATCAATCAAATGCTAATGCCCGGTGACTCGGCAGGCACAAGCCAGGCGCAGCCCTGCATTTAGAAGCACAAAGCATCACAGGAGTCTTTCCCCCCCTGCTTAAAATAAAGCTAGCCATTTAGGAAACAATGCGCACAGGTGATAGGCAAACGTTGCAGACACAGGCTGCAGGCTGAGACACACTCGCCTGGGAGTAAAGTCCACGGAACTTAATGCGAGTTACTTCTGACTTGATGCTTGTAAGATTGCACAGTCATTTACAGAGAATTTAAATAGCTACCAATTTACTGATGTGTTAAAAAACAAAAGCAAACCCACAGTGTTTATAAGGGCGTTGTTTTAATTTTTGGGAGCACTGCTGGTGCAGAACTGTGTAAGTCTCTGAACTGTTCATGGTCTGGGGTGAAGGTGGATGAGAGGTAGCCCAAGGGGAAGAAAACAGTACAGTGGTACCTTGGGTTACCGACGCTTCAGGTTACAGACTCTGCTAACCCAGAAATATTACCTTGGGTTAAGAATTTTGCTTCAGGATGATCTGGTGGCATAGCGGCAGTGGGAGGCCCCATTAGCTAAAGTGGTGCTTCAGGTTAAAAACAGTTTCAAGTTAAGAATGGACCTCCGGAATGAATTAAGTTCTTAACCAGAGATACCACTGTATGGTTAAGAAAATGAGCACAGAATACTGCTTTCACCCAGAAGCATTGTCTTCTAGGGAGATCATGCAACGCTAATTCATTGTCATGGCTGAAGTGTTTGGCAATAATTATTTAGCGTATAATTGGACTTTATATATTAATTTACTATGGGAGGGATTCAGTTAAGTTGTTGTGTGCATGGAACAAAGGCTTACTCGTGGAATGGAATGAACTCACACCTCCTAAATCTGCTCTGGAGGGTTGGGGGACCCCAGAATAGGTTTGGGGGATGCATGGCGGAACACCGGTCTGTCAGAAATAGTGTCTGGGTGGAATTTCCAAAAATCAGTACAAATGTCATAGAAAACCCAGGCGTAGGGCAACCCATGTCGGAAGTGTTGATTTTTTTGGTGAATTTCCTTAAAAATAGCTCAAAAAGTCGTCTTTTTTTTTGAGATTTTGCAAAATAAAGCTCAACAACTTTGTCCCCCTCCCAGGTGCACATAGCCCACTTAACACTTTTTTGAATTTCACCACAGTTTTTTATCTGCCTTGGAAGCAAAGCTCATGGTGCGATTGTGAGGAGAGTTTGGAGATTCTAGACTGGAGAAACTATCTGAGGTACACCCAAAGTCTTTTAAAGGCATCAGTGAATCTACCTATTTCAGTTTCTTTCTTTTTAATTATTTTGTATTGAAATTTCAAAAATTCAACATAAACACACAACATAAAAATACCTCAACTTCCTACGCCATTTTCCATAGTTTTTTATTATTATTTCTCCCCCTTTGCTTTATCCTATCTTCTTAAATTTCAGTTTCTTTCATTTTCAAGTCTTCAGTTCAGCCCATTTCCACATCAGTTTGGCCATTTTTTAAAAAGTGTGTACAAAGATTTCTATGTGGTGTTTGTGTGCATTTCTCAAAATATACAAGTGCATGAGCAATTTTGCCTTATATACAGGGTTTTGCAAGCAATTTCCCCTAATATGTGTTTTGTACATTATTTTCATGAATTTGCACATTTTTGTGTGCCCTTTCCCATAATATTCACATTTTTGTATACATTTTTAGGTTGGAGAACTACTTGGCAAAATCTGGAGAAGTGTGATTATTAAAGGATAGTTTTAATCCACGTATTGGCTTGAGAAATGCAAATTAGGTAAATTCACATTATTTTTTCTCTCTCATCCCTGTTAGAAACTTTTTTTCAGAACTGCTTAAGTTGTTCTCCTGAAACAATATGGTGGCTGTTGTGCAAGGAAACCCTCAGGGAAATTCCATGGAAGCAAAAATCCCTGACAAGTTTGGTGACAGTTACTTAGGGATGGGGTCCAGCAATCCCTGATGTTACCTGAATAACCTTCAAAGGTGGACAATAGATATGAGAAACAATCAATGGTGGCAGGTTCCCATTAAGACTGGGGACTCAGCTACATTAATAAAAAAAACAGCATTTTGAATGCATTATAAACATGCAACACTGGACGGGGCTGGAGAGCAAAATGTTTTTTTTAAAAAATTGCAATTTTCCATAGCGTTTTTGTTCCTTTTATTATAACGATTTTATTTCTGACTTATTTATAGCATTTCCCCCCTTGTGTGTAGATCCACCCTGATACTGATATAGCAGAAGGCTATAGCCAATGACAGGCAGAACCAGCTAATTCTAGTTATGTCCCCATTCATTTTCATGTTCTACAACACTGAGACTGTGGAAGAAGCTGGTGGCTGGTGTCAGCCTTGGCCGTGGTTGTATGTAAGAGGCAGGTGGGAGATGGATGAGGACAGACTGAAGTTGGTGGAGCAATGCCCCATTTGGCCTAGTGGACCACTGACATAGCTCTGCCCCCATTTAAAACATCTTACAAGCTAATTAAACTTTCTAAGCAGTACATTGTTGATAAGATTATGGTTAATTACAATCTCATGCAATTTGAGTCAGTTTTAATCCTATAGTTTCTAGTGAGAGTGAAGTTTTTTTTCAAAAAGAGAGAGAGAGAGAGAGGGAGAGAAAATTCTTTCAGGCGCATGCTGATAGGTAATAGATTCGACACATTAGTGTTTCAATTACCTTTCTGGTATTTAAACGGGTAATTTTATTAAGCAGTTAAATACACAATCCCTGAACGAGTGTACTTCTTTTCAAAAATAAATAAATAAATTGGGAGAGACATTACCTTGAAAAAGATGGAAGTATTTTTATCAGTACATTTCTTATCGATGGCTAAGTGCCTGTTGTGTTGATCAGTTGAAATATTAGCTGATTCCATGGTCACGTGGCTCACCTACTTTTTATTCCGTCCCCCCCTCCTCAATTTAGTTGTGTTTACAGGCTGAGATTAGATTAACTGCATAATAGGCTGTGGCTATTTATGCGTGTATTTAAAGCACTTTAAAGGACTAATGCACCACTGGCAACAGTACTTTGTATATTATACACTGGAGCATTTGATTTGTACATAAAGCAGCCTTATAATCAAGATGAACTCCAGTGAAGTCTTAAATATTTGCATCCCAATTCAGAACCATCTACGGACATGCATTAGGAGCTTTTCCGTTGTTCTGTATGTGCAGACCTACGGAGGAATTTTGCTTTACGTGGATGGAAAGGGCAAATCCATAGATAGGCCTCCCACTAGTGCCTGCCCTCCAACATTTCGCCGATGAAAATGTGGATGTCCTAAAGAAAAAACAGGACATTCCAGGATCAAATCAGAAACTGAGGCAGCTTCTGTAAATCTGTGACTGCCCCTGGAAAATAGGGACACGTGGAGGGTCTGCCAGCAGATCCCATTGTGCGTACCTTAAACAAGGGGCAGATGTATGCAAAAGGACTTCTACAATTTACTGCTGTGCCACACATTGCTTCATCAATATATTGGTACATATTGATCCAAATGGCCATAGCTGTTTTCCCATGCTATTTCCCTTGCTTCCTCCTTTCTGATCCGGACAGGTCCGCTCACCTTTTCTGGTGGTCAGCGTTGTGGCCAGGCATCTAGGCCCTTGCAGTGATCTGGTGGAGGGTGGAGATTGCTGTCCCAGCCATGTCACCGGAGCTGGGCGGGGCCCTACCCAGGGGTGGCCCCTCTATCCAATCAGCACAGGTAGGAGGTGTGGCCATGGGAGATTGAAACTGTGGCGTGGCCAAGGAGCCCTCCTCTCTTGCCCTTCACCAGATCTCCCAACCCACCTGCCCTCTTTTTTTTGCTTTGCTATGACACAACCTTGCTATGGACAAATGTCGGCCACCATATTGTTTGGGCCGGGTAGGATTTTTTTCCACTTGGCAAATTCATGCCAGTCATTTGGTTTTGCCTGCCTTGTAGCAATTGTCCAGCCCTTTTTTTGGGATGGAGGGGAGGTTGTAGCCCCTGCCTGCCCCTCCCCTTTAAGGGTATCCCATTAAAGGGATCCAGGGGTGTGCGTTCTGCCCAATGCCCGGACATGGGCTAGGCCATGCCATGACCCCAACAGCGACCCATTGGGGTGCCTGTATTTGATGTAAGTCATGGGGCTCCCCCTGTTGGTGGCATACCCTAAGAAGAACTCCCTGCAGATGGGTGGGAGTCGAGATATAGCCTGGCTTCACCCAATGCCTGAGCCAAACTGCTCACATCTGCAACCAATAAAGTTGTGGCCTATTTGAACCCATAAACCTAAATACTCATGTCTGTGTGTTTATTATCCACCAAGGAACTGTGGGTCATGGGGCCTTGGCACCCACTACATCCAGCTCCCTTCTTCACTGTATCTTCCCAGGTCTACATCCACTTCCTACTATGTTGTACAGGGCAAACTCAGGGTCTGAACACTGGATTGCATGGGGAACTCTGTGCTCATTGCTACACTTCTTGTCCTAACCTTTCACCTGTTCTTAATATCCAAATAGGTAGCTGCATTACTGTCTGTTGCATCAATGAGTATCATAGCGCCTTAAAGATTAACAAATGGATTATGACATAAGGATTCATGGACCAGAGCCCAGAGCTGATGACATAATAAATTTCTGAGTCCTTAAGGTGCCACAAAACTCTGTGCTGATCTTAATCACTACTAACTATGCTCATTGATGTTGAGATGATGAATTACTCCATGATACTGCCTTGGTTTCTGCAAAGTATATTGTGGACTTTCTTTCATTGCAATGCCTATTGCTTGAGCCCATATTTTGTATGCACAACCTTGCGTGAGGAACTGCGACTTTTCCTCGACCACCAGCTTTCCTGCTCGGAAGTTGCAGCATGATGCAGAACTGGTTCCATGATTTAATTGATGCGTACCTCTGCACACTGTTCTTCTCCCGCAGTTCTCCGGGAGTTTTACGGCCCATTATTGAGTGACTAAAATGGGTGCAGATTTTGCAAGCCTCTGCCAGAAGATGTTTATTACGCTCATCATTCTTCGGGAAATCATGTTCCAGCAGGTTCGGGCAGCGTGCAGAACATGGCACATGTGTGAATTAGCTGCTTCACACCACTCTTACAATATTATCGCTGCTAATAAAACTGGGGGGAAGACCTTGGGGGGAAGGCTGTGCATTAATTTGGTCGCACAGCTTTGAAAAGCGATCTTTGCTAAGCCTGGAGATAAGAGGAGCCATTATGCTTCTTTCTGAAAGTTACAGCCAATTGTTGAGGGAGCTGGAGTGTCGAGGTAGAATTGCAATCAAGTGTTGGTCCAGTCGTGTGCATGCTGGCTTTTTAATATGGATGCATTTTCAATGTGTCTCCAGAGTTATTTTATTAAGCCTGAGTTGGTACTTAAAAAGTGTTTGATGTTGCATAGACACAGATGCATAGATACTCTAGATGGTGTTTTAAACTTTGCCTCTATCATAAAGAATGCTGCTGGTAAATAGAGAACTAGGGCTTTCCCAGATTACCACGGATGCTTGAGGAATTAGATCCTAGCACATTTCAGATGCACAACTGGTTTGCTCCACGGCTTCTTGATCCAGGACAAAAGTGTGGATGGAGACATTCTTCTTCACCAGCATTTGCACTTCCCGATGTTCTGAAGGAGGCCTCACTTCAAAAGTATGTACCAAAATACATTTTAAAATGTGCATTTTGAGAGAACATGCGATGAAAGTGTTTAATTTTCATGCAGATTTTGTTTGGAGATCGAAGACCAAATGGATATGGCAATTTACCTGGAATGAAAATAGATTTACACCAGGGGTGGGTAACTTCCAGCCTGCAGGTCTACCTAGGCTGACACAGGTTATAGTTTGGCTGTGGTGCCGTTTTCTCCTAACCACACACCCGCTCCACACTTGACATCACATGTGAAGGGCAGGGGGAGATGTAGCTCTCGATGGGCGCCTTAAAGTGTATTTCCAATTGTGCATTGCCAAAGGAGGCTTGCTGTGACTGCCAGTCAGCTGATTGGCAGTGAGAGCAAGGTAGGCTGGGATTGGTTGCGCTACTGAGTTCCTCATGGGAAACTCTGTAGTACAGTCAATCCCAGCAGAAAGAAGAGATTGAAGTCAGTGCCTCCCAGGGAGAACAATGCAGCCAGTTGATCTTTGAAGGGATCACTGAGGTCAGCTTTGAAGCACTGACTACCAGCTTATCAGGGGCATGCCAAAGCAGTGCACAGGGAGTTTGGCCAGTGCTTTGCAAAGAGCCCTGCTCAGAACTTTGCATGGTATTTTGAAGCCCTGATGATTGTGGAGACTTGAAAGCACCACCTCATCTGACATCATTGTGGCATCGGGTGATTGACAGGTGAACGGCCCCACCCACCTGTCCAATTTTGCTTGTCAGACACAGGGCAGATAACGATCTGGCTCACTGGCTAGATCCAGCTTCTCACCCCTGATTTGTAATCTAGAAATAACTTTCCTCGTTTCATCTTTGTTTTTGTGGCTTCTGATAAGTGCCTCCTGTTTCTGAGAATTTGTCACAAGCTTTTCTCGGGGTTGTCCCTCCCCGGGGTGATTTTGTATCTTCCTGACATGCTGCTATTCATTCCCCATTTAATCTTATTGGCTGCATCGATCCATGTGATTTTTGGCAGTGATTTCACAATGCTGCGCCTGACATAATGGATATTTCTAAACCAAGTGCCCAGGTAATCACAATCACTTGGCTTATGCAACAGTTTGGACAAATGAGACTGAGGATAAGGAGAGTGAAGAAGTAGAAAAAATGACATTGAGAACAAGCAGCAAACAGAGTCTTGAATAGTATTGAGACAACATCAGTGTTTAGCGAGTTTTGTTGTAATTTATTCACCTGAATTAAGTGTGTTAACTTTTGAAGTTAATATCAGAATTAAAGAATATCGGGCACAGCAAACGACACAGGGTTGGTTCATAATTCATTTCTGTGAATTTTGCTTGTAGGCAGAGAACTAATTGCATAGGCTCTTTCTTCTTTATGTTCATGGTATCAGTTGTAGCAGACATCTCTGACACTGTCCTGTCTGTGGTTAATCAGCTCTCCCGACAATCTTTTCAAGGAGAAAGTACTTTCTCTTTTTTCTATTTAAGAGCCAAATGCCAGAATGTCTTCAAACTTCATCATTATTTATCGCAGGCATTTATTTATTCATAGGCCTTTTTAATATTTGTATTCTTTCCTATCTCGAAAGGTGAATTACAGCATATTAAAACCAGACTTTAGGCATATCTCTCTTGCACACACATGCGCGTACATCAATTACAGCGCTGTCCCCGTTTACAAACTGTAAGGTGGACGCAAAGCAGAATTCAGGGCAGAGCTGGTTCCTGTCAGGAGGGGAAATTCATAATAGTAAAGCAAGGCTGGGTGTCATATGGTGCCTCAGAGATGGAGTAAGGCAAAGTATTTCCAAGCATTTCTATGCAAATACAGCAACAGATGGACTGGGGAGCTTTTTATAGGGAGAAGGCCTTATAAGGTTGCCAGCTTTGGCCATTTGCTGTTCACATTTCTTCTTTTTTATCTGTCTAGCTCCTCCTCCTTTGCTCAGAGCTTTGTGGTAGACCAATGGATCAATCCTTTGAGGTATCTTACTGTGGCGATCACACAGGGTCCCCGGACGTTTGACGGTCTACTGATCCCTGTGCCACCACTATGATCACTTCCCCGCTGCCACCAACACATTTCTCTCGGGTACACACTGAGTCCAGACAGTTATTAACATCAAAACAAATAATCAAGTTTATTTTATAAGCATGAACAAGGTTATGGTTTCAGATAATTTTTCTTGTCAGTTTCTTACCCTTAGTTTCTATACTGGCCTATACCTTCCTAATAACTTCTAACTGATTATCCCAACTGTCTATCTGAATCCTCCTAACAGTTTCACTCACTCTCACATCAAAACTAGACCAACCCACACTTATCCTCCCTTTTCCTTCTCCAACTCCCAAGTGACTTCCCAACAACTCCAACTCTAACTCCTCCCCTTGGGTTCCCACTGGCTAATCACTTCACACTCATTTAACCCTTTTCTTATGATCCACCTAGGAGGGCAAACACCATACTTACCCTCCAGCTGTACTGACTTGGGGTGCAATCGCAGCAGGCTGGGTGGGTGTTGGGTGGGGCAGGGGTCTCCCGCCATGCAGTCAAGAAACATTCTGCTGGCCTCTGCCCATTGAGTGATACTCATGCCACTCTGCTGGTACACAGCTTCCCATTCTGCCCAACGAAGAGGTGGCTGAGAGTACCAGCAGTGGGTTTTCCTTTGAAAACCCACTGAAACTGGGTTTCCCACTGAAACTGGGTAAAACCTCCCTGAGATCTACGGGTATAGGGTGGTATACAAATCCAATAAACTAATCAGGGGAAGGGATCAGCCAGGTGCAGACTGGCATAACCCAGAGCAGGCTTTTGCCTTCTCCCCCACTTAGTGTGAGCAACAGGGTTGTGGGTGCACCAATCTTTCGCTGCCTGGCTGGGGTTTAGATTGCTCTGTTAGGCCAAACAGCCAGGATTTCCAGAACACTGTCTCGAGTAAGCCCTGCTCTCTCTCCACTGCACATGCTTGTGTTAGGTGAAGTTGAAGTCCGAAGTGTAGGTTGCAGTAGGCAGTGGTCCTACCAGAGTTCCATGTAAACCTCTGTAAAATGTCTTAGCTCCCTCACTCCTCTGCATGACAAGACATTCTAGGGCGTAGTGCATTATAAGTTTTTGGTTATGTCCAGAAGGCAGATGGAGTCTTGTTGGCATTTCACAATATTTGCATGTATATGCCAATACACAGGATGTGCAGATGTGAAGGGCGCAGCTCAAACACTTCAACAGGTAACCAAATTCCATTGCTCCCACATCAGATACCCAGGAAGACAACCAACACCCCAAAGATGCTATAGAGTCCAAACTCAGCTTTACATCTGTGTCTGACTCAAACTTCAATTTCTGTTCACACTCAGACATCCAGGTCATCCTTAGTTGGGGTGGGGAACAGATAACCCCCTTTCAGGTACTTCCTGGTCTTTCAGAAGGCCATCTATAGCTACTGAGATCACTCAGCTCGACTTCCTTGCTAAGGAAATGGTGCCTAAAAACTTTGCTAGATTAATGTAGCCTTCAGCTCCATTGAATTCCTATTCACCTGCCCTTCAATCTTACAACACAGTTGTATCACAGAAAAGTGGCTCCCTTGTGGCAGCTGTATCAGCACCTGAAGGCCACTCTTGCCTCCTGTTAAAAAAAAGAAAGAAGCAAGCATATTGATCAACATAGTTCTGACTTGAATTGAAATCAGACTTTTTTCCAAGTCTAAGCCAGCCTCCACTGGTTCAATGTGCTCACGTTGTCCATGATGATATCCTCATAAATTTCATCCACTTTGCCTGCATAATGTGCTAAGCTCATTTCCCCTCTCTCCATGTGGCAGGGAAATGGATGAGCAATGTGAACATTAGTGTGTTGGATATCCCAAATCTGGGCTTGGCAACCTCCACTGCCCATCTGTCCCAGGCAGCATTGCAAATGGTTAGGAACAATATGGACTGAGAACATCTGAAGGGCCATAGGTTGCCTGTGCCCCCATTCTAAGCACTTATCACTTTAGCATGGAAGACACAAAGAAGGACATACTGCAGCAAAGGGGGCATGGTTGGTCAAAATGTCTGGTTCAGAGCCATATCCCACAAGCAACTGGTGAACCGGACTCTGGAATTTTACCCTTCCCTCCTGATCCACGTAGCTTGCCTCTGCATGATCCCAGCTGCCATCCTCTAGCAACATTTCATCTCACAGATTTTCAGGGGGCACTACCAATTCGGCTTAGCTCTCTCCTGTGGCCCTCTCCATTCCAGTCCTTGTTTGTCTTGTCAGATTCTATGAGTACGCTTTACTTATGTTATTCCCTCACCCGACATCCATCTTGTCAAACTGCTGGGATGGGGGCAGACAGTTTTGAAGCATGCCTTCTGCATGGCACGGCCTTATGCGCCATCACTCTTAACAGCTCCGTCTCTCAGCGGCTCTCTCTGCTCTTCGCACCGAGCAACCCTGGCCTCCAGATACTATTCCCATTTGCTAGCAGCTGCAAACCGCTTGCCCTTGCTTGTGATCAGACAACATCGAGCTCAATTTCTCTTGGAGGAATTTAAGCAAGAAATGTGTCGGCTGAAAGTTCTTCCCTTCATGTTCAAGTCTTCCCAAATTCTTCGAATTCACACTCAGTTGAGATGGAGGGGTAGACAGAAATAACAGCAGCAGCAACCATTTAAAAATGCCTGGAAGGTTAAAGACTTTGCATTTTAAACTAGTTTTGCCATACATGAAAACTGTGAATTGAAGGGGCTGAGGGAGCCATCTCTGAAGCCAACCAGAAACGAGCTGCTTATACACAAAGAAAAGTTTTAGATATTTCTGGCTTTCCCCCTCCTGATCATCCATTTTGCAGGTTGCCTGCAGGGGACGTGGCGGGTGTATAACCTTTGCAGCTGGTTCAGTGGAAGAGAATGGAGGAAGAACAGAGAAATATGAATTTTCAGCTTGTTTTATCATCTTTGAACGAGATTCATGAATACGGCTCTTTTTAGAAAAAAGCCCCATAGGAACTACACGTTCTGCATCTTAGAGTCAGGGTCACAGTCATCATAGGCAATGCAATTCAGAGACCAAAATGCAAGCTGAGGCTTCTTTTCTCTTTTGCTACTCTGCCTTTCTACACCACCGCCTTGAGAGTTGCCCGTAGAACCATATACTGTGTGACAGACTGGGGGTATGTTCACATCAGTGACTTGAAATGTAATGAGGTTATTTACTCCCGATACATTTCCAGCTGCATTTGCAAGGTGTTGTTCACATCAGAGAGCGGGCGGGCGGGGATGTCTTCACCCAACGCATCTGACCATTTGGGTTTCCCTGCCCCTACAGCCTTCCTGGGACTCCTATTCCTTAAGCCAGTGTTTCCCAACCGGTGTTCCACGGCACACGAGTGTGCCGTGAGACGTTGCCTCGTGTGCCGCGAGATGCCTGGAGGGAGGTGGGCGAGTCGGGCGGCGAGAGGCGGGGCGGCGGCGGCGAGGAGAGGCCGCGCCTCCTGCTGCTGCCTGGCGCTCCTCATCGCAGCCGGCAGCACTGCCTGGGCGCCTCCGCGCGACTCTGCCTCGCTGGGTTTGGTCTCCCAGCAGAGACGGGTCACACGCGCCCCTCCCTCCCTCCCTCAGCCTGCGCGGAGGGAGAGCCAGAGAGAGGCATCGCTCCTGCGCTCCGAGGCGGATTGAGCGCAGCTGAGAGGAGCTGCCGAGGGAAAAAACTTTCACTTTTGTGCGTCCCTCCCGGCGTGACGCTGCGCGCTGACGTCACGGGGCGGGGCTTTAATGGTGGTGTGCCGCGAGATTTTTTTTCAGTAAACAGGTGTGCCGTTGCCCAAAAACGTTTGGGAAACACTGCCTTAAGCTATCAAGTGTGCTTGCTTGTTCATCTTCATCTGTGTGAAGGCTGTTCACATCACGGTATGTTCACATGGCTGCTTACCTCACATCCAGTTTTCTAATTGGACTGAAGTTGCTAATGGCAAATGACATGTGGCTCAGCTTCAAAATTAGCAGTGGGAGAGCAATGGGTGGAAAGTAAACAGTAATGTGAACATAGCCTAAGACAAGCTCCCTCAACTTCGGCCCTCCAGATGTTTTGAGACTATAATTCCCATCCTCCCTGACCACTGGTCCTGCTAGCTAGGGATCATGGGAGTTGTAGGCCAAAAAACATCTGGAGGGCCGAGGTTGAGGGTGATGATGATGATGATGATGATTTATTCAATTTATACACCGCCCTTTATCAGAAGATCCCAGGGCAGTGTACAACATTAAAAACACATTACAGAACATCAGTGATAAAAACATAATGACAGATAGCCTAATAATAAAATATTCATCATAATAACAGTCCTCTCCCCCCACTTCACAAGTCATAGATTATTTAATAGCCAAGAGGAATATTTTTGCCTGGCACCTAAAGACATATAGCGATGGCTCCAGGCAAGGCTTTCTGGGGAGAGCATTCCACAATCAGGGAGCCACCACCAAAAGACCTGTTCTCTTGTTGCCCCCCCCCCCACCCTGAACCTCTCGGATGGGGGACATGGAGAAAGGCCTCAGGTGATAAGTGCACGGTCTGGGTCAATTCATACGGGGAGAGGTGATCTGAGCTTCCTTCTTTAGACTGAACCAAGGATCTCTCTATAGCTTAACTGACCAAGACTCCCAGATGTCTTGGCTACCTAAGGTCATCTGTGTAGAGATACTGAGGCTTGAGTCTATCACTTTGTCCTACATGGGAAACTGCCCTACAGCAGGTCCGAGTACTTGTCCATTTAGCCCAGTGTTTTCTACTCTGAAAGACGACAGATCTTGAATGTATCACCTGCTCTTTGATTCTTTGTGTGTGTGTGGTTGTTTTCCTTGGGATGGCACAAATTGAACCTGGCACTTTTTGCATGCTAGATGCACCATAAACTATGGCCACAGCTCCATGGGAGGACCAGACCATGTTGTTTTTTCTCATGCCCTAATTAGGCCCATCTAAAGCAAAATTCTGGCTTCTTTTCTCTTACTACTTTGTTTACATTCACTTCTCCCCTCAAAAGCACTCAGTGATGTACCTTGCATTTGCTTGAAGCTTATCCCCATCGAAATGATTACTGTAATTTCTCACAGCCACAGGAGTATAGTCAAACAGAAAGAATAGTTGCCTTCCCAATCTGGGATGCTTGTAATATTAATAAAACTGGCATGAGGTGGAGGCAAATGAGGCAGCATGGAACCAAATAGGAGCTGTGTTCGGTTGATTTAGGTCCTGGAAATTCCACGTGGTGCTCAGATTTCAATTTGCATTTCACTTTAGCAGCAAACTATCATTCATTTGGTGGGGGGAAAGTGTTGCCTGGTGCCAGTCAGGGTGAACTCCTGTGATTGCATCTTTCAGCAAAGAGGAAAGCACAGCAGCAAACGTGCAGCCTAGCCCTGCCAGGTTTCCCTTCTTAACAAAGTGAGCAGGATTTTTCATTTCATACATCATTTACAGTTGCCACAATGATTTCTGAAAGCCAGACTGTATTTTCAACAAAAGAAAAAGAAAGGGAGAAGATGTATTATTTGTTACAACAGTCTGGCACATTGGGCTCAAATTTAATCAGGCCATAACATCAAAAGCTGCATTAGATGTGGGAGGAGAGCCAGTCATCCCTAACCCAGAATAAAAGATAGGATCTCTTTCCCTGTCAAAAATAAAAATCTATATAGACCCATTGGGCAGCAATTTGGGTGCCTTGACACACTGCAAGGTTACAATAGCAGCCAAGATGATGCACACACTTAATACAGGTGCCATAGCTCCATAAATTTGAGAGTTTCAAAGTAAAGCACAATCCTTAAGCCTTCTCTGCAAACTTGCAAGGGTTAGCTATACAGGTTATTGCTATAAAGTGCCTAGCCTGTTCCTGCAGGTACTGCTGAGTGTACAGACCCCTGTTGCGCAGAACAATGCATTTGAATGGGATTCTCAGCAGGGATCTGGCACACTCAGCAGGACCTCAGCGACCTTATAGGAAACCAGGGCATCTGCACTTTTCTCTTTTATCCCTTCTCTGGGCAGCCGACACATCTCAGGTGCTGACCTGGATGAATGGAAGGGTGAGGGGGCTTGCAATTGTTAATAAATAACATTACATAAATTCATAGGGATTGATCAGGCCCGTTGTGAACTTTCTGCTCCCATTAAATGCAGGTAGCATCAGCAGTCGGGCCCCGAAGGCACAGCCAGCGGTAGGCATGATCCGCTTCCAGAGGAGCTTTCTCTTGCTTTTCTTTTAATGCTGGCACAGTTGCTTGCTTTTTGTCTGAACATCAGCCACAGACAGTTTGTTTCATTCACGTGGCACATCAAAATGCCATCGCAGGGCTGCATTAAGACCTTTAGGGACCCTAAGCACTTAAAGAACATTTTGGTGCCCCATATTGTAAGTTGACACATTGGTGGCCTCCCAAATCTATGTGGTTAATATTTTGCTCTCCCCCCAACCCCCCCCCCAAAGAAAAATTATCTCCACAGTTATTGCCAAGGCCTTTAAAAACCTCCAAATTTGGAGAACCCTCCCTCCCAATCTGGCAACACTGTACTGAGTGCCACTGCACTAACTCTCAGTGGAAGACTGAATGGAGCAAGATTTGGACAAGAACAATTGCCTGGGCCTTGGTGGACTGAGTGGCAGTTTACCAGTTACCAGATTCTAATTTTGTTGCATTCCCAAGAAAACTACATTAAATAAGAGACATTTTGCTGCCCTTTTATGTTGCCCCAAATTAGCTGTCTAGGGCAGCCACCTTGCCCTACCTAATGGTAGAGCCACCCCCAAATATCAAGTTCTGAACATACAATACAATGGTACCTCTGGTTAGGAACTTAATTTGTTCTGGAGGTCCATTCTTAACCTGAAACAGTTCTTAACCTGAGGTACCACTTTAGCTAATGGGGCCTCCTGCTGCTGCCGTGCTGCCGGCGTGCAATTTCTGTTCTCATCCTGGGGCAAAGTTCTTAACCCAAGGTACTACTTCCAGGTTAGCGCAGTCTGTAACCCAAAGTGTTTGTAACCCGAGGTGTTTGTAACCCGAGGTACCACCGTAGTAACACAAACAGACACAACAACATTGCTGTGGTGAATGTATTTCTCAAGGGGACCTGAGCTGAGCTTAGGTCATCACCCAATGCAGCACATTTCAATTATAGTTTAGTTAACCTTATCATAAAAGCATCCTGTCATTCACAGTACACCCCATTTTATCGGAAGACTTTGGGAGACAATGAGAGGAATTCTGCTTCAAAATCTTCATTTGGCTGTGAACTGAAAGGGGTGGAAACTTCCTGTGTAGCAGGAAGGCATAGCATGGGGGGGCGCAAAGGGACTGTGGCCCTGGGTGCAAAATTATGAGGGGGGCGCAACCAGGCACCCCCACATAGGCACCAGCTTCCACAGGGCTCCCCCCTCCCAGCAAAGGTGGCAGAGCAGCTTAGGCCCGCAGTGAGCAGGTGTGGATGAGAACATTCTTTAATGAATGGAGACTCATACCATGAAGAGAGTGGAAATTAAGAAGTGAAATCATTGTGTTTTAAGCAACGTGTTCTTCTTGTTGCTTTGGGAAGTTTCTGTATGAAAACATGTTGATAACAGTCTCCTTCCAAAATACAGCATGTGAGCCAACCAAGGTTATCTGGCTGCAGTTTGTGCCTTATGGCTTCAACTCTGTATTATATCACCTCATGGCTGTTGATATAACCCCCCCTATAATCCATGTAAAACTGCATAAAATGGTAAAACACAGCTTCACGAACTATGCAAATGAGATGGATCTTCTATGTTCCATGTGCGCACCCTCAAAATAATAATAATAATAAATCCAGTGTAAACAAAAGCTGATTACTAGATTATTGAAGTCGTTAACCTTCTTCTTGAGTGTTCAGAAGAAAAGGCTAATAAAGAGTGGTGAAGGGGGAACATGCACTTATAATAACAAATAATAATCAGGCAGAGCCATGGCATACAAAGTGCATTGCAAATCAGAATTTTAATTTAATTCAGCACAAAAATAATAAGAGGAGACGTGGAGCGGAGGGGGCAATGCTAACAGGTTATTCCCTTGAACTGGCAGTTCATATCAGTTCTGATGAGGGCTTTTGTTGACATGTCTTCGTCGCTATTCTTTATAGACAGTGAAGAGACAGAGGTAAATACATGCTTCTGTCCCTGCCTGCATCTCTTTATTAGGGAGGCTGGTCTATTGAAGAGCCTTTGTTCTTTTTTGTAGTCATTTGTCAAAATGCATAAGGTCGCTGCGGATTTACATACTTGACTTGAGAGGATGAATGGGTGCAATTAGCAACATTACACTTATTTTCATGCCATCATTTTGATTTAGAATGTTGTTGCCTTAAAAAGATCTTAATTTCTAAGGCAAATTACCTAATTGTTCATTTCGTGTTTAACTATTTTTAGATAATTAGGAATTAGTAATTTAATTTATCCCCTTTCTGATTAATTGAGTTAATAATGTCTGCTGAGGAATTTAACACCACAGATCAGAGTGCACAGCCAAAGCCCACTTTCAGTACGACCGTGTCCATGTAAGTAGCACTGAAAAGCCCTTCCTGGGCTGATATAATTTGTTCATTTGTCTCCTGCCTTTCCTCAAGGCCACATTCTTGGTTCTCCCCACCCAAATACAAAATTTATCTTCACAAAACCTCTGTGATGTGGATTAGGCTGAGGAGCAGTGGAAAGTCCACAAGAAGCAATGGAAACTCTATGATCACCCAGTGAGCTTCAAGGCTCAGGGTGTCATTTGGTCTGTTCCTCCCTAATTTTGCACTCTACCACTACATCATAGAATCTTAAGAGTGGGAAGGGACTCCAAGGGTCATCCAGTCCAACCCTTGCCAACCTTCCCATTATACCAGTAAAAAGGATCCACCCAAGTGCAGCAGTTGTCCCATGCTGAAGTCAGGCAATGCCACTAACTAAATACAAGCATAACCATTAAGTGAAATTGGTGGAGTTATCCCATTGGCTCACCTGGGTCTGTACAGCTATGTATACATAGAATCCTCTTTCCCCCTTTTCACTGAATTCATGTAGGTGACGGGTGGGTCTACCAAGTGCAATTCTCCTCTCCTTTCTGTGTATAGGCTGAATGCATATATTGAAGGAGTGAATGGCTCTCAAGTGCAGGAATGACATCTATTTTTTCCCCAGGAAGTTCAGCATTGTGTAATAGCACCTCCCTCCCACAGCATCAGCCTTTCCTTCTTCATGCAGTTGGAATTCAAGCTGGTTACCTGGGGACTACTGAGTAACTGGTGAATACTTGACACAACAGACTAGCCGCACTGGACTAGCAATCCCTCTCTCACGATCTTACTTAATGCTGGGCACTTTCATGTATGTGATGTTGTGAAGCATTGCAAAAATGTTGCTCTCTCTCTCTCTCTCTCTCTCTCTCTCTCTCTCTCTCACACACACACACACACACACACACAAAACCACAAAACACTGCAATGTGGTCTTTTCAGTGTGATGCAATGTTATCTGCATTGTTGCATGTCCAGGTCCCCAGGGCGACCCCAATAACTCACACATCACACAGAATTTTTTGTTTAAGATTTTTGGCATAATTTTGGCCACAACTTTATTAAAATGCAAATTTGTGAGTGGTTGCTTAGGCATTGGTTGCGACTATCTGCCCCCACCATGGGGGACAGACTGACATTACGCACAATGCAAAAGTCAGAATAGGGGAATACACTTGGGGGTAACAACGGAGCAGGGAACCTGCCCTCAGCCCTCCCCAAATGCAAGCAGGAACTCATTGCTATGGCCCGAGCCCCCTTGACAGAGTGGACAAGCAATAGTTAGCCCCTAATTCCTTTAACGGAATCCCTTGCAGCAGCAGCATTAGAGGGGCAGGCACAGCCAATCCATGCCCCTCGACCAACCAAACCATAAACCAATGCCTAACCACAACCTTACAAGTTGTGACGATTTGCTACACAGTAGGCAAAAACCAAATGGCCCCAGCCAATCAGCCAGATGGACAAAATTCCTACCGGGCCCTGCCCCAAGAGCAGACGACCACATGACAGGAATAGCAAGGTTAAAGCGAACAACCCTAATTCTAGGGAGGGGGGGACGGGCAATCCGATGCACGGTCGAAAAAAGGAAGCCCTAGCCTCGTGCAAGGAGTTTTAGCATTTCTGGCTGTCAATCAACAAATGGCAACATTAACTTCTTCCCAACATCAAGGGAAGCCCCAATCGCATCAGTGGCCAACGATCAATTAGCCCGCCCCCAACTTTGGAGTGTCCTGGCAGCCCCCACCACAACACGTGCTCTCCATGAAGGAGAACATGCTTTGTTGGAGCAGAAATACAATGATGACTTAGCATAATAATGGATCATTACGTTGGAACAGTTAGAGTAGCATACCAAATGACCTATGCATTTCGTCCAACAAAAAGGAAGAAAGAAGAAAAGAGAGAGAAAGGTTTCTATTGCCAACAAAATGCTTTCTTTTTCAAGGAAAAACTAACGTCTCTGGAAGCAAGATTGTCCTTCAGAATGCCTTCTTCCATTCAAAATAGCTTTGCCTCACTTTCCAGCCAGTGGTCAAGCCACATGTCCTCATGTTCTTCAGCAGACAATATTAGCTCAATTAAACAAGAAAGATTAAAAATAAATGGCTCCTTCCTAATTATACCCCAACCCCCTGACAAATTCAAATGGGCAACAAAAACCACTCTATAATTCACTCTGAAATTATGATTTTCACACCATTTGCAACCTAAATCAAATGCATAGTAATAAAATAAGTCTAATGCTGTTAATTGCATCCATGCATCTTCTCAAGTCAAACACATAAATTATAAGTTTGAGATTTATAAGTACAGAAGTAAAACCAAAGTATATAAAAAGCTCTCAAAGGCAAGAGAAGGACTGGAATTTAGACTTAATGTCCTAAAATACTTACAAATTAGGTTTTACAAAGACCTGCTAGGGGTGTTGAGAAGAACAGGGCCGTCTTTACCCGGGGGTGCAAAGGGTACTGGGCACCCAGGCAACAAATTCTGGGGGGCACCAGGCGCCCGCCGCTGAAACCTCCTAAGCTCCTATTGTCATTCTCAACAGCGCTGTGCACGCGAAATTAACTCTTACATCATAATAAAAGTTAATTTGGGGGCTAAAACTAAATTTGGGGGTGCTAGGCGGATCTTTACACCCCGGCGGCACATATGCTAAAGACTGCACTGGAGAAGAACAAGGGATTGAATGCTAGGGTAGCCCCAGGCGCCAATGTATTATTTCTTCTGGTACTTCAGTAGTGAAACTTCCCCTGAATTACAACAGGGTTCTCTTTGTCATCTGCTAATGTTGTACATGTTGTTGAACTGCAACTCCCACCAACCCCAGGGTCAGTGATGATAGAGAGCCACAGGGTCCCTTTCTCCTTGCATCTAACAGTGCTAACAAAAGTTCTGACTTTTGGGAGGGAGAAAGTGTTAGAATTCCTGCTCCGTGATTGCAGTCATGGGATTTTTGTCTATCACATGACAGTGTATGTTTTGACTCCACAGAGTGGGAAGTGACGGAGACAGGATGTTTGTGTTACTGTGTTCCGTGAAGTGGGACTATTGTCCTTTGTTCTTTTTCTCTTTGCTGTCTGATGGTAGAGAGAGAGAGGGGGAGCCATGTTGCAGTGCTCCATGTGTGTTTATATGCAAATAAAGTAGATTAGCCAAAATGCTGAGTTGCTGAGGTCTGTCATGCAAGTTGTGCAAACTCTGCAGATCCCTAAGTGTGCCGGTGTCGGTTGACATTGGTCGCTGTGATGTTTGGGCAGAAGAAAGCTTTTGAAGCTCCCGAACGATCGACCAGGAGGGACAGAGCATGCCAGGCGGGCATGTGTCTCTGCCAGGGTCCTATTCGAGTATAGGCTGAACTCCTGACAGAAAGTGTGGCAGTTGGCATGGAAAGACACCCCCACCCACCCCAAATCTCTGCTCGGTTCACTTTGGGACAGCCACTATTTATTTGCCTAATCTACCTCCCAGAATTGTAAGGATAAGAAGACATCATGGCTGTCAACTTTGATAGCTTCCAAAGAGGATTTGACCAACTCACGGAGGACAAGGCTACTAGCCTCAGTGGCTATGTCATGCCTTCTCTTAGGTGGTACGACTGAATGCCATTTGCTGAGAATCACAAGTGGAGAGAGTGCTGTTGTGTTCTTGTCCTGCTTGCAGGCTTCATCAATCAGTAACGATATGGATCAGAATCCACTAAAATTGCTCCTGATCCACACTCTGAGAAAATTAATGAAAACTACTCAGTGCATTTCACTGAAGATCAGCACGCATTATGGTGATTTTATTATTATCTGCATACCCTCTAACATTTCTCCGATTAAAATAGGGATGTCCTATTCCATTGTAATAACAGTAGTAGTAGTAGTAGTAATTTTATTATTTACACCCCACTCATCTGACTAGGTTACCCCAGCCACTCTGGGCAGCTTCCAACACATATAAAAACATAATAAAACATTAAACTTTTTTGTAAAAAAAACCACTCCCATATACAAGGCTGCCTTTAGAAGTTGTCTTCTAAAGGTTGTATAGTTACTTATCTCTTTCATTCAGGAGTCAGATAACTCCATACCTTCCAACATATCTCCGATGAAAATAGGGACATCCTAAGGAAAAGCAGGACATTCCAGGATCAAATCAGAAACCGGAGTGGATTCTGTAAATCTGTGACTGTCCCTGGAAAATAGGGACACTTGGAGGGTCTGTAACAGACATAGGCAAACTCCGGCCCTCCAGATGTTTGGGACTACAATTCCCATCATCCCTAGCTAATAGGACCAGTGGTCAGGGATGATGGGAATTGTAGTCCTAAACATCTGGAGGGCCGGAGTTTGCCTACACCTGGAATGTAATCTGTACATTTAGATGTAATTTAAAAAGCTCTATTAAGAGCCTCATGCAATCCTGGCAGCCAGTCTGATGACAATCGGATCACAGGATTGGATCATTTTGAAGGTACATGAAGCAGACATACCTTTCACACAAAAAGAGCATGTTTTTGCAGGCAAGCAAAAATATGTTTGGTTATGTAATATTTTGAGCTTCAAAATGACCCCACCATTTCTAATAAAATCACCTGTCAGAAGCTCTGACCCTTCCAAATGCAAGTCATGGGAGCACACCCTTCTACACCAATGCTTCAGACCAATCAATAACAATTCAATCTTAGCAGGATTCGGGCAAGAGCTTATTACAAGCCAGCCAAAACTGAATTTCAGCCAAAGAATTAGACATCAAGGAAAACACTGCACTAAGGTCTGATGTGAAACAACACAATTCCGTATGCTATGTCAACTTGAGAGATAGCTCCGTTGCTTCTGACTGATAATGTCACAGAACAGCAACTTGCAATTATTTTTCTTAAAAACACAGCCTCTGAAGTTAAAATAGGACCCAGAGGGACGTAACAGGCAAGTTCCGTTTCATTTAGGGATGGATCTGCTAAAGGTATCTGGGAAAGGAAGAGTCCTAGAGGAAGAGCACTCACACAAGGCAAAAATAATAAACGATGATGTATGCTCAGGTTCCTGAATTCAGACCAGCTGTAGGCCGGCTAGAGTCAGCATTCCCTTATTCTCCCATGACACAATTCTTGCAAGAATGAAGGCAAAGAGCAACCACATCCCAGGCTCCAGCTGGGAAATGGTCACAACCTCTTGCAAACACAGCAGAGCCATGTAAGTCGCTTTATATAGTTCCTTGGCTGCACTTTGACTGTGTCGGGCCCAGGAGAAATGTGACTTTATCCCACTTACATGTTCTGTGATCCTTAACATATATGCATACCAAAACCGACCGCCAGCTGTTTTCTTCTTTTGGCTAAATTTCACGTGTTTGTTCAGAATTCTAGCCTTCTATAAGTATAACCACAGGTCTCTGTAGCTCTGTTCCACTGGCCACAATGGAGTAATGGACTCCAATTAAACCAACAAACAAAGACAAGCAATGCTATTTGCAAAATACAATGTCCTTAAAGAGCTAGCTATGTGGTGTTTTGTCTGTATTTAACATGGGGCAATCAAGGGAATTAGTTTCTCTTCCAAAACGGTAATGGAAGAAGAGGGATGTTCTAAAGAAATGTCAGTATCAAAAATGTTGTTGATACAAAGAAAATTATGCAGCAAGGAAACCACATATATAAGCAACTCAAACCGTTGTCATGCCGCATAGGGGCAAGATGAGTTGCTTGGTTTCTCTGATGTCTTTTCTGTGAGGATGCTCAAAACTTTGGGGAGTTCTGTGGTTCAGAAAACTGGTGAAATGAAGAGGTGGGAAAGAGCAATCCCTCCAGTCTCAGAGCTTTGCACTGCCATGATGCTGTTTCTTAAAAAGCCTTTTTTTAAAAAAAAGTATCCAGGTCATGGTGTAACAAAATGCTGAGGTGAGGGGAAATAAGGTGAGTGAGGGTGTGAGTTCGGATCAGATGGCCAGCAAGCTCCAGCCTTTTACTCATCTGACTGGTTCAGTGGGCTGACATTCCCCTGGATCAGCCAATCAGAGCCTTCTATGCCATTCAAAATCACCAGTAAATAACTGTTCTTCTCCTGCCCAACAAATGACCATTTGCCCCAGCACTGATCCTTCTCATACACACAACTGCATGAGGCAGTGTCAGAGGCAGCCGAATTCTCTTTCAGCAAAGACATTTTTACCTCAGAAAGTGGCACCCACCAGCTCCGCATCATCTCTGCATTATGATTTAGACATCACCGTATAATAACAATGAGCGTAACAAAATCATAGGGCAAGGATTCTTGGAATTTATTAAGATTATTATGGCACAATGGAACTGGAACACATTAGCATAACTTTTGCTCTCTTATCTCCCATTTCAAATTTTTAATAGTGTTGGTTAACTCTTAAGTAATCCTCGGTTTGCAGTTAAAGTTGCAATTTGTTAACCGTTAATCTTGGCTTAATTTGTTATTTATGTTTGATCGTTCTGGCGGTGTGCAAAAACAAGAGTTTTCTTTTATGTGGATCGGGAAAGAAAACAAAGCACGTCTAATTGCAGCTCCCATATGAAGCTGCCATGTATTGCTGGGCCTTGTAGCGCAATGGAGCTAATTCTTATCGGTCAGGGTGGAGATGGTACAGATGGGCTCATTACTGGGCATCCCTGCTGACTGGTTCCATGCGGTGCTAACTGCTTCAGAGGAATCTGTCTACCCTCTTGACTCCGAGGGTGTGCTCTGAAGCAGCTCCTGATGGAGAGGGCAGGGAGATGGTGCATATATGGGAAAATAGCAGTCAAGTGGGAAAGCTGTGAGATAATGACTGAGGTTGTTGGTGAACTCCCTTTGGGCCTGCTGCAGACTCTGAAGTAAACCTGTTTTTCAGGAAATGAGGCACCTTGAATCTCTCTGTGGGGTGCAAAGCGCAGGTGCGATTTCTGCTAGTCGGGGACGCTTGTGTTGTTCTGTGCTCCATTATACATATATGTGAATCCTTGGTCCTTCAGCCTGTGGGACATTGTTCCTTGGCACCACATGTCCACAGAGTGGCTCACTAGTTTCTACTCCTGCCTGACTTCTCCCCTCTTTACCTCCTGCAGCTGACATACTTTTTGCCAGCTGGGTCTTTTCCGCAAGGCAATTCTCTTCTCTGCTGACAGAGGTCCTAGGGGACCGCAAGACTGTCACCCATGCTTTCATCCTCAGTACTTTCTTTTACTTTCAAAGGACTCCTTTCTTGTTTCTTTAGTAGTGTAACATTACAGTCCTTGCAGAATCCTATCTAGCTGGCAACTTAAGGAAGTAACAGAAATTATGGGGGAACTTCTACTTTGACAACATGCGGATTTTCTATGAAAACAGGAGGTGTGGATACAGATCAGCCATTGCTTGATGTAAACCTTGAGAGCAGAGGTAGACAACGTCATGTCCTCCTGGTGTTAAGGACTACTGCCTCTCACTGCCCCAGGCAGTATGGCCAATGCTCAGTTATGATAGGAATTGTAATCCACAACTTTTGGATTGCAACTTGTTGATTGCTCCTAATTTAGGGCATAAGTAGCCTCAACAGCGTATGTCTATATATGCCTACTCAGAAGCAAGTATGGTCATACCTTGGTTCTTGAATGGACTCCGTTCTGGAAGTCCATCTAACTTTTGAAAACATTTGAAAACCAAGGTGTGGCTTCCGATTGGCTGCAGAAGCTTCCTGCACTCAATCGGAAGCCGTGTCGGATGTTCGGTTTTAAAAAAAAAGTTCACAAACTGGAACACTCATTTCTGGGTTTGCTGCGTTCAGGAGCCAAAACGTTCAAGTCGCAAGGCATTCCAGAACCAACGTACAACTGCATCATGAAGTTCAGTGGAACTTACTCCCTGGTAAATGGATATAGAATTGCATCCTAAAAATAATTCATTTACTCCAGGGAACTTTGAGGATTAATAGTTCTGTGGGAGAGGCTAAGGATCCCAACAGAGAATTCTTAGGACATGTCTATAGTCCCCAAAATGCTTTGGGGAAATGCCACTCAAAGTGGTATATGTGACTAATTCTTTGCAGTGTAAATGTACTCTTACTATGGTTCCTCCATCAGAAGCAAATATATTTCCATAGCTTGGGCATTTGAACATGAAAGAAAGATGTTGTGCAGAGCAGCCCTCCTGATGTTTTGGACTATCCCGTCAGCACCAGCAGGCTTGTGCGAAATTCACTTTAAGTAAGAAAAGTTCTGAAATTTGCAATTTTTATACATGCACAGTTTACCTCAGCTTTGAGTTCCTTCATATCTTCCCCCAAACTCTATGGTAATAATGCACAACTGTGCACTAGACAAGCATCACAGCGACCAATGTCAACTGACACCGGCACACTTAGGGATCTGCAGAGTTTGCACAACTTGCATGACAGACCTCAGCAACTCAGCATTTTGGCTAATCTACTTTATTTACATATAAACACACATGGAGCACTGCAACATGGCTCCCTCTCTCTCTCTCTACCATCAGACAGCAAAGAGAAAAAGAACAAAGGACAATAGTCCCACTTCACAGAACACAGTAACACAAACATCCTGTCTCCGTCACTTCCCACTCTGTGGAGTCAAAACATACACTGTCATATGATAGACAAAAATCCCATGACTGCAATCACGGAGCAGGAATTCTAACACTTTCTCCCTCCCAAAAGTCAGATCTTTTGTTAGCACTGTTAGATGCAAGGAGAAAGGGACCCTGTGGCTCTCTATCATCACTGACCCTGGATAGATACTGTTGTTCCACTGGTGAAGCCAATAGCCCTCTCTGACTCTGCCCAATATTTTTACCACCAGGGAAAACACAGCAGCAGCATTTGGATGCTCAAATTATTGTGTGCACTAGGCAGGGGGTTGAAATGTCAAAGAGTATTATCTGAATGTGCATCTGAGTGCAAATGTATAACACTGCTGCAGTATTCTCATCGGTATGTACATTCCTACCCACAACTACACATGATAGGCTGGACTAACACGTATATGGACAACACACACACAGTGTACAATTTAGGTTGAAGCTGCTGAGACTTTCCCTTTTTCAAATTGTGCGTATGTTCAGGCTTCAAAACATGAGCTGCAAAACCGAGTGGATATCTGTGCCGTCAGCAATGTTGCCCATGCATGTGCAAAATTTTAACAGAAGACTCATGCGTTGGCACATCACTAAATTGTACACCGGTTTGGGAAATTATTTTTTGCACGTTGGGGAGAGGGAGAAGAATCCCAGCTGCACAGAACTCATTTGCAAAAGCAATAATATCTCCATTGACTTCCTGTGGATATCAGAGAACATGGGGAAGAGGAAGCAGAAAATGGAGGACAAGACGCACATTTCTAGTCAGAAAGTTGCCAAAAGGAAAACTCAAAGTAGTTTTGTGGGTTCCTCAAGTGGAACCTACAAGGTGGGGACAGATCAACAAAGAGAGTTTTAGTAAAAATTGCACAATTTATTGAGATTTTATGTATATTTAGTCATCATACATCAGACAGGTGCCATTTCTATTATCTCTTCAGTGCCTATTGAATACCTATTCTTTTTCTTCTTAAAACTTTATCTTTTCAACAAACTTTTAAAGTGGACATATATTTTTCATATCAGTCCATACCTGTATTGGATTCAAAATTGATTCAATATATGAAATTGTTTTAATTGGTTTTTATATATGAAAATGTTTTACATGTGTTTTTATTGTTAAATTGCTTTGAGCAATTTCGCAGGATGTGATTCATAAATGGAATGGAATAAAAACACACTCAGCTGCAAATCTAGAAAATGGCTTTCACAGAAGTTGGTTGCTAGCTTCTAATGCAGTTACCAATATCCTATCTTAATTAATCCCTTACCCTATAGAATCTGTATACTTGCAGTTTTCAGAACTCCCAGAAAACTGTGTTGGCGGCAGTACTCTTACTTTGGTTCAACCTCCAGGATATCAGAAGTTGTGTCTCTAGCATCAGTCATGGGATGTAACTATGGTATTTCTCTTTTTTCTTTCTTCACTTTCACTTACATGTTATTGAGATAATACTGCCTTCTAGAGTAAAATGTCATTTACTGATATTTCTGCTGGAAGTGTGGCTTTAATGGGATGGCTTCTGGTGGAGAACTTGAGCCCAATGATCTTTGATTTGACAAGGAGTGCTGTACAGATGACCTCTGTTCTGCATCTGCGGTCCCTACAGGAATGGGGGGAATGAAGTGTGGAATAGAAAAGTCTTGGACTTTTTACCGTATCTGAAAATGCCACTTATTTTCTGCTCCTCTAGCAGGCATTGGGTGACTAGAGATTACAGTGACTGACACGGTGGAAATAGTGCTGCTTTGATAGAGAAGCTGGATAGCATGTATTTGGTACTAGCCCCATGTCGGGCTGTGCGGAAGGGGGCAAAGTTCGAGATATTGTAGTTCACAGAAAATATATCCTTGCAGGGGAGGTTGGAGATCCCTTGCTTTCCCCTACAATCATCTGCCACAGTGTTTCTAAAACTGCAGGTGTTGGGCCTCAGCTTTTTGGTGGGTCTTCGCATGGAAACCCATTCCCTCACATAGGCATGCTGTAATAACAACAACAACAATAATAACAACAACAATAATTTATTATTTATACCATGCCCATCTTGCTGGGTTTCCCCAGCCACTCTGGGTGGCTCCCAACAGAATAATAATAATAATATGCGACAAAACATCAATCCTTAAAAACTTCCCTAAACAGGGCTGCTTTCAGATGTCTTCTAAAAGTCAGATAGTTGTTTATTTTCTTGACATCTGGTGGGAGGGTGTTCCATTGGGAGGGTGTGATTACTGAGAAGGCTGTCTGCCTGGTTGCCTGTAGCTTCAGTTCTCACAGTGAGAAGGCCCTCAGTGATGGAACTCAGTTTCGGGGCTGAATGATGGAGGTAGAGATGCTCCTTCAGGAGGACCGAGGCCATTTAGAGTTTTAAAGGTCAGCACCAACACTTTGAATTGTGCTCGGAAACATACTGGGAACCAATGTAGGTCTTTCAGGACTGGTGTTATAGGGTCTAGGCGGCCACTCCCAGTCAGCAGTTAAGACAGCAAAGTTCCAGCATGTTAACTTGAAGGGGAAAGAAAGAAAAATGGATAGAATGGTTGGCTAAGTGTGAGAGATGGAAGAGATCCTGTTGGAAGAAAAAAGTATTTGCCTGCTGGTGGAAGGGCAAGAAAGAAGCCTTCTCTAGGAAGGAAGTTGTGAAGTCTGGGGCAACCACTGAGAAGGCTCTTTCCTGTGTCCCCACCAAGCATGTCTCTGAGGGTGGCAGGACTGAGACATCATGTCAAACCCCTCCACCACCAGCCCCCATTTTGTGATTGGCTGTGCCTCCATTTCATGATAGGAGGGTCTCAGAAGTTTTCAATCCTTTCAAGTTAGCACTAGGTATGGAAAATGTTGAGACCCCCTGTTCTAGCACATCTTCTAATTAATAGCAAGCTCAAGTGGTGAGTTACGACAGTGCTTTGACTGAGGCTGCTGAGAAACATGAGGAAGGTAGCAGCATGCTTATGGAAACCCAAGGTTCTCAAAAAAATAGTAATAAAAAGGGGGGATCCTAAGGAGGAAAGCTTTCCCTAAACTACCCAGTGAAGACCCAGCAAGTGCAGTGGCCACAGACTGCTGACTTACTCTGGGGTGTAGCATACCCTCCAACATTTCTCCAATGAAAATAAGGACATCACATTCCATAATGATAATTTTACTATTTATACCCCACATATATTACTGAGTTGCTCCAGCCATTCTGGGCAGCTTCCAACATATAGTAAAACACAATAAAACATTAAACATTTTTGTAAAAAAAACACCCTTCCCTATACAATGGTACCTAGGTTACAAATGCTTCAGGTTACAGACACTTCAGGTTACAGACTCCCCTAACCCAGAAATAGTATATCGGGTTAAGAACTTTGCTTCAGGGTGAGAAAAGAAATCGTGCGGCGGTGGCAGCAGGAGGCCCCATTAGCTAAAGCGGTGCTTCAGGTTAAGAACAGTTTCAGGTTAAGAGCGGACCTCCAGAATGAATTAAGTTCTTAACCCGAGGTACCACTGTACAGGATTGCCTTTGGATGGCTTAGAGGTCAGATAACTCCATAGCCTCCAACATTTCTCCAATGAAAATATGTGGGAGTTGGAACTTAACTGGTTAAGTTGTTCCCATGATGCCTCAGCATTCTGACGTCAGCTTTCGAAGCTGGGAGGAGTTTGGGCAAAAGTTTGCCAGTCCCACTCTGTGTTCCGTGGGGAAAAGACGTAGCCTGTAATGGCGGAGAGGAGCCCAGGAAATCCCTGGGGGGGATATTGGAATAAATGCTGTGAATAGACGAACTGGACTCTGTGTGTTTGTCTGGAAGCTGAATCAAGCTGGTGACAGTTCTACACCGCTGTGTGAAACTCTGCTGAGCCGTGACTGAGTGGCGCAGCTGAGGGAAGCGCGCCGGACCGGGCAGCCATATATCGCTAATTGAGGTTCGTAAATCAATTAGCGGGGGTCACGGCTAATAACCAAAAGTCACAGGTTATGGATGACCCTAAATCATCGCTTGTAAAACTGTCACGGAAGAGGCTGCCGGAATGCGTTTGAAGTTCGGCAGGAGATGGTGGTTGGTTTTTTGCCTGGTGTTAAGAGGCAAGGAGAGCTGCGGAGCTAAAAAAGCAGCTAGCTGAAAAACGCAGAGGTTTGCTGTGGAGCCAGGAGCTGAGAAAAGCAGAGGTATCGTTTCTCCACGGAGCTGGGGAGCCGGAGGAGCTGGTGCGTTTGTGAGTACAGCTTGGGGCCCCTTGGGAGAACGGAAGAGGATGGCAGGCTGCCAGGTCTTGGAGGACTGTGGGAGGCTCACTTTAAGACGTTGGGCAACCTGGCTGCTGATCTGAAGTCTACTGTTCTGGGTGCCAGGAAGCCAGAGGCCGTTCAGCGCTCCAGGGTGTTTGTGAGTCTGGAGGCGGAAAGCAAGGGCCGGGAGGTGGCTGCTTCAGAACAGAAAGACAAGATGGCGCTGATCACCTACGTGAGAGCCGGTGCACAGCTGGGAAAGGCTGTGGGCCCCAGAGGGGGGGCAAAGGGACTATTGGCACTTGGAGATGTACTGCTGTGTTTGCTGTGAAGCTTCAGCAGGAGGCCAGAGCCCTGGAGAAGGAATACAAAAGCCTAAAGATGGCTGGAGCCCCTGTCCCTGATGCTTTAGCCACAAGGAGTGCTGCTGAGCAGGTCGGGGGGGCGGAAGGTTTCCAAAGGCACGTTTAAAGTTTTCCACTGTACGTGCTGGAATGAAGTGGAGGTTCAAAGGGGGCGGAGCTGGCAAGGAGTGCTTTTCCGGAAGAAGGAGAAGGAGGCCAGCTGGGAGGAGCCCCGGAGCAGTATTTTTCCACTGGAGTTCGTCATTGCTACAGGCTTCAAGGCCAGCCATCTGCTGCAGCGGGAGATACGTGCTGCAGAGTTGTCTGGGAACTCTGAGATAAGTCCAGTCTTCAGAGCAACGCAGGATGTTGCGGTTTTCGGACGCTGCCAAGGACTGAGGCAGCGGGACGTTTGTTGCTTCTATGGCAACTGTGAAAAAAACAACTCCAGCCAGGACACGATGACACGCTGGGTGTTTTGGTTTCTGCTATCAGGCAGCACCTGATAGGCAAACTGCGGAACTGCAGGGCTGTTTTCAACAGGAACAATTGTTTTATTGGCTAACGTGTTTTTTCTCTCCTTCACAGGAGGAGCTAGAGATCTGCGTTGTGCCGGGACTGAATAGTTGTCGGTTATCTGTATCTGCTCTAACGAAGCAGGGGTTCAAAAATGTGCTTTGAAAATGACACCTGTTCCATTTTCAGAGGGGGGCGACAACGGGTCAACATGGCGAAGAGCAAGAACAATGTCTTTGTTCTGGAGTCACCTATGGAGGGTGGTGGGAATGCTGGAAAAGCACAGGTGCAGTGTGCTAAGGTTCCCAAAGATGTGCAAAAGTTGCACAGGTGCACAAAAGGGTACAAGCTCCGGAAATGTGGGAGGTGGTCCCAAGGGTGCAGGGCATGCAAAGATGCAAAGGTGCTTGGTTTTCCCGGGTTTGGGAGGGTAGCCAAGGAAGCTTTGAGCTTGTTCACACAGATCTGTCAGAACCCATGAGGTCTGAGAGTCTGGGTGGGACCAGGTATGTGCTGTCGCTGACAGGTGACCACAGCCAGGTTGGCTGGTGTTTCTCTCTCAAATCACAGGGGGAGGTGGCGCAACTGATCCAGGATTGGGTTGCGGAGGTGGAACTAAGGTTCTCCACCAGGGTGCAAGGGGTCAAGAGCGACCAAGGGTCACAGTTTACTGGGTCTGCTCTGGAGGAATTTTTCAAGGAAAAGGAAATACGTCACCAGGTGACGGGTGCAAAGTCTTCTCAAGGGAGAAGGGAGGCTGTGGCTGAACCCAGTGATGGGGATCAGGTCCAGAATCAGGGTTCAGATCCCGGTGTTGGGGACCAAGTCCAGGGTCAGGGTTCAGGGCAGGTTTGGGCATCTCCAAGGGTTGTGAAAGGAGTGTCCAGGTGTGAGGCTTCATCTCCGGTAATGGAGAAAGCTCACGGAAGGGTTGTCAAGTCAGAGGGGGAAGAGTCTGACGGAGAAGACACAACTGCTGGCCCTAATGGGTCAGTAGGGTATCAGGTCACAGGTGCGTGGAAAAGTGTCGCACAGTGTGATTCTGGGAGTGTTGAAGGGGTTCAACAGGTGCCTGGGAAAGATGCCGGGAAGGGGCACAAGGCAAAGGGGAAGGTGTTGAACTCAGAGGGTCTTGTCAGAATGAGATGCAAGAGGGGGTGTGGGAGTTGGAACTTAACTGGTTAAGTTGTTCCCATGATGCCTCAGCATTCTGACGTCAGCTTTCAAAGCTGGGAGGAGTTTGGGCAAAAGTTTGCCAGTCCCACTCTGTGTTCCGTGGGGAAAAGACGTAGCCTGTAATGGCGGAGAGGAGCCCAGGAAATCCCTGGGGGGGATATTGGAATAAATGCTGTGAATAGACGAACTGGACTCTGTGTGTTTGTCTGGAAGCTGAATCAAGCTGGTGACAGTTCTACACCGCTGTGTGAAACTCTGCTGAGCCGTGACTGAGTGGCGCAGCTGAGGGAAGCGCGCCGGACCGGGCAGCCATATATCGCTAATTGAGGTTCGTAAATCAATTAGCGGGGGTCACGGCTAATAACCAAAAGTCACAAAATAAGGGCACCCTAAGGAAAAGTGGGGCATTCCAGGATCAAATCAGAAACCGGGATGGCTTCTCTAAATCAGGGACATCCCTGGAAAAGAGGGGCACTTGTAGGGTCTGGTGTAGGGAGGATAACTGAAAGCTGGGGGTGGAGTGGAGTGGCACTGATGATCCTGAAGCAGAGCACTCTGTACGGCCACATTTTCTTGTGGGTCTCACTTGTAACAATAAATACTAAACGAAACCAAGGCAAAGGAGTATAAATAAAATTCAACAGAAAAGTAAACAATTTGAAGAGCAAGCATATGATCTTATAGTCGGGAGGTTAGAGGCTTATAATCTTTTTGAATCATGTCCCTGTTACTGCAGGTTTAGGTACTTGTGGCTGTTGCATAGCCTCTGCTTTTGTACGCTACTTAAATGCACACATAAGCAGTCGGGAGCTCTAGCTGGGATCCAGAAATCATACAAGAGGTAAATAGACTGCTATCTCCTCACGCTGCAAGCCCCACAGTGGCAATGGCTTACCTTATTTGCTGTAGTGGCTGGCAATTTAAAGCTGCCACCTTATGCACACACATATGAGGAAGAAAATCCCATTGAACACTGTGAAACTCACTTCTGAGCAAACATGCCTTAGATTGTGCTATAAATGCGTATAAAGGTTTATTGATACCCGAGTTTCTACAGCAGTCAGTGTAGGCTAGTGGGCATCCATTTATGCCTCTAGACACCTGCAATAGCACCTCTTAAGTTCTTAAGGTGTGCTCAGAAGGCCACAAGCCACTGCTATGAATTCCTCCCTGGTAATTCTGTTAGCTTTGTGAATGAGCCGTAGATCAGGGTGACGATTAAGTTGATGCTACTGGAAATTGAACTTCTGGCAAGAAACCTAAATTAGAATGATTTAAAATGACTCCCACAATTATGAGCACTTGACTTACTTGTGTTTGTGCATCACAGGCAGCAATTTACCCAGTGTTTTCCCCAATTCATTTAAATGGGAGATGGCAGGGGGTTAGCAATTCTCACCCTACAAAATCATAGATGTTTTAAACAGCTGGCGATAAACAGTCATTTATATTGATAAAACTATATTTACACAGGAAAAGAAAGCACTTTGGAAACCTCAGCAACACGTTGTTTTCAAATTGGCTTGAAGAAGAGGCATTTGACCTTGGGTTAGAAGAGCTTTGGTTTATAGCACACAAGTCTTGGGGAATCCCTGCAACTTTTAAAACCAACCGATGTAAACTGATGGAAGGGGTTTTGTGCCTACATTGTGCTAACTCCATTGGCAGAAGTGGGAAAACTTTCTTCAGCTTCTTTCTTCAGATTTGTGTCGTGCTCGAAATTTAGCTTGTTATTGTTAGCACTGGGTATCATCCAATCGAACCCAGTATATTTTTCCAGAAAAAGAGGTGTCAGAATTCACCATGAGCACCTCCCTTGTTCTCTTATAATGGTAATGGTGCCCACCTGAGAGGTGCCGGAACTGAGCTCCAGTGAGCTCTGGCTGATGTGATCCAAGGTGTCAACAAGAGTAAGTACACACCTGCTCTCTTTGCCCACCTCCTCATGTGCCCATGTAGCAATGGAACATCTGAATTTGGCCTACACATTCACTTAACAGGTCACAAACTATGGTGGCCTGGCCACTCCACTCCCATTCAAGTATTTCCAACTGCAGCACCAGCCCTTCCATTTTAGTGTATCAGCTAAACACCTCACAAGTACCCAGGACACCTGATAGGCATTATAATGAGGTGCAGACAACAGCTTTCCCCATTTTTTTAAAATTTAATTTGTTGTCACTGTTATGCTCAGCAGGCTTCTATGGCTTTCTTCTTTGATATTTTCAAGATGATGTGATAAAGGCTTTACACAACACCCTTTGCCCACTGCAGCTATGCTAAGTGGCCAGAGCAGTGGAGGGATTTTGAGTGAGGATGTTCAGTACAGCTGAGAAAATATCAAAGTCTTCCCAGTTGTTTGAAGAAGATAGAACATCCAAGGGAATGAATGGATGCAAAGAAGAGCTGGGAGATCTGAGCTGCCTGCAGTATCCGAAGAGATGAAAGTGACATAGCGGAGTTCACAGCAACCCAGAGAAGACAACATACTCTTGAATGGGAATATCTTTGCATACACAGGTAGCAGCATGTGTTTCTGTTAGTTGTTGTCAGCCAATAACACGCCGAACAACATTGTCATGCTTGCTCTGAGATCATGCAAGGACAGCAATATGGTGTTTTGGGGTGGGCGGTGGGGTGCGTTGCCACTACGTATAATACCTAAACAAGTAAAGCAATAATAGCAGCCGCAAGATAGGATTTATGTTCTTCTCGGCACGGCTTGATGAGACATCTATGCAGCTGTTATTATCGGTTTGCCTCAGCCACCTGCACAGTGAAACTAAATTGCTGTAATGGCGGAGTGTCACAAACAATCATGGAAGAATTCAATTGCTCTTGTCGGGATGTTGCAAGAAGAGTTTATTTATGTTTGCAGACCTCGACAGGTTGTCTGTCGTTGAAGGTGAGGGGAACTACAACTTCCATCACCCCTAGCCATTGGCCTTGCTTGTTGGGGCTGATGGGAATTGTAGTTCAGACACATCTGCCAGCAAAAGGTTCTTTGCACTTATTCTGTGGCCACACCTATACAAAATCAACTAGCTGTTCTTCTCCTAGCATCAGAAATCTTGAGGTAGTCCCACTTAGTTCAACGACAATATTCCTAAGCTAATTCTTCAACAATAATATCTCATGGTTGCAGCCCAGCAAAGTTTGGTGTACTTCAGAGCACAGGTGCACTTAGTTGCAGTGTAGTTTGGTTTTACCTCCTTTTTCAAGGAGTCCCACACTTTCTCCTTATCCGTTCTAATTAACATGTTGTTGAGAAATTTCTGTAATTTTATAACATACAACACATTTTCCCTCTTCCTTAGCCCCTTGCCTCCAGTTCGCCAACCACTGATACAGAGGATATAAAATGCTGAAAGATAATGAAAACAATAAAGCACCAGAGATCTACAGTGATTTAAATTCTGAACTCTACTCCCGGACACGGTCAAGAAACCTCCCAGAAAACGCCCACACGTAGGCACATACAAAGTGCAATCCTAACCATATCTACTCAGAAATAAGTCCTATTGAATGGAATGTGGTTAGGACTGCAGCCTAATACTAATACGTTTGACCGTATTATGCTTCTTGATGTCTATACTATCCTCTTTCATATTAGCAGAGACTCCTTGTCCTTGACTTCAAAGCTTTATGCAGTTCTCCCTTCTAAACTCTCATTTCTCTCTTATTTCTTATGCTTATTATGTTCTTCCTGAAGATTTCTGCTCTTTGGGACCCTCCATCCTCATTCACTCATTTCTTCCAGTGCCTGAAATCATCTTCCCATGTGCAAATGCTGTATCCTCCATTTCTTATCCTTGAAATGACTCTTAAGGCCCACGACTTCAGAAAACCTATCTATCCATGACTCAACTCCTTTCTTTCTTCCCTTTACAATATCCGAACGGTGTTTAAATTGCATTAGCTCATTATCCTATTGAGTTCTCCCATTCTTGGTTTTTGATGTAACTTACCCTTGACCATGGTTAGACTGTAAACTTATTGGAACAATGTTTAGTCTCACTCTTTAGTTATCAGGTATTTCAAAGGGCTTTTTGAACTGGAAATACCTCATGCTAAAATCAACCATATTTTCCATCACTTTACATCTGTAACCTCAAGAAACATAACCCTCTGAATAATAACTTTACTAATCTGTTGTACTGAAATATAATCTAGAAAGTTAATAATGAATAGATGCAAAGTACTATTTAATAAGTGGGAACTCACCAAGGTACACATACAATCAGATGGATTGAGCTAGTCATCATTTGGTCCACCCATGAGGTGAAGACCAGTTCCACATCCAACTTCCACATCCAACTATGTTCTTGCATTTCCAGTTGGTAGGTGTGTGCATTAACCTCGGTGTCTTTCCTGATGCTACAAAGAACTAGACCTTCATTCAGTTCAATTTGTCCTGGGAAGAAAGGTCTGTAATCACTCAATGAGAACATAAAAATTGCCTTATAGGTTCTTATCTATGATTCCTTTAGCCTGTCCTTCTGCTGAGCGTGACCGTGAAAGGTGCCAAAATTGATTCTGTAGAGACCATTTTACCCTCTGAAATTTAGCAACGTTTTCTGATCTTTGGGTTAGTCTTGTACACATTGCTGAACATGCCCCATGCTTCTAGGATCTATTCATTATTCATTTTTTAAAAAGCATCTCTTAAATCCTTAATTAAAACTATTTAGAAGCCATTTTGGAAAGTAAGTGATATATAAATTAAATCATCCCCATCAGTGCTTTTTTATGACAGTGCTCTTTTTTCTTTTTTTGCTGCCCTGGAAGTCATCTAACACCGACATAACACTTTTATCAAGATGTGCGTATCCTTTTCTTTTTGCATGGACACACACACACACACAAATGATAACAGTAGCAGGTGCGACAAAATGTAAAGCCAGAGAATAACATTGAGGAATACTAAAGCTGAAATTGCAGATGATTCATTCTGCTTCTCACTGAAATCAATAGCACCTACTTATGAGTAAGACAGCTTCCAATTAGGCTGTGTGATGCAGGCAAAGATCTCTGCTCCTTTTCTGTGTTAGCTGGGATTTAGAGCCCAAATTTGGTTGGTTTTTAAAAGGTTTTAAACTTATTATTTTTAATGACTTCAAAACTTGTATCTTCTCTGTTTCATATTTTTATTTCATTTCTGAATTTGCAGCAAGCTAACCGAGATAACATGGCAAATTGCATGTATAACAAAAGGTCAAATGAGAAGTCAGCAATCAATGCCTATATCAGAAACACACAAAAGTGACCTTGTCCTGAAGTCCCCAAGATAGTTATGCTTTTGAAAAGATGCCTTTGGGAGTCAAGATCCCCATTCGTTAGGGTTTAACCCTTGCGTGCTTTCCTTGCACTTCTATCTATATCTCAGTTTATATCCTTGGGTGTTATTTAAGGAAGAGGGGAAAGCAGGGAAAGAAGTCAAGTCACAGAGCAAAAGATAAAAAAAATTAAAAAATGCCAAAAGAGACTAGAAGAAAATAAGCCAGAAAATGCTGATTTTAAAATGTATTACAAATAATGTGTGGGACTAAAACTAAACACACACATATACACACCAAGACCCAACAACCCTGCTTATTATTACACACCCAAAGATTTATTATGTTTTCCCAGGTATTATAAAATGTCTGCTTTAAACAAATGGTCTCCCTAGACTTGGGTCAAAAGCATGAATCAGAAGGGGTGCCTCTGAATCTGATTTCAGTGATGAATATGCAAGCTATCAACAGTATGGTAGCTGTTTCCAGATGTAGGCTGTGAAATACAGGTGTGGGCATTTGGATCTTATTTATCATGTAGATGGTACTTTCAATATGCAGACAGGGTTACCATCTGGTATGATTTTGGCAAAGAGAGCCCAGAAAGAGTAAGAATATATATCCTGGGCCGGGGTGGTGATTGGGGAGCAGGGGACCCCCAGCAATTTGCAACTAATGAAATGTGTACAGTATTCTGAAAAAAGAACCACTTGAAAACTGAATACTTTGTGAAGACACTGTGTTTCCTCGAGAGAGAGTAGAGTATTTGCCTGAGACAACCATGCAGATGACACTGTGGTCCTCAGAGTAAGATGATGAATTTGCTGCAATAGGATGGAGGCTGTTATGAGCACTTAAAGTTATAGCACTTGAAGTTGAAAATCTTTTAGGGCTGTATTGTTTTGCCTCTACCCACTTTCTTTGACAATAGGACAGAGCTGTTTCCAGAGCTACTCAATGGAGGAGGATGGAGGATGTATCACTCGGTTAACATGAACACTTCCCATTTGAGGCTTCAGCACTTCAGTTTATCACT
This sequence comes from Podarcis liolepis, assembly GCF_965112155.1. NCBI lineage: Eukaryota > Metazoa > Chordata > Lepidosauria > Squamata > Lacertidae > Podarcis > Podarcis liolepis. Next base: position 68,980,486 of record NC_139559.1, on the reverse strand, counting down.
TCAGCCATTGGATTTAGGACTAGGACATTAACCAAGAGGATGCTGCTGAAGATAATTATTATTATGAATAGTTTTATTATTTATACCCTGCCCATCTGGCTGGGTTTCGCCAGCCAATCTGAATTGCTTCCAGCGCGTATAAAACATATATGTCTTCTAAAAGTTGTGTAGTTCTTTATCTCCTGATGGCTTTTGCATGGAAAAGTGATCCCTTCCTTGGCTGAAACATGGAGAATGCCATGCTGTGTGGATCAGTGTCATGACCCAAGCCAAAGCTGTGTGCTGATCAATGGTAGTAGTTGTAGACATTGTATGATAGCCAATGTTAGTCCTACTCCAGCAGATCCATTAATATCCATGCACTTAAGTAAATTAGTTGGATGATCACTCATTACAGTTAGGAGATGAACACTTTCCTTGGGAAGGCTGTTTTGATGTCTTCCCAATGATGCACGTAACATGTGATCTAGCGCATTATCAGGCCAGTGAACGTTTATGCACACACACAAGGCATGTAGGATGATCAGTTTGACCTCAAGTATGAATGCAAAATAGATCTCCCAGGAGCAGCAGAACTTTGCGCCCATGGTCATCCCACCCAATTGCCAAACAGAGACTGGATATCTCTGATGTGTTGACTTCACTCTAGTATGAAGGTCCAGGGACAGTAGAACTTTAAAACAGCAGGAGTAAAAGTTGAAGCCTGGACTTCTGAATGTTGGCCGAAGTGATATTTGTATTACGTGAGCACAGGGTTTTCTTTGGGTGGCTTTACGTAAACAAACTGGAGTCTCGCTGATATTAATGAGGTAGCTTTCTACACCCGCATTGTGTATTGTGATTGGCTCGTGACTGGCTATGGCAGCCCGGGGGCCTAATGTCTTTTACGCTACCGAAGTTCTATAACATTCATTATTCTGTGTCAAGCCAAAATTACCTTGCAGGGGCATTGCATAATGTCTGGTATATTAATCATTAGAGATATTTTTGAAGCACTCAATTACATTATGAAGGCTGGGTTATGTTCTTATCTTTCTAATGGTCACATGTAAAGCACCGAGGCCCCCTATTACTGTGTAATAAGAAATGCATACCCGGCAGAATAATGCATTATGCACATCCTCGTCTATAGGACGGAAAAGGTCAGCCAGCAACTTGAATATTTTTGTCCTCTAGATCAATTTCACTTAAAAGAGTTCATTAGAAAGAATGGCTTTATCTTTTCAATATGTCCTAACAGCATGCTATCACTTTACAGAACCAGATTTCAACTATTTTATTCTATTCAAAGCAGAATGAATTACATCAATCTGGCTGAGGCACATTCATTTTGAGGTTATCAATTCCAAAGTGTTTCAGGATACATTTAAGAGGGCCTTTGTTGCCAAGATATTTTTTTAAAAAAATAAAATAGCGAATGTTGGAAGTATACAGCCCATTTACCTTGGAGTAACCCCATCTACTCTAACCAAACTACCTGGGAGATGCATTGCAGTTCTAACTATTTCATATCCTAAGCGAATAAGGACAAGCATTTACTTTCATTTCCAGATTCTGGCATTTCTAGCAGGTGTTGAGTTCATAGAAATTCACATTTAGGGGAATTCAAACTCACTTCCACAAAGCAGGAACCCTGCTGAAAGTGTTAGCGATTAGCAAAAGCTATTCAATAAAAAAGAGAGAGAGAGAGCCCAAATGCGAACAGCATTGTGTGTCAGGCTTTTTCTTCTTCTCCTCGTATTCATTGAAAATGTATATATTCAAAACGTTTTTTAAAAAACAATTTTTATTATACAAGAACCATTAAACACTTATCCAGCAGTACAGCTAATGGTATTTGGGCTATCCATTGACCTTAGACATGAGCTTCAGTGTTCAAACATATTTCTTAATGTAACCTCTTCACTGAGATGATTGAGCAGTAGGTATAACAAGGTCTTGATTTAGGTCAATAACATAGCTAAAGAAAGGGATCCATGTTTCTCGGAAGGTGTCCCTTATCATTATGCCTTTAATTGTCCTCCTGTGTCTGGTGAAACCCCCAGACATTGCTGTATCCCAGATATTATTTTCCCATATATTGAGGGGTATTTCAGTCTGGTTCATCCATTGTTGAGCTATCACTAATTGTTCTGCTGGTTCACAGTGGTGCAGGGTGGAGCCCAGGTCTATGTCCAAATACAGTAGTGCTAAGGCAGGATTTGGAAAAAGAGGTTGGCTTGTAATTGAAGATATAACGGAGAATACTCTTCCAGAAGTTTTTTTAACATGGGGCCATTCCCACCAAGCATGCATAAATGAACCAAGTTTTCTAAAACCCTTTAAGCATAGAGAAAGGTAGAGATAAATTTTTGCAGTCTGACTGGTGTCCAACCAGTCTGACTAGTGTCCAATCTCTCCCCCCCGTATAATTTTTAAAATTAATTTTAGTAAAATGTACTTTTCACTATATGTTTTGTTGTGTGTGTGTGTGTGTGTGTGTGTGTGTGTGCTCGTACACACAATTGGGATAGCATTCAGCAATGCACCATTTTTTATTTTTCAAAAAAAGAGGGTCCAGCTAACATTAATAGGGAAAATCTGGAAGACATCCTATTTTTTATTCTTTATGTTTTGCATGGAGGGGAGCACTGCGCCTAGGCTTCCTTACCTATGCGCCTGGTAATGTGTTTCATTTAGCACTTGCTGCCTTCTTGCCAAGGATGCTGCCTCGGGGCAAACTCTGGCTGTGCTGATTGCTGCTCTCAACTTTCCATTTATTCGTTTTTCAACCTCTAAATGCATGCACGGAGGCTTACCAAGCGTATGCTAAGGTTCCAGCACTTCCTTCTCTGAAGGAGACACGAAAGACTGTTCTTGGACTTTGCACACCGTGGGGACCTGTGAGTAAATGACAGGCTCGATTTAAAGAAGAAGAGCTGGCCTCTGGGAGACTTTAAGCAGAGGACCCAATCTGCCTGGCATTTGCGCCTGTGTGTCCCTCCTCCGGTGTGTACACACGTGTGTGCAGGGCAAAAACAGCAGGCTAAATTGCCTTAGAATCCATTGGGGTCTCGGCTGAAGAATAAAAAGTTAACAGAAGCAACTGAGGTACCATGAGCCCCACAGTAGGATGCAGAAGAAGCCAGAAGCTCTGGCTACTAATGTTGACTGAGAGGAGTTGCAGCTACAGTTGGGCACACTGGTTAATTTGGGTTCCTTTCTGGCTCCCATTTTCCCATTCTTAAGTTCAGTTCTCCACATTTCATGAACAATCTTGTGCAACTTTATCCTCAGATACACAGTTTTTGTGTGCAATTTTGCCCAATAAAGACATTTCACAAGGCAATTTCCCCAAATACATTGCAGGCATTTTTATGCACATTCGGCCCTGGTATACGCATTTATGCACACATTACTTGGCTGGAGAACTGAGCTGCAAAATCTAGAGAAGTGCAACTTGGAAGGGATAATTGTATCTCAGTTTCTGTATTGTTTTGGAAAATGTGAATTAGGTGGGTTTGCCTTTAAGTGTGAATGGAATTTCGCCTCCATTTTAGCAGCAGTTCTATGATAGAGATGATGGGTTGTATGAAGAAGGTCCATCCCTGGTATCTCCAGCCAGGGTGGGGAAATATGCCTTCTGGAACCCTGGAGAGTCGGTGGCAGTCGGCTGAGTTGGTATAAGGCAGAGATCTGAAAGGCTGCTAAGGAAACTTTGACTACATAATATGTGTCAATACTTTCATTGATCACACTGTTCTGTGGACCACTGGTGGACAAATTGGAGGCAATTGAGAAGAAGACAGGTTCTGGTTGCACCATACCTGCTGCAACACCTTTTTCTTGGCCTTGTTGTTGCTTTTTTAAAGGCTTTGGTGTTGCCTCTTAACAGTGCTTGAATTATGCAGGGAAACTTAAGGGAGTTCTCTGTGAAGTCGACGCGTCCCTCTTACTGACCCTGTATAATTTTAGCCACATCAGCCTTCTAAGACAGCACTTAAGGAGGTTTGGTCAAAGGATAGAACACCTGCCATGAACCACACCATTGGTAATTCTATGTTTTAGCTGCTCGGGAGGTTCAAATTGCTTTGCAGCAGCAACTTTCCAAAGATGCTACTTCTAAACAATAAGTCTAAACCACTGTGAAGAGCTAAGTAAGCAGACCCCTGAAACAGAGGCGTTGGAAGGGGGTGTGGGGGGATGCGGACCGCCCCGGGTGTCATCACTGAGGGGGGTGACAGTCGGCACACTGCCCACCCCAACTCCCAAGCCTACCCCGAACTGTTGATGTGTGTGTGTGGGGGGGGTGACAAAAATTTTTCGCACTGGGTACCACCTGACCTTGCTACGCCTCTGCCCTGCAATGCTTTTTAAAGTGTGGACAGGCTCCATCTAGTCCACAAGCCATACAGTGGACTCCTGAACTTGCACCCTGCAAGTTCCTTCCTTCATGTAAAGTCAATGGGACCGTGTCTGCAAACGTGGATGAGTGACATTCAATTACGTTCATGGGGAATGCAAAAAGCCACTAAGGAGGCAATTTACTGCTCTAGCCCTGTATGCAATTCTTCACTTGAAATCAATTTTTCATTATATGGGAGAACAGTATGTTGAGTTGATATATTTGTTCTTGTAATTTGATAGAGTAGCCGGTAATGTGTAAAGCTTGTCTCTAACAGGAGGGGGAAAATGACATTTGACAAACTAGGGAAATGTGGCGGAATTTCTGCTAATAAAACAACATCATGTTTTCTGATGGAATTTCTGAGTTAATGGTGCCAGCTTACACACCCAGCACTAAAGCTCATGAGCCCAAAATGTTTCACACGACCCTTTTGCCAGTGTGACCAATCTTGTTACATCTGGCTAAAAAAAATGTTTGCTGACTTCAGGATATGACCTTTTGCCTCAAATACATTCCACCTGGTTTCCCTTAGTATAATGTGTTTGTGTGTCAATGGTTGTTAGTGTTATTGTTGCTTTCTTTTAAAAAACACACACTCAACAATCTCAGTTTTTTTTGAATTACAGTATCTGATATAATGTATGCATGTGTATAAATCTAATATAGGCAACCTAGACATGTAATTTCATTATGTACATTTTTTGAAACAGTTGATTTTATCTGTATTTTGATAAACGTCTACTGTTTTTAAAACTGCTTTTTTGTTACAGTCATACTTCATGTTGCGTCTGCTTCATGTTGTTTGTTTTCATCTAGCGTCCCGTGACGATCCGGAAGTACTGAAATGGGTTACGTCCGGGTTTCACCACTCGCACCTGCGCAGAAGTGCTAAATTGTGTGTGCAGACGTGGCACTTCAGCTTATGTCAGTTCCGTGTTACAAATGGGTCTCTGGAACGGATCCTGTCTGTAACACGAGGTTCCACTGTATTTATTTATGTATTTATAAAATGAATTCCTCTTTCATACCATGTTCAACTCCCAAAGGAGAGTTGGTCTAGATGACCCGTGGGTCCTTTCCAACTCGTAATATTCTATGATTCTATGAAAATAAATTTCTTCAGCATTAGTTGCAACAAACAAACTGTGCCCATTGCCTGCAAGAAAGCTCTGGTGCTTATTTTAGGACCATGTATTAAGGAATTAAGGAAGTGCCTGACTAACGACATGTCACCCCTCGAGTGTATCACATCACTTTCTCTAATGATACGGTCTTGTTTGCACAAAAACTTTGGTTGCTCAGCTTCTTCCTGCACACGGTGTCTTGCATTAATCATTCACCCCACCCACTGCACGACATTCAGGATGAAGACAAGCAAAGAGAGCACACCCGTTTAACTAATACAGGCTGCAGGCCTAAAGTAAACCCACTTAGGCGTCAATCCTCTTCACCCCTCCCTAGAAGTAACCCCCACTGAACAAAGCGGGGCTTGCTACTGAGTAATCATGCACTGGATTGTGATGCATGTCTGACCAACAAGTTTGGCGTTCCGTGCTTGAGAATTTTCTTTGCTCGAATTAAAAAACAAAGAAACCTCATTCAGTCTGCAGCATGGCTACTCTTGTAACAATAAACTTATGCTATATCGTCATTCTAACGATTTCCATATGTGAGGGTGAATTTTCCTTTGCAACCAATAAAACAATTCTTTTAGCTTGGGCTTGTTTTTAAAGAGGTGAAATGTTCAAAAAGCACAAGATGTGCACAATTAGTCTGAAATTGTCTAAACTGGCATATATTTTGAGATTGCCCCCCTCTTCTGTCCCATGAAGTCCTGCCTGTTCACCTAGTATTGTCTAATACCATTTCAAGCATTCTATTTCTGGGTGTGCTTGCTGAGAGCTGGGGGGTACTGTCGTATCCTGTACCCTGTGGAAATTTCAGGTCTTCCAAGTTTCCATCTCTGCTTGGCCACAAATCTTCCAGGTCTGTTAGCACGAACAAGGTTAATAGTCTCCTGAATGGATAGACAACCTAGGCAGCGGGCCTGTAAGCAAATGAAATAGCTGCATATCTCAGATGTGGGCTATGCTATTTGGCCAGCCAAATTCTTAGCTGGAAATGACACACAGAGCATAATGGTGTAAGGTGGGGATCATTTGAGGAATGTGATGGGTAGGGATGAGTAAATCTGTCCCTGTTGGTTTCCCTGAGTTTCACATTTTTCAAATCTTCAGTTCATTTCTCCACATTTTGACATCCGTTTGACTTTTTTTTTAAAAAAAGTCCTCATGAAAATTCATCAGCACTTTAGTGCAAAATTCTGTGAATAGGCAAATTTGCATTCCTTTTTGCCTAATACTCACATTTTGCAAAATGTACAGAATGCATTTGTTTGTGTGTTGTTTTCACCAATACATGCATTTTAATGCACCATTTTTTTTACACGTTACTTGGCTGGAGAAGTGCACCGCAAAATTCAGTTCACTAAGAGCAGATTTCAGCTAAGGAGTCTTCAATGGGAGTCTTGTTCAAGGATCGTTTCCAACCACCTTCCATTGCTTGGTGTATTCCTGGCACATGCTTTTTTTGGAGCCTGACATGTTGCTGAATGAAGTATGTTGTTTGTTGTTTGTTGTTGTTGTTGTTTTGCATATGCTTGACACATACGGTATCCCCATAGTTCCCTTAGTGAAGGAAGGATTATTCTGCTTCCAATCATCTGTGGGGCTTGGGACTGGTAGTATGTGCCTCCACCTGACTTATCCAGATTCCAGCACCTCACACTTTCACAGTTAAACTGACTGCAAATCTTCTTGTTCTATATAGTGCAATAGGAGAGCTGAAAATAATGCCAATATATTTCACATCTGGCAACCAATGAGCCCCTTTGGTTTCAGAGAGTACATGGGTAGATGAATCTAAAAAACCTGGGACACTAATTTTCATGACCCTCTTGCAGCAGTGGTGGCTCATTTACCAGAAGTAATGCATTTAGCGCCAGCTCGGCATTAACTTATATACTCGAATATGAAACGTATACTCGATTCTGACCAAACTTAGCCTCCTACAGTAAAATGTATAGCAGGAGACTTAGTTTGGTCAGAATTGAATATATGTTTTCAGAGTTAATGCCAAATACTTTATTTCTGGTACATGAGCCTTCATATAGCCACTAGAGGGCCATGAAAACTTGTGTCCCAAGATTTTTAGACTCATCTACCTATGAACTACCTATGAACTATGACACAAAAACAATGGTTGGCATTGCAGCATTGGCAACAGTTGCCAGATGTGGATTCTTTTTTCCAGTTTTCCTGTTGTTGTTTAGTCGTTTAGTCATGTCCAACTCTTCGTGACCCCATGGACCAGAGCACGCCAGGCACTCCTGTCTTCCACTGCCTCCCGCAGTTTGGTCAAACTCATGTTGGTAGTTTTGAGAACACTGTCCAACCATCTCGTCCTCTGTCGTCCACTTCTCCTTGTGCCCTCCATCTTTCCCAACACCAGGGTCTTTTCCAGGGAGTCTTCTCTTCTCATGAGGTGGCCAAAGTATTGGAACCTCAGCTTCACGATCTGTCCTTCCAGGTTTCCAACCCCACTATAAAAATGAATATAAACTTTACATCCCGTGCTGTGTATCTTGAGTCTCCTTTCTGGCTGTGGGCGAATAACATCAGCAGACCTCACTTGGCACTATTGGTCACTGCCAAGGTAGCCCTTCTTCCAGCTCCTGCCACAGGTTTGCATGCAGGGTCATGGTGGTAAAACATTTCTTTTCAACTGAGCGTATCTTAGAACTATAATGCTAGAAATATGCAACCATTCTTAGCAATTTTGCCCATGCAACAGAAGAACCCATCCTGCTATATATATTTTTAAGCATCAGAAAGCTGGAAGAACCACTAGGCCTCTAGGGTGCTGTTGGTTTATCTTGTGAGGTTGTATGTATTCTCACTGAAGTATCTTGATCAAAGTGCCTGGTTGGCCACATCCTTACAGGGGTTTAAGGGCATCCTAGGCAGGCTAACTGAAACCCCCCTTTCCCTATTCAGGCAGTATTGGATTATTTGATGTGAATCCCTTGGTTGCTAACTGTGAACCTGCTTATTCCTCACTTTTCTTTGGATGCAGGATGCTTCAGAGTATTGTGTTGGGCTGGATCCCAGGTCTAACAGCAGGAGACACTTAAACAGACTGTATTGTTGCAATATTTCTAATAAAAACATCTGGCCTAAGTACTCTAAGGGATGACCAGAGGGGAACCTGAAAAGCATATACACACAACCCACAGCAGCCAGCCAACTGGCCTAGAATGAATTCTTTCCTAGTGGTTAATATGTTCAGCTGCAGATGAATTCAGTTTTGACTCAGGCCAAAAGGCAATGGCTGCACCGCCAAAGTACTCTGGGTGATTTCATGGAATATGGATTGTTCAACAATGCACTTGCCAAAGAATGAACTATTCCAAACCCTACAAGTGTCCCTATTTTCCAGGGGCAGTCCTGGATTTATGGAAGCTATCCCAGTTTCTGATTTGATCCCAGAATGTCCCGCTTTTCCTTAAGATGTCCCTATTTTCATCGGAGAAATGTTTGAGGGTAAGGAGTTTAAAAGACACAGGGAAGTGTTTTTTAAAAATGTTTAATCTATTATTATGTTTTTTATATATGTTGGAAGCTGCCCAGAGTGGCTGGGGCAACCTATTCAGATGGGTGAAGTATAAATAATAAAATTATTATGAATAATATTATGGAATACAATGTCCTTGTTTTCATTGGAGAAATGTTGGAGGGCATGCTATCCCTTTTAGGACGCATTTTCAAATTTCAGTCAATGGGTGCCATGTAGAAAGCTTTCACAGAAAAGCTTATATTCTGTTAGAAATGTTGCATGAGGCCGTGCTTAGCCTAAGATACTGCCCCCCCCCATTTTGTCTGTTATTTTCCTTTACTTCCTCATTTAGCATAGCTAAGTGTCTGGGTTTAATCATGAATATTACAAGGAAAAGAATTACTTTTCCATATTGTGGTGCTCAACAGGACCTTTATATAAATGCTTGTCAAAAGGACCAACGGGTATAAGTCATGAATGGGGATCTTCTGGCCCTACAGACATTGTTGACCACCAGTTCCCTTTAGTCACAGCTAGTATGGCCAATGATCAGGAAGGAAGGCCACAAGCTCCCCATCTCTAGTATAAATGCTATTTCAAAGGGTCTTCCTCTCATTCTTTCCTTGCTTGACAGTTCGATCCTATACATGTCTGCTCAGAAGTGTGCCTAACTGAATTCAAGGAGACTTACTCCCAGGTAAATGAATACAGTCACACCTTGGAAGTTGAACGGAATCCGTTCCGTAAGTCTGTTAGACTTCCAAAACATTCGGAAACCAAAGCACGGCTTCGGATTGGCTGCAGGAAGCTCCTGCAGCCAATCGGAAGGCCTGTCGGATGTTTGGCTTCCAAAAATAATTCACAAACCGAAACAGTCACTTCTGGGTTTGTGGCATTCAGGAGCCCATTTGTTTGAGAACTAAGTTGTTTGAAAACCAAGGTATGACTGTATAGGACTGGAGCCAGAGATCATCCTCCCTGCAGATGAAGAAGAATTGTTATTATTTAAGGAAAGCTGGGCAGCTGGTTCAAAACTTTAGGCAATGGAAAACTGCAACGTATTCACATAAATTATTCTCATTCTGTGTTATATGATGTATATAATAACCACTGATTGTGCTGTGTGTATATATATATATATATATGTTTTCGTAGATTTTCACGGGTACAGGAATGCAGGTTTTGGTGTCCTCGGGTGTCTTCCCGTGTAAGAGCTCTGTTCCAGTAACAAGAAGCCGAAAGCACCAGCCTGAAGATGACGAGTGAGACCTCGTCGAAACGTCGCCTAGACACCCCAACTCTTACACGGGAAGACACCCGAAGACACCAAAACCTGCATTCCTGTACCCGTGAAAATCTACGAAAGCATATATATATATATATATATATAACAGAAACTAAGACAAACCATAGTTTTCTAAATATCTACTGTTAACATCTATGCATTGCATCCTTCATTAAGATGCCCTGTCTTGAAAATTCATTTTGTTCTATTCCCAGCATTATCAAAGGTCTACTTTGATAGCCATCCTTACAATTTTTGTTGGAGTGCAGCTCTTTATTCCTCCAGAAGGTAAATAATACATGACAAAGATCTACTGAAGTTATGGAACCTCTGACTAGCATTTTCCTTTAAATATTAAAGATTATTTTTCGAAGTTGTTTGAACTATGATCAGTTGCATGCAACTATTTCCCTGTTAGAAGGGAAATATGCCAGACTCAGCCATTTTACCCCTTTGATGTCCATGCATACTAATGTTTGGTAGGGATTCTTATTAATGATTTCAGTGCAGTCTAAACTGTACACAATTTCTCAGCTGATTATTTAATTCTGAACGAAAGGCAAAAATTAATTGTCTGACTTGAGCTTTGCTAACATTCTGTGCATTCTTTACTTTGCAACCAGAAGAACATGCAATTCCAACTTTGCACTTTCAATATTGACGTCCGGTTAGGGACAGAGGAGAAATTTGTTTTGTTCAGATTTTAAGCCGAGCTTTCCTAATTCACTTTGTGAAACAACATGTGAACTGAAACACAGCTGCCTTTTAAAGTTTGCATTCCTCTGAATCCTGAGATACATTTCTCCAGCCAAATAATGTGTATAAGATGTATTGGGGGAAAGTAGGCATAGAAATGATATATTAGTAGAAACAACCCACAAAAATGAATTATAGCAGTGAAAATACTTGCAACAATGTGCACATCGAGCACAATTGCAGACAAACGTGAACGTGGATAAATTTTTGCTGAAATGCTGATAAATTTTCATGGCAGCTTTTTTTTTATAAAAAAAATGACAAAGCAATCTAGTAATGCAGAGAAATGAACTTGGCTGTAAATTCTCGAAGTCCTGCTCCCTGCTTTGCAGGCCTTTTCCCACCTGGAATACGCGGGAGGGGCCGTGACTGACTCCAGCTACAAAAACCAAGGCTGCTGAACAGACTCTGTTGTTGGTGAGGAGTTGCTGTTGCTATTAATTTTTTGTATATTTATTTTAAATCTTATATGTGGAAATTGTTCAATTCGGTTTTGTACCTTTTGATGTTTGATTTGCTGTTTCTTCTTCTTCTTCTTCTTCTTCTTCTTCTTCTTCTTCTTCTTCTTCTTCTTGCCATAATTGTAATTATAAAATTTTAAAAATATGTTGTAAGTCACTTTGAGCATGGTTTTAACTTTGCAAAGACAGCGTACAAATAAAATGCTTGATTTATTGATCTTAAGATGGGGGCGGGGGGGGGGCAGGAATGAGAAATAGAAAGAATTTGATACCGACAGATTTCACTGTCTCTGTTCCAAGCCAAATCAACCCAGAAGGAGAGCCAGTGTGGTGTAGTGGTTAGAATGTTGGACTAGAAACTGGAAGATCCGAGTTCCAATCCCCACTTGGCTGTGAAGCTCACTGGATGACCTTAGGCCAGTCACTGCCTCTCACCCTAACCTACCTCACTGGATTGCGGTGGGGATTAAATGAAGAGTGGGGAAGCCATGTACGCCACCTTGAGGTCCTTGGAGAAACAAAGGGGGATACAAATGCAATAAACAAACAAACAAACAAACGAGTTCTCCTGGGCAAGCCTCTTTGAAATGAATGCGAGCCATTCCAGAATTCTCTAGCACAAACTCCATTCATTTCCGTGGGTCTTGCGCTAGCGACCTTTTGCTGTGCCCTTTGGTAAAACCATAACATTCGCCGAGAAGTACAAATAAGATTTGTTCCGACAGCATTATATGTCCCTAAACAACATCAGAACACTGTATTTTATGAGTTGGCGAAAAATCCCAGATGCAAAGGTTAAATTTATTGTGGCAAAGAAGATCCACTTTTTGCTGTATTCCCTTGCCTGGTGCAGGGCTTGAGCCGCACAGAAGTCTGAACATACTTGTGAAATGCAGAGTTCAAAACAGTGGTTTTGAAGAAGTTGCTCAATAGCACAGCACTTAGTAAACGCTTGGTTTTTGCTGAATGGCACTTCATGACCTGCTTGCACGGGTCAGCAGATCACAGCTTGTGTGCTAAGATCCTTGAGATAGCACAGGTATTTTTGTTTGTTTGTTTAATGTGGTTTTCATATCCAACTGGGAAGGGCAGTGTCATTGATTTTTTTTAAGAAACATTTTTTCTATTGTAGTAGAAGTGTTTAGAGTGTAGGTTTTCTCCAGCACTTTCCAGGCAAATTCCCTATTTTGTTTTATTGGAAGCTTTTTGGGGGGAAACAAATGCTGAAAACAAAATTTGAAGATGCACTTTAGGGAGCTGCGTTTATTCATGAAGTCTATAATGATATATTTATCTTATATACAGAACCAGGCTTGTAGATAAAAATGAGGTGGGAGGAAGGAAATTACAGATGTGACTCTGAGCTCTGAGTTGAAACAGCAGATGAAGTCTTATGTAAAAACAGATTCAGTGAGGGAGCTGTGCTTTGAAAGAGATAGATTTAAATGATAGAGAAATCATGTTATTTAATAATGGATAAAGATATACCACAACGGGGATATTTGATGTAGTTGCCAACTGCTGTTATGCTCCCTATAGATGGCTTCTTTGCTAATGCCTTGAAAAATAATATTTATTTTCCTAGTGACCTTTTTTGGGCTGCCATGAATTTGTGATTATTATTTTTATAGCCTTTAGAGTTCTCAGTTAGTTGTAGGGAATGACCTAACAGCAAATTTTATCTTGGGGCGATGTGGGGTCTCTCATGCGGAATCCTAAACAGGACAATTGCTTGCTTTCCAACTGAATTCACTAAGATATATGTGGAATATTCTAAAAAATGTCAGACTTCGAGACAAAGACCTTGTTCAGATGTTTACTGCAAGGCTTGGCATGGGAAGGAGTAATGGAGGCATCCTTGCTCTTCAGGTAAATCGGTGGTAGCTAATGGGGTGCTCTCTAGATGTTTTGGACTACAATGTCCATCATCCTGGACTATGTTGGCTAAGAATAATGGGAGTTGTAGTCCAAGTCAGAGGGAAAGTAGGCTTTCAGCAGTTCTGCCTTCTCTCCATTACCCAATATCATTTCTCTGTCTTCTTCACGCAGAAGACATACTACTTGCTTGTTCTTCCTCTTGCTTCAAAAAGGTGCTGAAGCAATGTTTGATATAAGCTTTCCATGTGGAGACCTGCACGCTTTGTTCACTTACTTATCTATTTTTAAAAGCATTTACCCAGCCAGTGATCAGGGATGATGGGAATTGGCGTTGAACAACATATGGAGGTTACCACATTGGCTTCCCCCAATCTAAAGATTTAGTATTCTTCAGCTCATTTCTTGTCACAATTTCCTATATGCGTTTAAAATGGATCTTATTGAAAAGTCATTCTCTAATTTTGCATCCACTCTCATTATCTGGCTTCCCGTCCCCCTCAGTGTCTCATTGGCCTAGAAAAGCCCAGCTCTTTTCCTCTTGCTGCTTCTGTTCTGTTGAGCGTTGCATTCTCCGCTTCTCCTGTGAGCTCCCTTCACAGTTCTCTTCATAACCAGTTCAATTATCGCATGCACAGAACTTTGTAACTTTAGTGGCTTTTCTAATTTCGGGACTTGCAGTTTCTCCCCAGCTAGTAGGAAAATGAAGATTGGTAGCTGTGCATGTTACTCTGAAAGCATAGAGCTGATTTATTTATTTTGGGTGAAACGAAAGACGATTCACATTCAGAGACCTTCATTTAGTTTGGGCCTTATTCCAAACTATCCCTCATGTAACAGGGAGAAAAAAGATGAACTTGGGTTTGAATAGATTGTGGGACTCATTCAGGATTCAGCCCTAAACAAGCTTAGTAGAGAGTAAGTCTCATTGAACTCACAGATCTTACATCTTCTGCTCTCTGATTTTTAGACATTACACCACCCATAATGCAGATCAGACAGAAAGACAGGATTATACCAACTACAGACAACAATTGTGAGGTAAATGGCAGGCCCACTGAAGTTAATAGACATGTCTAAAACTACAATCCTAATCCCACTTACCTGAAAGCAAGGCCAATTTAATTCAATAGGACTTACTTCTGACTAGCAATGATATGGATCGTGCTATAACTTATGCCCAGATCAGGATGCAAATGTGTCCGACAAGTTATAATTCTCATTTGTTTTACAAACTAAGTGCCATTCCCTCAAGAAATTCTGTTCCAGTTTGAAATGTAAAATAAGGTGCTACACTAGACCAGGCTGCTTTGCAGATTTTATGCAACCAATTTTTATTATAAGCCCTTTACTCTTGGATGAAATTCTCATCCGTTGAAACTGTGGCTGATCATTGCGCAGTTATTTCAACTACAAAGTCAGCTACAGTGCAAGTGCAGAAGTTGTGGGTACAAGCGAAGAAATTCTGTCTTTAATACTAACTTTTTTCCTCTCATTAATCATTTTGAAACTAGGTGCTTAGAGCAGTCTGAACCAAGCAACCTTTTCTTCGATGAGCATATCTTTTTGGTTGAATTCTCTTGATTGTTTCTTCCCCCTCCATCCAGATCTAAAACTCTTTTTTGTTTTTGTTTTAAACCTGGCTTTGGAAGTGGGGAGCATGGGGGGGGGGCAATAGAATAAGACGTATGTTCCTAGCCCATCAGGATGCACGTGGCAATTTTGCAGAATTCCCAAGAATTATCTGAGAGAGCCGATTCCAAGCTAGTTCTGAATCAAGATGGAGGTTGCCCCTCACAAATTCAAAAGCTCATGTAGGGAATGTTCTGCCTTTGAAAATTCCTATATGAAATGACCTGATATCCATCTCTCAGTGCAATGTGAAGCTTAGCTGTTCACTAGGTATTTTACTTCTTCCAAATATCATAACAATGTGACACAGTTCTTGGCAGTTTGAATATATCCAAGTACACATTGAAACAGGAGTGTGTGTGTGTGTGTGTGTGTGTGTGTGTGTGTGTGTGAGAGAGAGAGAGAGAGAGAGTGTTTCAAATACCTATTTTGAGAGGGGTTTTCTTAAAACAAATTAAGGAGATTAATGCAGAAACAGAACAGAATGGGTATCTGTAACAATTGTCAAGATGGGCCAGAAATGGATTGCTTTGTCCGTTCCTAGGCTCATGTTAAACAACTGTAGGAATTCATACATAGAGAAGTTGCTTTTCAACAGTAATTAGTACGGTGGTTTGGGTAATTACTACAATGGTTTGAGTATGTGGGAGGGGGTGACACATTTCAAGAGAACATGTACAGTATCTATTGAATTGATACTCTTGGGAGATATACAATTTCCCACTCCATTTCCTTAGTGGGTTCCCCTCCCCTTTACCTTCATCATCAGGGACATTTGCTTCTGATGTCACACTTTCATAGCTTGGTGAGGTTACTAATGAACCATGTTGATGAATCCCCCATGCATTGGACCTGGAGGCTCACTGCACAGGCCTGCTGTCACTACATAACTCACTAGCTTTTTCTGCCTCCGAGAACATTTTCTCTGATGTTTTTGTAGAGCTCCGTTCAAGCAGAGGACCTTGCGCTGTCCGTTTCCCTGCAGTAAGGTAAATGTCATCTTTTAACTTAAATCCCACTTCCACTTCCAATGAAGGCTTTGTTCCATGGAAGGCAAGCTGTTGCTGTAGCAACATAATCTATTTCCCTTTTGTTAATGAAATAGACAAATAATGGAGGAGCACAATAGATGGGAACCTTGATAGACAGAAGAGCAGCACCTGCTGCACAAAAATTTATTTTCCACAGTGCCTTCTGAAACATTTCAGGAGGAAAGAGCCAGAAAAACATTTCTGACTAGAATCGCGTCTCTCTTTGATGGATACCCCTGTCCCCTCCTAGCGAAGACTCAAATTTTGCGCTTGGATACGTAATGCTGAAGGACAACAAATGCAACTGCCGTTTATATGATGCCTGCTGTGGATTCCCTGTTTCCATTAAGGGAAATGAAATTGTAGATTGCAGAATGATGACCAAAGCATAATTGCCTGATCAGATTGTTGGATTCCTAGGGCCTACCAAAACTGTGATAACTGTCTTCGTGCAGAGAATATGCCATCTCAGGCAGTTCATTTGAAAAATCTGCCAATGAATTGTTCTTCAGTTAGGATGAGGAAAAGGAGAAGAAGCTGGTCAGAGAGTGAAAAGGCTAGATGAGCAAACTTTCTTTGGTTGATTCTTTAAAAAAAATAAATAAAGATTTTAAATTGCATGTCACCTGTGTGAAAAGTTGAAGTGGGACTATCCATTCATTAGAATAGCACCGTAAAGGTAAAGGGACCCCTGACCATTAGGTCCAGTCGTGACTGACTCTGGGGTTGCACAGCTTCCGGGTCATGTGGCCAGCATGACTAAGCCGCTTCTGGCGAACCGGAGCAGCGCACGGACACGCCATTTACCTCCTTTACCTTCCTGCCGAAGCGGTACCTATTTATTTACTTGCACTTTGATGTGCTTTCAAACTGCTAGGTCGGCAGGAGCAGGGACCAAGCAACGGGAACTCACCCAGTCATGGGGATTCGAACCGCCGACCTTCTGATCAGCAAGTCCTAGGCTCTGTGGTTTACTAAGAGCAGCACACGGAAGCAGAGCAGCACACAGAAATGCCGTTTACCTTCCCACTGGAGTGGTACCTATTTATCTACTTGCACTTTGACGTGCTTTTGAACTGCTAGCTTGGCAGGAGCAGGGACCAAGCAATGGGAGCTCACCCTGTTGCGGGGATTTGAACCACCGACCTTCTGATCGGCAAGTCCTAGGCTCTGTGGTTTAACCCACAGCGCCACCTGCGTCCCTTCATTTTTGTCTACCCTGACCAATAGTGGTTCTTCAGGATTTCAAATGTGTATGTGGGTCTCTCCTGGTACTACCTAGAGATGCTAAGGATTGAACCAGGGGCATTCTCAGGAAAAGCAAATGCTCTGTCACTGAGCTACAACCCCAAACACTGTTGTGTGCACGTGAATCGGTTCTTCCTCGTGATGTTTTCAAGGAGAGGGGGGAAATATGTGTTTGACACGGGACAAACTAGAAAACAGCCATAATTTAAACACACAAGGCGGTTTTGCATCCAATCCTATTCCACCACTTGTGGTAAACAGAGGCTTGAATCACAACAGATAAGGTGGGGTCCTACACAAAATAAGAACTTTATTTCCTGAAGTATTTTTCTTGTTGCAACATTGCAGCAACAATAAGGGAACATCCAAGTCTGATTTTAAAGATGGATGTGGCATCTTCCCCTTCCCCATGGAATTCCAGTGGAGGGCAGTGCAGTACCATATAAGGGTTTTCACCCCATGGCTGGCGCAAGAGTACAGTAATGGCGTAGCCAGATTTAAGTCTGGGCAGTTAATCTACTTCCAGGCTAACAGGCATGAATGGCTCAAGAAACCAAGCTGTTGTGATAATTAATATCACAGCAGCCACACACACACACACACACACACACACACACACACAATACTGAACCATACGAGCAGTCCAGACTTTTTCTTGGACATAATTAAGAAAAATTAACTGCCAGATTATGTTGTGCATATTTTCCATCGCAACGTGACATCAGGCAACATGTAAGAAATGCGCTAACAAAATATTTTCCCCTCTTATAGGATTGGCAAATTTGTGTCTGGGATCTACTGCCTCAGACTGCAGGTCAGGGCTCCTATTACGGCATGATCGTCCATGTAAGTCCTTGTATATAGAAATCTAGTGTATCAGGGAGAAGGCTAAAACACCCTTCCTCTGACATCTAGTTTACTACATGGAAGGGGTTTTCTGAATAGGGTAGGACTCAGCCATGCCAGGTGGTACAGCCCATAGGCAGCTTTATCTTCCCAGTCAGAATGAGATCAGAATAACACTAGGATTTCCCAGGTATTAGCAAGTAGTTTTGATCCTGTGATGATGATTACAAAATAGTTTTGAGACCATTTACCGTATTTTGTTCCTTTATTGGATCTCTGGCATGGGAGATGTAATCTGAACATGTGCAGTGTGTACATGCACCCCTACACACTTGTAAACAAAACTTGCACAACTGTAAAATTCAGCATGAAAATGGTGATACATACCAACTTCCCCCAAATCAGGTAGCTTCTATATGTTTTGGACTACAACTCCTGTCAGCCTCAACCAGCACGGCCAATGTTCAGGGATGGTGGGAAATGTAGTCCAAAAACATCTAGCGGGAGCCAAATTGTGGGGAGCTTGACGTTTACAATCATTGCAAAATTAGGGATATTGGAAAGGTATGGATTCGAGTCAATTTCATACGTCCACAGCCAGATCACTTCTCTCAGGCTCCATCCCTTTCTTGGAAGAGCTTAAAGGGACAGCCTCTGGCTTGGAGCCTAACAGTTTTCCTACAATTCCTACAAGGCTTCTTGTCTGGACCTATAAGCTGTAGGGTTCACCTCTGTAGAGCGTACCATTCACCAAGGATGCAAGATCTGAAGGTGCCAGAGTTCCTGGTTCTACGGTCCCTGGTTCAAGAGGATCCAATGGGCTTTGGATCTAGTCGAGTTCCAAAACCTCTGCTCTCTCATGCCACTGGTCTGATGGCTCTGGTCCTTCTTTGTCTTAGTCAGCTCAGTAGGTATCCTGAGAGATTTCTCTGGTGCAAATGGGTAGCATCAGCTTTCTGCCAGAGATGCTTGAACTTGTATGTCAGGACCTGGGAGAACCGACTACTTTCTTCACCTCCTCCCCATTCTCCTGCTCTGGATAAGCTTAGTGAGTTCTTGAGGGATAAAGGAAGAGGTAACAGAGTGCCCAGACACATTTTCTAGCATGTTCATATGAAGCATGCACAACAGATGAAGACCCTTTCAGGATAAGGCCAAGTATCCCTGTGGATCCCAAATTAAGACTGTCTTTCTGCAGAGTGTTGCTAATGTATATAGCCTGGAAACACAGTGCAGATACAAATGAGCTTCAGGAACTGGAAACGGTGGCAAACTCTGCCAGCATGGTGCATTGCACACAATCCAGAGATGAAAGCACAAGAAGGACGAACCTGTCTAATGCGTCAGTTATTCCACACCATAGAAAGACTGTGTAATTCAGAAATCCAGAATCAGAGCATAAAATCTGGATGAAGAGAACTTTGGAACTAGGGATGTCTGTTCCGTGAAGTCTTGGGTTAGTAACTACGACGTGTCGTGGAAAGCCTTCCGGATGGCCAGTTCAGCAGCTGCCAATGGACTTCCTGGATGACACAGTCTCAACGGGTGTGTGACTTTTGAAGCAGAATCAGAAACTTTAAATTAAATACAAACATGCATCTGCAGGTAGGCTCCACCACCCCCCAGCATAAAACTTGGAAATCTCTCCCTGGTGGTACAGTTTAGAAAATGAATTCTAGCTGTGCTTTCAAATTATACTTTGTCTTTCCTCTAATTAAGGAAGTTAACTACAATGCAACAATTTATAAACTCGGGGCAGATGTTAAAGGGTGGAGAAAAACTATCACTAATTTGGCGTAGAAATGGGAGGCCATCTGTACCCTGAGTAACAACATATTTCACTCATTTCAGCACCAGCAATGTGAATACAGTATTCCAGCATTTGAATACTGTAGCTCTTTCAGTATTTGGAACATATTACCCATGGTCTTGCTGTTAAAAGCCTTCTGAGAATATTGTAACAATTAGCACCACCCTATGTGTTCCAAAGCAAACTTTTCTCATATCTTCTGTTAAACTTCAATCTATGCCCTCCCTTCGCTCCGATCCTGCACACAGAATTTATTAATTTTAAAATCCACTTAGGAGAGCGGCTGTTTAAACGATAAATGAGCAACCTTATTTGGTTAAAAGCAGAGTGGAACCTCCAAGTCTTTAAGGCAGAACGTTCCAAACGTTTCATGTCAGTGACACACTTTTTAAACATGCATCATTTTGTGACACAGAAATTCAGTTTTACTAGCAAACTGGAGGCTAAACTAACCCCTTTCCAGCCCCGGGAGGACCACAGGGAGTGTTTGTGGGACACACCTACACACTGCAGCCAGCACACTAACATATTGCGACACACAGTTTGGAAAGCTCTGCTTCAACGCAATAGTGGGGCACCTTTTACAGCCCCAGGGCCACATTCCGTTGTATATCAACTTCTGGGGGCCACGTGCCAAAGAGGTGTGACTTTTACCTGTGTACAATAGTCTACATTCCTGCGAGGCAAAAACCAGAGGTTTTAAGACACACACAAACACACAGTCTCTCACACACATGCACAAACATTCAAGCCAGGTGCCTTCAAGCCAGGCAAAAGTACTTGAGGGTAGGGCCAGGGCCAGTGTGGTGTGTGGCTTAGGGAGAGTCCCAAAGAGGGCTAGAGGGCCACGTTTCCTACCCTAGCTTTAAGGCACATTTAATAATATCCAGAGGAGACAAATGTACATCCTGTGGGAGGGATTTCCTGAAGGAATGGGGTTGGTATTTGGTTATCACAAAACTTCATTTATTCTGCCCAACAACCAGTAAGAGTGATCAGTAAGCCCCAGGATTTTCCACAGAAAATTGGATTGGACGCATTCCAACGATTGGTTAACTGCACTAATCCATAATGGAATGTCGTAAAGGAGTTTTGGGGCTACTTTGGCATTAAAGACTTTTAGAGCAGCTGGAACGAACCGATTCCCTCTGTTAAAGAAGAAATGGGTGGTGGCCACATCCAGTGTCCTCTTAGCCACCTTCCAAGGGAGCAAAGGTAAAGGTAAAGGTACCACTGCCCGAATGGGCCAGTCGTGTCCGACTCTAGGGTTGTGCGCTCATCTCGCTTAAGAGGCCGGGAGCCAGCGCTGTCCGAAGACACTTTCAGGTCATGTGGCCAGCATGACGAAGCTGCAGCTGGCAAGCCAGCACCAGCGCAGCACACGGAAGCGCCGTTTACCTTCCCGCTATAAAGGGGTACCTATTTATCTACTTGCACTTAAGAGTGCTTTTGAACTGCTAGGTGGGCAGGAGCTGGGGCTGATCGATGGGAGCTCACCCCGCTACGGGGATTCGAACTGCCGACCTTACGATCAGCAAGTCCTAGGCACTGAGGTTTTACCCACAGCGCCACCCGTGTCCCTTCCAAGGGAGCAAAGAAGAAAATAAAAGTGAAGCACGTAAAAATAATGCTTGATTGATTGCCTTTCAAACATACATCTCAAGGTGATGTACAAGATACCAGCAAAAGCCCATCTCCAGCTCATTCCCAGTTAAATGCAGTGCAGAAAACAAACACACAAACAAAGCAGACCTATGACAGAGACCCATTCATCCAGGTGGGAATACCAAGCCGGTCAGAACAAAAATGACTTCATCTGTTTCTGGGAAGTGCAGATAGTGGGCACCTGTTTTGTCTTGAGAGGGATGCTACGCCACAGAAGAGGGAGAGCCACAAAGACAGCCCTGCTCTGAATTATTGTGGATTTAACAACACTTCAGTCCTTAACTGCAACTACTAAATTAAATATATTTAAATGGAAAGAAGAGTCATTGTTCAAAGCAAGCATTTAATAATCTAAAAATAAAAATATATGGTACTTATTGAATTACAAACTCTCTCTCTCTCTGGAAGCCACTATCCTGATTTTTTTGAAATCCTCAGACAATGTGCCAATTTTTATATTACCAATTGTCCCCAAGCTCTTTCATACTTATTCTTTAAGTGATAGTAATGGATATTTGTCTAAGATAAACCTTCCATCACTTCAATTCATACCATCAAATGCATAACAAGCTCTTTGTCAAATTGAGATTAGCAGATGCTGTTGCTGAAATGACCTGAAGCCCAAGGAAAGAGTTTTGTTAAATAAAATAAAATCCATTAATAGCTGTGTGTTTTCCATTCAACAATAGCTGTGAAAAGGCTATGCTGAGCTCTAGTGATTTTTTCTTGGGGAAAGCACCCTGTTATCAAAAGGGCAAGATTTTGTACATTGATATGTGCTTCAGTTTCTATGAAGGATATGACCACTGTCGTCTCACCTCTGCTCAACACTGATTGGGAGGAGGGACAATCTTTCCAGCCACAAATGCCACAGATTCATTTCAGAAAGAAGTTTGCATTTGCAGAATCCCTTAGATCTGTGATGCTGCTTTCACTCAGACACTGTCATCAGATAGTTAGTCTTCACGAGAACAATATGATAATATGGTTGAGCCCATAACCCCCCACCCCCAAACAGTTCATGGGAATCATTCCTTAAAGCTTCTCCTGGGAGCCAACCCACAGCCACCAATTAACTTCCTTTATCATTACTTAAGTGTGGAACAAGTTGGGTGGCTGGTTCTGTTTCACTGGAATCCCTCCAGCAATTTATAATTCCCAGAACATTTCTGCACTCTAGTGACGCCTGTCTTTGAGCCACACAACTATGAAGAATGATGTGTCTCCAGCTATGCCTCTCTCACAGATGCTTTAGGGTGGAGGAGGAGAGGAATTAAGTGGTTACAATGAACCATGCAGGAACAAAAAAGAAGTCTCTTTTTGAAAGATGAAGGCTTCCAGTAGTATTACAATAACTTAAATGAACAGCATGACAGAGCGATCCATTGGGTATCAACTGGAGATGGGGAATTATGGGAGATTCATAAGAGTTTGGGTTTTCTCATTTGCCGAAGAATTAAGATACCTTTGTTATATTTATCTGATAACATAAGTGCTAGTGTTCTTCCGGATAGGTAATTATGCAAAATCCTATAATGTGCACTTGACATTTCTCAAGCTTGTAGTATGTAGAGCACATACTATCCCAGATCCTGCATGGTGGAAAACAAATTGATGAGAATTGTGCTATTTAAAGTCAGCAAGCAAAAGCCTGTTTATTTCCAAAATAGTTAACTGCTAAGCCCTAACATAGTTCCCTAAGTCAGAACTATGTTTTTTAAAAAATAAAAAACCCCTATGTATTTGCATCATCTCAGTGCCATTCCTGCTGGTCCTCATTACCCAGATTGCTCTGTTGTGTTTGATGCTGAAGAGACCCATGACCTCACCAAAACAATTTTTGTTAACTCAAACCATTATCTTGCAACACAAAGGCCTGAGACACATCTGTCAACAACTGCACTGCCAACTCACCCCACAAGTATTTGATTATGATTTCATAAACAGGAACATTTCTCCAAAAATCTTTCACAAATCTTCTAGCGGGCAAGAGAAGAGTATGAAGACAGCCGAGTTAAACAAAGGAAGCTACACTGCAACACAAACTGGGTTGTTGTTGTTGTTGTTGTTGTCAGATTAAGCAACTCAAGAAACACCCAGACCTGAAGAGTCGTGAAGTACAGATAACTGCAAAACGCAGTTGTTTCTTCTGTTGGAGCCTTACATCCAGCAAAACAACGAATCCTTATCATGATGCAGTTCTTTAATGTAATCACTGGTGATTTAAAAAAGCCGAATTGGTGCACATCAGAGGAAGTTAGACACTCCTCAGCCGTCCCATTGAAACGAATGCTGTGTAACAGCAGAGCTAAAAGCTTATGTTCCTCTGATTTCCATGAGACTGTGGCACACTAATGTGGGAGTGAGCCCCATTGAACTCAAGGTGACTTACTTCTAAGTAGACATATGTGGCTTAGTTCTTTCACCTTTTTTGATCCAGTGGCCTGATTTCCCCTCGTGGTGCGTGTGTCACATGTCAGCCATGGGTATGTGTAGGCCGCCATGCACAGGAGTCCCAAACACACAGAGAGACATGCACAGACACACATGGGGGCTCATTCTTCCTCCTCAGCTAATCTGTGCAGATAAACTATGGAGTGGAAGTAACGCTGCTCCATCGCTGCTCACCAAAATGATCAATGATCCATTGGGGTTCTGGGCCATGTGGAGAGTTTTAAACTTCTCCACCCAATGCTGTGGTATGTCATTTAATTTTTGGCTTTTGTTTTTGCCACTGCCATGGAAACTGGTGAGATCTTGGGGCAGTGGGGAGAGAAACTTCTTGCTTGGGAAGTGCATCTTACTGCTGGTTGGGGGTTAGCTTCTCCCGTTGTCTAGGATTGTACTTACATCACTCATACACAGACACACAGTTAATCTAGTAGATTTTTTTGTATTCAAAGAAATGGCCTGTCATGGCTATGATAAGCGATAATAAGTATTCCTATAAGATACATGTGCTTTGAGCCCCTTGTTTGTCACATTCTGAATTTTTTAGTAATAGGCATGGATAGAAACATAAACTGCGAAGAGATCCTTAACCATTATTCAACACATTGGAGGCTTCTAGATCTCATATCACTTGTGTAAGAATTAAAAGGAAGTTTTCCACATTGGCTTTTGCCCTTGAATTTCTGCATAATCCACTGTTGGAATGCAAGCTTCTGTCTTTTCGGCACAGTCAAGTTGTTTGATTTCTGATGCAATGACAGTGCGACATTCATAACTTCCAGTTTGGAAATCCCTGATATTATCCCTTGGGTAATCTGCTTTTCACCATTTCATCTGTAGGAATATCTTCCTAGTTCACTTTACATGAAAACAACAACAACAACAACAACACAACATTAGCTAAATAGCCAAACCATGTTTTGCATTTATAATGGGTTGGGAGTTACTCGTACGTAATCCTGCTCCGTTTGAGCATTAGATTGCCTGGTTAAACCCTCCGGACTGCACAGCCCATCTCAGCGTGGCTGCCCTTAGTCACTCGTAGAATCTGTCTGTGGGCGTTTCTTAAAGCGTTGCCAACATAAGAGTTGTTTGACGCCCAATCGTTTTCGCCTCTCACTGTGCGGGAGTCTCCTGCGCAGGGTGGGCGTGGGCAGCGGGGTGCTTGGGCTCTCCTCGCTAACTTCCAACGAAGAGTCCTGGAGCCCCTGCACCTCCCTGTCCCGTTGCTCTCCTGGATCCCTGGTGTTACACTCATTCTCTTCCCCTTCTTCCCAGCTGAGTCTCCCTCTAGCGCTTGGACCTTCCCCTGCAGAATCAGAGACCCTCTCCTTCTCCCGTGCCTCTGATGGCAGTTCCCTGACAGCATTCCATATTTTTCTGGATATATTCCTTTTGTCAAGCCATTGTACTGTTGTATGTTGAGCTTGACATAGAGTGGGGATTGTTAAAACACGGGATTGCTTGTCACATGATCCATTAGTCTGAAACTTACCAAGAGTCTTTTACTGAGTTCTGCACTCTTGATAGTATTGCACTCTTATTCTAAAGTGAGAACAATTTCTTCTTTTTTTTAAAGAAGGAAAAACCTCAAATCACCCTTGGCTTTGCTAAGTGCAGTTTGAGGTACAGTGCAAAGGAGGAATATATACACATCTCCCCATTTATTGGCAAAGATGGAAAACGTACTTCCCTAAAGTACTTTTGACTATTTATCTGAGAGCTTTATAACCCTAACAAATGGGCACTTATGTCTTTGTATTTGTGGGTAAAAGAGGGTTTATTCAACAAAAACATGCACGGCGGTAGCTACTGTGGCTGCCAGATTATTTGCTCTTTGTGTGTATGAATTTCAGCAATATTTTTTTTATTCCATCTCCTTTCTTCGGCTTTTGCAAGGCTGTAACCTGCAATATTTGGTGCTTGCAAAATGACTTCAATGGCAGGCTGCTGGGGAGTTGCAACCCCCCCCCCCAACCTCCCATGAATTCCTTCCCTGCCTCAACTCTTTGGCGCACTTCACACCAGTCAGCACATTGGAGCTATATAACTGAGGGTATAACCATTGTTTATAGGTTTTCTGTAGATTTTTATTACAGCTGTGACATTAGATTGATGGACTATTTCCATCTCGTTCCCTGCCAATTGTGCACTGAATGGATACATGATGGCATGATAGATGTGTGTCAGGGCCACGGCCAAGAGACAGCTGCTGCAAAAACAATCGCTGCAATCTTGATATGGTGCTAACCTTCCTACACTTTTGCTAATTTTTCTTTAACACTGAACAAAACCTGAACGTGCTCCGTGGAAGGCAGGGAAAAGAAGGTGCTTGTGAAAGCGATGCAAGAAATAACTGCCGCCCCTCTTCCTGGGCCAATTAGGGCAATCCCCTCCCCGATTAGGGAAAATGTTCTTCAGGAAGCTAACAAAATAGAATACTGCTATGTTCTAGGAAATGTCAAAGGTGAGCCTGACTAGAAATAAGATTTACTCTTCACTGAGGCAAAAAAGAAGGAATGGTTGCTCCTTTGCAGCAGGGAATATTTAGGCTTTGTCTGAGGAGAAGCACGAATTAGCTAAAAGCAACAATATGGAGGAGCTTTCTGGGAGTGGGGGTAGAGGTAGAGGAATGCTTTTGAGATGAGTCATCACACCTTTTGAGCCTGATTTACTGTGTCAAACAGCTATTGGAGTCATCTCTCGGGAGAAATGATATGAAACAGAATTCGAACATTTCCAGCCCATTTTTAACATCAGAAATGCTGTCACTGGGCCTTCTCAGTAGTGGCACCAACCCTGTGGAGCACCCTCCCATAAGATATCAAGGAGATGAGCAACTATACAACCTTTAGAAGACATCTGAAGGCAGCTTTTAATGTGTGAAGTTTTATTATGTTTTTGTATATGTTGGAAGCTGCCCAGAGTGACTGGAGCAACCCAGTCAGATGAGTGGGGTGCAAATAATAATAATAATAATAATAATAATAATAATAATAATAATATCATTCCTATTTTCATCAGAGAAATGCTGGAAGGTATGCATTCAGGAGGTCCAAGTTTAAATCACTGGCATCTCCTGGTAGGGCTATCAGAGACCCCAGTGCTGCCTGTCAGTAGGGAAGTTTTTAATGTTTGATGTTTTATGGTGTTGTTACTATTCTGGGGAGCAGTCCAGAATGTCTGGGGAAACCCAGTGAGATGGGTGGAGTAGAACTAATAAAATTAGAAGAAGAAGAAGAAGAAGAAGAAGAAGAAGAAGAAGAAGAAGAAGAAGAAGAAGAAGAAATATTGAGCTATAAGGACAAGTGGTCTGACTCAGTCCTATGGACCACGAATTCTAGCTATAGTAACCCAATGTACAATGAAGCACGTTTTATTTTTTTTTTTTTTTTTCATAAAATTTTTATTGGTTTTACAGCATTTTTAAGAAAAACAAACAAACATTAAAAATGACAAACATACACGTATAGTTTCAAACATATTTTCATAAACCTCTTTTCTTGGACTTCCCCATACCCCCCCTCTCTGCATCCCAATGTCCGTAGTTCAACTAGCAACTCCCAATTGTTACTTTCCAATCTCTATCCTCTTAGTCCTCTTTTATAATCTAACCTTATATCCCTGTACCCCTTTGTTTCTGGAAACCACGGCATTTTAGCATTCATTAAGTTTGTAGTAGTCCTTAAGATAACTTTTAAATTTTCTCCATTCTTCTTCCACCGTCTCTTTTCGTTGGTCACGGATTCTGCCTGTCATCTCGGCCAGTGTCATATAGTCCATCACTTTCATCTGCCATTCTTCCAAAGTGGGTAAATCTTGTGTCTTCCAATACTTTGCGATGAGTATTCTTGCTGCTGTTGTGGCATACATAAAAAAAGCTCTATCTTTCTTTGTCACCAATTGGCCGACAATGCCCAAGAGAAAGGCCTCTGGTTTTTTAGGGAAGGTACATTTAAGTACCTTTTTCATTTCATTATAGATCATCTCCCAGAAGGCCTTAATCTTCGGGCATGTCCACCAAAGGTGATAAAAGGTACCTTCAGTCTCTTTACACTTCCAACATTTGTTATCGGGCAAATGATAGATTTTTGCCAGCTTGACTGGGGTCATGTACCACCTGTACACCATTTTCATAATGTTTTCCTTTAAGGCATTACATGCCGTAAATTTTATACCGGTGTTCCATAACCATTCCCAGTCAGCTGACATAATATTGTGTCCAACATCCTGAGCCCACTTAATCATTGCCGATTTAACTGTTTCATCCTGTGTATTCCATTTCAACAACAAGTTGTACATTCTAGATAAATTCTTAGTGTTGGGTTCTAACAGTTCAGTTTCTAATTTTGATTTTTCCACCTGGAAACCGACTTTCCTGTCCTGTTTAAAAAATTCCATTATTTGGCGGTATTGGAACCAATTTTCTACTTTGTGCTTCAATTTCTCCTGACTTTGTAGTTTGAACTTATCTCCATCCTGTTCTAAAATTTCCCAATACTTCGGCCATCCGACCTCCATATTGAGTTTCTTCACTGCTTTAGCCTCCACTGGCGACACCCATCTAGGGGTTTTGTTTTCCAATAGATCTTTATATCTTATCCAAACATTAAACAATGCTTTTCTGACAATGTGATTTTTAAAGGCACTGTTAACTTTACCATACCAAAGATATGCATGCCAACCAAAAGTGTTGTTGAAACCTTCCAGATCCAAGATGTCCGTGTTCTCGAGGAGCATCCATTCTCTGAGCCAGCAAAAAGCTGCTGCCTCATAGTACAATTTTAGGTCCGGCAGGGCAAAACCCCCTCTTTCCTTAACATCTGTCAATATTTTAAATTTAATTCGGGGCTTTTTGCCCTGCCAGACAAATTTCGAGATATCTTTGTGCCACCTCTTAAAACATTCCATCTTATCAATAATCTGCAAGGTCTGAAACAAAAATAACATTCTAGGCAATACATTCATTTTAATTACTGCAATTCGGCCTAACATTGACAGTTTCAAATTTGACCATATTTCTAAATCTTTTTTAATTTCTGACCAGCATTTTTCATAGTTGTCCTTATACAAATTCTGATTCTTAGATGTTAAATAAACCCCTAGGTATTTAACCTTCTTGACCACAGTCAAACCTGTTTCCTCTTGAAATTTCTCCTTTTCCATATCTGTTAGGTTTTTCCCTAAAACTTTGGTTTTTTGCTTGTTCAATTTAAATCCAGCTACCTGGCCAAACTGTTGTATTATTTCTAAAACCCTTTTCGTACTAGTGTTTGGCTCTTGCAAAGTCAATACTAGGTCATCTGCGAACGCTCTTAACTTATAATGTTTAGCTCCGACCTGCACACCTTTGACCTGCTGGTCATTTCTTATCATATTCAGCAACACCTCCAGAACTGAAATAAAAAGTAATGGGGAAATCGGGCACCCCTGTCGTGTTCCTTTTTCTATCTTAAGTTCCTCAGTCACAACATTGTTTACAATCAGTTTAGCTTTTTGTTCAGAGTATATTGCAGCCATACCATTCTCAAAGCCCTGACCTACCCCCATCCCATGAAGATTCTTCCTCATAAAACTCCAAGAGATATTATCAAAGGCCTTCTCCGCATCCACAAAAATCAGTACTGCCTTGGTGTTTATATTCACCTCTAACTTCTCCAAAATATCTATTACATTCCTTACATTGTCTGCTAGGTGTCTTTTAGGGAGAAAGCCTGCTTGGTCTTTATGGATCTTCTCCATCAAAACTCTTTTAAATCTTTTTGCCAAAATGTCTGCAAAAATTTTGTAATCCACATTAAGCAGGGATATTGGGCGGTAGTTCTTGAGTTGGGTCTTTTCAGTCTCTGACTTTGGTATGAGTGAAATATATGCCTCTTTCCACGATTCAGGTGCCTTTTTTCCCTCAAGGATCTCGTTACAAACTTCTCTTAGTGGTTGAGTCAACCATTCCTTCAGCGATTTGTAGTATCTGGAAGTCAGTCCATCTGGTCCTGGAGATTTGCCCAGTTGCATATTCTGAATGGCAGCCTCTATCTCTTGTTCTGAGATTCTCTGGTTCAAGTCCATCTTACTTTGATGAGAGATGTTTTGTAGTCCATATTTTCCGAGGAATTTGTCTATATCTTCTTCATTTTGCGGGCCTTGGGTATAAAGTTTTTTAAAGTAGCTTAAAAAGCAATTTCTAATTTCATTGGGTTTGGATATGTTCTTTCCATCCACCTCTAGGCTTGTAACTGTATTTAGTTTCTGCCTTTTCTTCAATTGCCATGCCAAAAGTTTGCCACATTTATTTGCTGATTCAAAAGTCTTTTGCTTCATTTGCCTTATCTTCCATTCAATCTCTTGGTTCATCAATTCCATATATTGTGTTTGGTATAATTTGATCTCTCTTAAAATGTCCTGAGACTTTGGTTTTGTTCTTAATTTCCTCTCTCCTTCCTTTATCATTTCCAGAATCTTCTCTTTTTTCTCATTTTGTTTTTTCCTCTTTATTGAGTTTTGTTGAATCAAAAATCCTCTCATCACCGCTTTACTTGCGTCCCAGATCACTCTTTTCTCCACGTCGGTCCTCAGATTTATTTCAAAATAGTCTTTTAGGGTCTTTTGGGCCTTCGTGAGAATCTCCTTATCTCGAAAGAGGGTGTCATTCATTCTCCATCTAAATTGACCAGTTATTGTGAGTTTCATCTCCATCTTCACGGCGTTATGGTCGGAGCAAGTTTTTGGGCAGATTTCCACTTTCTTGATCTTCGGAGCCATTCCACTAGTAACCCAGATTTGATCGATTCTGGTCCAGGTCATCATTGCTTGGGAGAAAAAGGTTCCCTCTCTCTCCAGAGGATTCCTTGTTCTCCAAATATCTATCAAGTCCATATTTTCAGTCATTTCGAAAAAAGTCTTAGGGAGTCTCCCTTCTTTGGTGACTGTAAGTCTTTGTGCCTTGTCCATATTAGTGGAGACCACGCCATTCATGTCTCCCATAATTATCATATTATAGTCCAGATAGTCCATCAAAGTTTCATGAAGTCTCTTAAAGAAGTCGGATTTGCCTTCATTTGGTGCATAAATTCCAACAACTAAGAATTTTTCTCCTTGTACTTGTATCTCCACAGCCAGATATCTCCCTTGTTCATCTTTGAATATCATTTTTGGAGCCCATTTCTCCTTCACATATATTACAACTCCTCTCTTCTTAACTTTGTCTGCTGAAATAAATTCTTGTCCTAGCCTTTTATTTGAAAGTAATCTCCTGTGGGCTCTGGTTATGTGAGTTTCTTGTAAGCATATCAAGTCCAATTGTTCTCTATTCAATATATGAAATACTTGTCTTCTCTTCAAAGGCCCATTGAGCCCATTACAATTCCAACTGAGGAATTGCAGAGCCATCTTGTTATTTTTCTAAGGCTCCTCCAACAGCTCCAAGTTGTTGCTCTTCTTCTGATGGTAGTGGTTTTTGTCCAAACGGGAGATTCAGGATATCCAATGCTCTCCTCTGTTCTGCAAGTACGTCAACAGTCCCCTTCTGTAAGTCCTCCTGGTATCTTGCCAAAAATTTGTCTTTGTCTTGAATTGTCTTTATTTTCACCTTGTTTCCCTTATAGTCAAATGACAGCCCTTGTGGGAATTCCCACCTGAAACGGATAGCGTTTTTCTTTAATAAAAGGGCTAAGTCCTTGTAGAAGTTTCTTAAGTCCAGAAAATATTTTGGGATGTCTTTAAAGATCTGTGCAGCTGAGTTTCCAATCTGCAAGGCCTTTTCAAAGTGTAGTCCCAATATTTTGTCTCTTTCCTCCTTGGATCTGAGTGTAATCAAGCAGTCTCTCGGAGTCTTTCTGTTTTGCTTCTTACCCAATCTAAAGGCAGTCGTAATTTTGAATTCGTCTTCCTGGAGTTCCCAACAATCCACAAACTCCCGTGTCAAGTATTCCACAAGGTTGTCTCCTTCATTCTCCGGGATCAGTCTTATTTTTAAATTTCTCTCTTTCCTCTGTAACTCCCACAAGGCCAAAGTTGCATCATGCTCATAGACCTTCTTGGCGATCGGCTCTAATTTCTCCTGTGTCTCTCCCGCAGTAGCTTTGGCGTCTTCCGCAATTTGACGCGTAGTGGCGTTTTCCTCCACCAATTTATTTATAGATTCTGTATTCTGGTTTAATCTTGCTGAAATTTCTGTTAATTTTAGTGTATTCTCTGAAGTCTGTTTTGTCAGAGACTCCAGAGTTTGGTTTATCTTGAGCAAGGCATCTGTCACAGCTTCCATAGAGACGGCTGCTCCTTTGTCTTGTCCTGTTGATGCTATTGTTCCTGTTGATCCAACTGTTGCGCCTGAGATTGAGCCTCTTTTCTTTACCTGTGACTGTTGCAGCTGTTGTTGTTGTTGTTGCTTGGTCTTGGCCCTTGTGACTATCTCTTCTTGTGCGCCACTCATGTCAAGGTCAGTTCCCACGGGATTTATTCTCCCTTGGAAAATTCCACTGTCTTAGGCCGTGCCGGACTTCACTTTGTCCTCTAGAGGGAGCAAATCAAAATGGCCATAGAGCAAAGTTTCCAAGTATAGAGACAAAGGAGACTGTCCCAAATGTCCAAAATATAAAAAGGGAGATTAACACAGTCAAAAGTCTAAAAGCTTGTTACTTCAAATTGCCACAGTTGCCCTATTTATGCTACTTCTTGTTGTATTGTACAGTAGCCAGGCACTGTGGAAACTTTGTATCAAAGTATCACTTCACAGGGAAAAGTCAGTTCAGTGTACTAAGAAGGCAGACCGTTTCATACTTTCAAATAAGTGAGACAGCAGAGGTTTTTTACTTCCAACAAATCTTGCAGTTGTTGCTCAAATTCACCTCCCCTCTGCCCTGCTAGCTAGAGGGGAGATCAAAGGGTCTGAATGTCCGGTTAGGCTGATCAAAGAGCAGGTTTAAACGGATGCAGGTTTAGAGCTCCGTTGCTTTCACTTTCATGCAGTCGGGGGGAGGCAGACTTCCTTTGTTTAGATCTCCCCCGTTTTTAGCCCAATTTTTAAAATTTGAAAAGTCCCGATTATATTTCAGCTCTTACTCACGGGGATTCAGTCCAGATTTTCTTTTCAGGAAGGAATCGGCGCTCTCCGCTTATGGCGACGCGGCTTCACTTCGCAGGCTGGGTAGCGACTCTCAGCACCGCGCTCACTCCCGATGTCGATCCGTAGCCTTTAAAAAGGCTCTTTCACGGTACCGGGGGGCGCAAAGGTGCCCACCGAGTCTCCTTGTTCTCAGGCTTCAGCGCCTGGGATTTTAGGGGTCCCCCGCTTGCCGTAGCGGGTAAGACCCGAACTTGCGAAGCAGTCCTTCTCCGGAGCTCGGAGCTAGGACCGCCATTAAGCGCTGGCACCGACCGGAAGTCCACAATGAAGCACGTTTTAACCTAGTGGATCTCTGAGTGCTTAGATTGTGTTGTATTCTTGTCCTTGTGTAAATATATCTTAAGACAGGATAAGAAATCAGGTCTGTCAGTTACCTTATTGACCACTTTCCATGGCCTCATGCTGTCGACAGTGGCACTAAATACATTTGAAATAGCAACTGAAGGACCGAGGTTTCCTTTGGGTGTCTGTCCTCTCCATCTAATCTATGAAGTACCTCACTGTGCTAATCTCCAGAGATGATCCTTCCCTAATCCTACAATGTTTGGATTTTCAGGTGCCATGTTCCTGAGCAGGTTCTAACTGAAACAGGCTTCCAGTCAAAATGAGCATATATCCTCACAGTCTGAATGTTTTAGTACTTGTGATGGACTTTTTATGTGCACAGTTTGCAAACTAACAATTATATGCAGATATTATTTGGTGAATAATTAATATTTTAATTCTTCTGGTAATTAGAAAAAAAGAAATACATGGAATAATTAAGACTATAATTGCTAATTATGCTTCGTTTTGTTTGCTGAATTTGTTCTTCGTTCCAAACATATTACCACTTGAAGTTTAAACAAAACTTGCTGCTGAACTTACATTTTGAATCGACATTTGCTGAGAAGTAAATTGGTGAACAATGGATATCAGAAATTGAGCAGGAGTTGGACCTCAAATAAAGGCATTAATGGGTTGCCTCTTTAAATGCCAGAAATAGGAGCAAAAGCAAAAAAGTGTGTTTATATGTGTTCAGAATGTGAACTCTGTTGTACAAATGCTTGTGTCCCGTCTCTTTGTGTCATATCCAGACCCCTTTCAGACCAGCTCAAAATGGGATGCACCTTCAAAACGACTGTCCACTTGGATATTTTTCAGGGATATCAGCAGCCGTCCTCTCACCTGCCCAAGTGGGGTGTTGACAGGGGAGGCAAGAACCGTTAGAGGGATAGCCTTAGTGGTGGGAGTGCATCTGAAGTCTAAAACTTTCTCTAATGCTGACCTCCATCATTAACCAATTTGCTTTCAGCAGAAGTCGATTCGAAATGCAAGTTCGCCAGCAAGTTTCATTCAAGCTCCAAGTGGTAACAGGTATGGGCTGAAAAACAAATTCAGCAAACAGAATGAAATATAATCAGCAATAACATCCTTTCTTTCCCAAAGTATTTCTTCTTCTTTCCCCCCCTGAAAGCTTTGCTGATTGAAAGAGATGTTTGCCGCATTCAGGCTTTAGGCAGTTTCCCAAGCTGTATTTTTAGGACACAGCCAGGGGTTTTGTGTGCTTTCAGATCACTCTCACATATAAACTTCCTGTCATATTCTTCCTCAAAAAGAAAAAGATAGTCCCCCCCCCCTCCTCCTGCACAACACACGCCTAGAAATTGCTGGTGGAAGCATTCCTATGATTGGTTTGTACCTGGATGAGGGAACTTCAGGGGAATCTTTGCATGGCACTATGAACTTCTCGGAAGGTTTGTGTGGTTTCTATGTTTTGTTCAAAAATGAAATTCTTTCAAAAAGTTTAACATAAGAAGAGCTCTGTGGATCAGGCCAAAGAACCATTTAGTTCAACATCATGTCCTCACAGTGGCCATCCAGATACCTATGAGAAGTTATTTTTGTTCACCCTTATAAACATAGGCCATTAACAAAGGAGATAGACGATTACCTCAGTACATAGGACTGTGGACTCCATTTATGTGGAAATCTGTTCAGAGTTATCTTTTTTTAAAAAAATAATAATACTTTTTTGCTAAAGAAAAATAGGAGTGATTATCTGTGGTTTTTAATTGCAGTAGTATAGCATCTAACAATTACAAGCACATTCTCATTAGATATCCATGGTGATAAAGTGATAAAGTCCGAGGGTCATAAGTGCAGAGTTTCTAGTCAGTCAGGGTGGGGAATGAACTAGCAAAGTGGTTTGAAATGCTTAAAGATAAAAGGAGCTGAGAACACCCATTAGGCAAATAATATGACAAGGACCCTAAAATTAGGAACATCTGAATTCAAGATGGATTCAATACAATTTGATTTAGGTAGAAATGTAGTTCTCAGGGGTAAACTTAGAAAGAGGAAATGTAGAGAACGCAGCCTCGAAGGGGAAATAGTTTATTCTTCCCCTCTGCCATTTCTCATGTTCTTGAACACTGCCAAACGTATGTAATTGCTATAATTATTTTAGCAAGACTGCTATAAAAAAAAAATCCTCCTTTAATGTAAAGGTTTTTTTTAAATGTAGCTCCTCTTTTGAATATCTGGGGGGAAATGCATTGCCTGTTAATGCTTATCAAATTATTTTTCTCAAGACAATTCCAAACAGGAAACACTGGCAAGCGCTCTCTGTCTCTCACTCATTCTTTCTTTCTCTCTCTCACTCTCTCACAAACACACATGCACCCTTGTGTTTGTCTTTCCTGGTGGGTTTATTTTAATACAATGTTTTTGCTGCAGCTGTTAGTGTTAATGCCAGAAGATTCTATGACGTATATATTTGGGGAGATCTTCATTTAAGACCTCAAGGTAAAAATTAGGCCCTCTCTCACCTTCACAATATACAGTCAGGGCAACAAAGACCATTTTAGTTCTTTAGTCTGTTTCAATAGAAAGTTAGTTATCTTTAAGGAAGAACACAGGATCTTTGTATTTATGTAGAAAGAGTTCATAAAAAGGAGAAGTCATATGGCTTGGCATTATCTTCATAATATAATTCTGCACATATTCTGCACATATTAATAGAAATCAGTTGTTAACAAAATTACTATTCAGCTGCTCCCCTCCACTTATTCCAATATGTCTGCTAAGACACCAAAACCCAAACTCTAGAGTACTTAAAAGGTAAAAGACCCCTGGACAGTTAAGCCAGTCAAAGGCGACTATGGGGTGTGGCGCTCATCTCACTTCAGGCCAAGGGAACAGACAGCTTTCCGAGTCATGTGGCCAGCATGACTAAACTGCTTCTGGTTCAACGGAACACTATGATGGAAACCAGAGCACACGGAAATGACAACTACCTTTCTGTTGCAGCGGTACCTATTTATCTACTTGCACTGGTGTGCTTTTGAACTGCTAGGTTGGCAGAAGCTGGGGCAGAGCAATGGGAGCTCACCCCGTCACACAGATTTGAACCGCCAACCTTCCGATAGGCAAGCCCAAGGGGTTCAGGGGTTTAGACCGCAGTGCCATCCGTGTCCCACTTCTAGAGTACTTATCTCATAACAACAGGACCTAGTGCAACTATCTTATGGGAGGCACTCAAGCACATATTGCAAATTTAAGTTTGTGCAGTTAAATAGGATCAAAGCACTAGTACCAAAAGAAGAAGAAAGAAAGAAAATCCACTTAAAAGAATAATAATAGGAAAGCAGTTAGGAAGTGAAAGGGAAACGTACAGAAAAGAGTAGGACAAACAAATCATTAACAACAAATCATTCTGTAGTAAAAACAGTACAGAAGCAAATCAGAATGAATTATAATTATATAACCATGCCATAAATAAATCAGAATTATTACATTTGAACAACAGCAAGAAGAAGAGCAAAAGGAGAGCAAAAGCAAACTGAAACCCAGTCTTCCTCTGAAAATCACACTTCTCTGAATTTTGCAGTGTGGATCCCCAGCCAAGTAATTTATATGGTGTATACAAATATATATATACTAAAGTAGCTATAGAATTGCACTATAAATTAGTGAAAATAGCATGCAAAAATGCATTGCTTTGGGGGAAATCACTTTGCAAAAATGGGTGTTAATCAAAACATCGTACAAAAATGTGTCTATACTGAGAATGTCACATTAAGTTCTGGTGATTTTTCATGAGAGGGTTTTTTGTTTTTTTTAAAAAATCACTAACCATTGTTGAAAGTGGACATCTGAACTCAAGAAAGGAAAAATGAAACTGAAAGAAACACAAATTCGCTCATCTCTTCCCTCCAGAATTGTGTTAGGAAGCTGTGCAAGAATACACAAAAGTTGTATACTTGTTCTCTGCCAGCCAGGTCCTTCTGTTGAATCAAAAACTTTCTGTAGCTTGATAGAGCCTTTCTATCCATGGATGGTAAAGCCTGGATCCAATTGACTAAAACCGAGAGGTCAGATATTTTTTCCTAAATATCAGTTCAACAAGCAGAGAATCTCTCTTACACTTCTTAAACACTTTCTAACCCTGCTTTATTTTTCTGTCTCCCATTAAACTGGTCTTCCATATTTCATCATGCCATTCATGAAATACCTTCAAAATCTTCAAAATAATACTTACTGATCTAGTGTAATGTAGCACCCTGCTTGTGGTTAACGCTTAGCTGGAATGAAATATTCAACGCAGCAATAGAGAAATTAAAATAATTATTTATTTGTCAGACAAATAAATGAGAGGCACAGTGGTATATGGTTACTAAGCTCTGGCCTGGCCTCCTGCCATTATGGCCAGCACTTATATTCCCTTAATCCAGCCCCCTTTGCTCCTCCTGTGGCTGCCTCTGTCCAATCAGCCTGGTTGAATTTCCTATTGGCTGATTGCTATATCCAATCCTAAAAGATACACCCACATCCTCCTGTCCTTATATGGAACACAAAGAGCTATATATTGTTACATCTATAAATGACAAATAAGTAGTAATATATCTTACATGTGTCTCAACAAGGAATCTTAATTACCAGCTCACCTCTTGCCCTCCTTGCCCTATTGCCTTCTAAAACAAATGGTTAATCTTAAATTTTTATTTTAAACATATGTCAAGGATCTTGAGTTTCACATCAACATTGAAAGATCTCCTTCATTTGAAGGTTTCTAAACAAATGTCTGACAGCTAATATATCAGGACAGCCCAGATGGCGTCTTCCTGTCTGGCAGGGAGGGCTAGACTGGTGGCTGACTTAATTTCAAGATAAATACAACTCTTACAACTATATGAAAATAAGAATCTAGCATTTCTAAATCCTTTGCATAATTACATTTAAGCCAATATATTTAATACACAACACAGATAGCCTCTTAAAAGGAATAAGGCCTTTTTAAAGTAGAGAGAGAAAGAAAAAAAAAGAACTCAGTTTAAAACAGTTTCAGAAGAAGCCTCTTCAGTTTACATCCCCCCCCTTCAGCAAGCTGCTTTTCCCATTATCTCTTCCCAACATTTATTGCCCTCAGTTTAAGAAAGAAACAGCTTTAAAAAGACTTCCCAGCTAGATGCTTCTCCATTTGGTCTTGGCCTTTTTAACCTTAGAAGATCTGGCTCATTTTACTGGGAGGCACATTGGCATTATTTTACTATTTACTCATTCCTAATCATGTTTATCTCTGCCTTTTTTATCTTCTATAACATGTAGGGTCAGTGTCCTTACTCAGTCTGTAATTTCAGCTTTTACGACTTTGAGAATTGTTTTCTGCTATCAATCAAAAGGGGCCCCTTGTCTAGGAGGAAAAACATTGCCAGTGTTTTCTTAAGCAGCTAGCCTTCTTGCCTGGCATGAAACTTTTGAAAATCTAAGCCCTCTTTAATATACAAGTCCTGATCAAACATTAATAAAATGCAGGCTTATGCCTGATGCCTCATTCCCCCCTTTCAAGCTCAAGGACCTTCATCCCAAGTGTCCTTGATAGCTTGACCTTCATCATGTTCCTGAGGTAAAGCTCTGTATAGGGCCATGATATGAGGTAGAGTTTCATTTGAAACCATCTTGCTAATTGTACTTCTAAAACATGAAATGATACATGGCATCATACATAAAACCATTACCACTACTGTCAAGAAAAACAAGCAAGACAATAGTATCCCTTTGAGTCCTGTGACATTAGGTAACCAATTGGTGAGCCATCCCATATCCCATCCTTCCCATGTTTGTACTGGGACATGTGCTATATTCTCCATCTTTGTGGCCAACACACGGATTGCCTCACCATTATCTGAAATGTTAAAGCAACAGGCATTCCCTGTCAAGTTCAAGACTCCACATAGGCCTCCCTGCTTGGCAAGTACATAATCCATTCCCATTTTCAGCTGCAAAATGGCGGCTCTACTTTCATCCAACTGTTGTGCAATAAGTCTCAAACTCCGGGCCGTTGCATTGGTTACAAGTTCCACTACTGCTTGCAATCGAATTATTCTGTTTAGATTATAAATAGGATCCCGTGCCCCTTGTATGAGCTCACCAGGATTCCAGGAGGCAGGATCATAATAGGCTATAATGCGCTCTGGTGGCCAATCATCAGTACCGCTCCAACTTTGGGTACTTCCTCCTGCTATATGAGAAATATCAGCGTTTCTTCGTGTTCGCTTGGCCAAATTAGTGGGCATAATCCACATTGGTGGTAATACCCATCCCAGGAAACAAGTCCCACTCCATTTGGAGGGGAGTTTCTTGTATGCCCATTCTCCACATATCCACCACAACCATCGGGTCTGAGGTTTTTGGTACGTGGAGTACAGAAGGCGAAATAGCAAAAGAGGTAGAGAGTTCACAGTGCAGTATGTTAGATTGCCTTTTTCTGTCACAGTTATGTTCCATACCACTTTCCATGCATGAATAAAAGGAGGTGCACAGGGCAAGGCATTCCGAGTTCGATAGGTAGTATCGTGTGCCCAGGTATTCTTAATATTATCCCAGGTATAGTGACAATGAGAAGAGCCTATCATGGTAGAATCAGCTGCATCTGATGATTTATGTACACAGAATTCCCCTTGTACAGGTATAACTCGTAATGGTTTAGTTGAGTTCCATCCGGGGAAATTCTGTACTTCTGTTTGGTGTGGTATTTCGCTTACCATACCAATGGCATCTAATGGTATCGGTAATAAGGGCATACCTCCCTCTGAATCATCTGGCCCAAGAGAGCAAACAAGGCAATTGGTCCTATTTGCAACATTGGCTACCATTTCAGCTAAACCTACCCACATATTGTGGTCATGGTGGAATCCATATTTAGTCAATTTGGCCAGATTCAAGGACCCTTCCCCTTCCCAAGGGATCAGGATTAATAATAAAATCATGTTGATGTCTAGCATATGCATTCCTTCCACAAAAGATTACCTTATAGTGATAGCAAATAAATATTAGTCCCAATATAATTCCCCCAGTGACAGAAATGGGGAACCACCAAGACCAAAACATATATCCCGAGGATCCCCAATGAGTAATATCTCTGATAATTGTTCCACAAGGGGGTGGGCAGTCAATTAATTGTATAAGAGAATCTGTCCTTTCACAATCGCTGGTTCAGATGCTCCTCAAGCTTCAGGCGTGCGCAGGTCAGCCAGCTTCCAGGTTGTGGCTGCAGCAGGCCGGTCGTCTAATGTTGCCCGTGACCTAGCCCGTTCCCGGTAGGGCTAGATACAGGGGTTTTTGGAGAGAGTCAGTTTAAGAGGATTAGAGGGGTCACCTTTGCACGTCCAACTGCCTTCGGACTTCTTCAAACGGGAGTGATGAATCCAGGGGGTCACCTCAGCTACCTTCACCGCTGTTGGAGTAGAGAGCAAGACGGTGTAAGGTCCACGCCACTTAGGTGCAAGTGGATCACGTTTCCACTCTTTCACCCATACGCTATCGCCAGCCTGGAACTGATGAATCGGCTCGGCAATGCTGCACGGCGTGCGCTGAGGGCCCACCTGTTAAGAGAAACAAAAACACGGGAGAGAGATTGCACTTGTCCCTGTGTCACATGGTCTCCTATTTGTTTAAGATCAGCTGGAATATCCTGAACAAAGGAGGGCGGTCTCCCATACAGGAGCTCAAAAGGTGACAACTTAAGTCTTTTTGTGGGTGCACACCGAACACGAAACAGTGTTATGGGTAACACATCACTGCTGTGGCTAGCATCACCATCTTTTCCTTCTGCCACTTCTTCTTCTCTTGTTTCTCAGCCTCATCCCTATTCCGATAAACTCGGCGTGCAATGGCCATAATTTGGCTCATCAGCATCCCTTCCCATCCTTCTGATTTCTGAATTTTCTTACGAATGTCAGAAGCGCACTGGGCCACAAATGTAGCAGTAATCATTCTGCTGTTTTCAGGGCCTTCAGGGTCAAAAGGAGTCCATATACGATAGGCTTCTTGCAGCCTCTCTAAAAAGTCTCCTGGACTCTCATTTGGTTTCTGTTCTACTTCTGAGACTTTAGACATATTAGTGGGCTTCTGGCATGCCCTGCGGATACCTTGCACAAGCGTCTGGCGGTAGGTGGTAAGTCTGGCCAGGTGAATTACATTGTTTGGATCCCAATTAGGATCTTCCAAGGGAAAGTTGTCTTGGAGATGACGGTCAATATTAAAAATATTTCCCACTCTGGCCTGCTCACGCAAATATATCTGTGCCTTTTCAATTATGTCTCTCCTTTCCTCAGTGGTGAACAGAGTATTCAGGAGCTGGCGGCAATCTGTCCAAGTAGGACTATGAGTATTTATTATTGAAGTCACCAAGTCCATCATAGCCTGAGGTTTTTCTGCAAAAGATGGGGTGTGTGTTTTCCAATTCATCAGATCCGTAGTTGTGAATGGAATGTACTGGAGGGTCGAAGTTCGAGGTGGCCGTGGTCCGAGTTGCCCGTTAACCAGCACAGGCTCCTCAAGTGCATCAAATACTCTTCTGAGAGGGGCTACTACGTGATCTTTCTCTTCGCTTTGCTCTAGGGGCCTCAAATCATAGGGGATGGTATTTGTCCCAAGGCGTTCTTTTAGCAGCCTTATACGCCTGGCTGTATTGCTTGCTGACCGATTAAGGTCTCCCTGTAACTTCTGTAATAATTCTCTAGGACTTGGATGTACAGGGGTTTGGGGTAGGCAATCAGTTGTTCCACTAAAAGAGACTGTAGATGGAGTTCTACTGGGACTCACAGATGGAATAACCACTTCTGCTTGGGCTTCATTATAGGACTCCAATGCCTCCTGAAGATATTTTTCATAATCTATCAAGGAATCAAGTTCTGTGACTCCAGCCCCATTATTCATTCCACTTTCTTGCCTTGGGGTTACAACTGGTGGAGTGTTTGGATTAGGCTCCCTTCGATGTGGAGCATAGGGTGGAGGTGGAAGCAGCTCTTCCTCTGGTCCCTCAAAAATGGGTTTGAGTTTATTTGGCAAGATTCCTTTCCTAGCTTCGGCTTTTACAGCCAATAATTTGCATCGTTGGACTTTGCATTCCCTTATCCATGGAGGATTTTTATTTAATGTGCTCAGCCAGGAATCTATATATGAAAATTGTTCTGGGCACCCTCCAGTTTCTTTGGCGATGTTAGACCAAAGTTTGCTTACTAAATTTATATCAAAGGTTCCTTGAGATGGCCATTCAGTATTTTGCTTCGGCCACTCTAATTCACATAACGTTCTCAGGCGCTCTGGCGTCATTTTGACTCCATACGCCCCTGAGAAGGCTTTCTTAAAATTATTTAACATACATTCAAGAGGTGTATTTTCCCCTTTTGAACCCCCAACTCCCATTGTATGGCCCTGTGAAGTATCCACTCAGTCACTCACACACACGCTTCGTGGGTTTCCTTGCCTGGTGAAGTCGCCTTACCAGGAACCGAAGTACTGCCCACTCCACACTCAGGTCAGCTACAGATTGCTCTGTACTTTCTCACACATACAATGCGCTAGATACTTCACCACACACTCTACCTCCCAACTTTCCTTTCCCTACACCAGATCACCATCTGATGTACCCAACCACCTAGCGTACTCAGTTCCCACTTACTGAGACGCAGAAGTTTGATCAAGACTTCTCTTCCTCCCAATTAATTGGAGGGCCAAAAATCCCTTTTGTGCACTTACCCTTGGTTGGTTCCGTTTCCCCCCGGTCCGTCGCCGCCAGT
The DNA here is from genome assembly GCF_965112155.1 of Podarcis liolepis. Lineage (NCBI taxonomy): Eukaryota > Metazoa > Chordata > Lepidosauria > Squamata > Lacertidae > Podarcis > Podarcis liolepis. The sequence continues at coordinate 68,937,237 of NC_139559.1, read as the reverse complement.
GAGCAGGGTATCAGACAGACGAGACTTCTGCGTTCCCCTGGAAAAATTTTTTCCCAGTGCGCGCTGGGTAGGCAATCAGTTGTCTTCTCTCTTGTACCCCGCCCAGTGAGGCGAAGGGGCTGCGTTCCAGCAGACCACTTATCCGAGTCACAGGGGCACCATAAAATGTAGCACCCTGCTTGTGGTTAACGCTTAGCTGGAATGAAATATTCAACGCAGCAATAGAGAAATTAAAATAATTATTTATTTGTCAGACAAATAAATGAGAGGCACAGTGGTATATGGTTACCAAGCTCTGGCCTGGCCTCCTGCCATTATGGCCAGCACTTATATTCCCTTAATCCAGCCCCCTTTGCTCCTCCTGTGGCTGCCTCTGTCCAATCAGCCTGGTTGAATTTCCTATTGGCTGATTGCTATATCCAATCCTAAAAGATACACCCACATCCTCCTGTCCTTATATGGAACACAAAGAGCTATATATTGTTACATCTATAAATGACAAATAAGTAGTAATATATCTTACATGTGTCTCAACAAGGAATCTTAATTACCAGCTCACCTCTTGCCCTCCTTGCCCTATTGCCTTCTAAAACAAATGGTTAATCTTAAATTTTTATTTTAAACATATGTCAAGGATCTTGAGTTTCACATCAACATTGAAAGATCTCCTTCATTTGAAGGTTTCTAAACAAATGTCTGACAGCTAATATATCAGGACAGCCCAGATGGCGTCTTCCTGTCTGGCAGGGAGGGCTAGACTGGTGGCTGACTTAATTTCAAGATAAATACAACTCTTACAACTATATGAAAATAAGAATCTAGCATTTCTAAATCCTTTGCATAATTACATTTAAGCCAATATATTTAATACACAACACAGATAGCCTCTTAAAAGGAATAAGGCCTTTTTAAAGTAGAGAGAGAAAGAAAAAAAAAAGAACTCAGTTTAAAACAGTTTCAGAAGAAGCCTCTTCAGTTTACATCCCCCCCCTTCAGCAAGCTGCTTTTCCCATTATCTCTTCCCAACATTTATTGCCCTCAGTTTAAGAAAGAAACAGCTTTAAAAAGACTTCCCAGCTAGATGCTTCTCCATTTGGTCTTGGCCTTTTTAACCTTAGAAGATCTGGCTCATTTTACTGGGAGGCACATTGGCATTATTTTACTATTTACTCATTCCTAATCATGTTTATCTCTGCCTTTTTTATCTTCTATAACATGTAGGGTCAGTGTCCTTACTCAGTCTGTAATTTCAGCTTTTACGACTTTGAGAATTGTTTTCTGCTATCAATCAAAAGGGGCCCCTTGTCTAGGAGGAAAAACATTGCCAGTGTTTTCTTAAGCAGCTAGCCTTCTTGCCTGGCATGAAACTTTTGAAAATCTAAGCCCTCTTTAATATACAAGTCCTGATCAAACATTAATAAAATGCAGGCTTATGCCTGATGCCTCAGTATTATTTTGTAAACCTGTTTGTGCTCTGCTAATCTTGACTTAAGTTTGAAAGACTCGTCTACTTGCTTCCATCATTCCTTTTTTTTAAAGCAAGCAAACCAAAAGGCAGTCCTTTTCACAGTAGTTCTCAAAACAAAACTGTAGAAATGGCGTTTTTCTCACTCCATATCTCTGTGTATTCAGTGTTACATCTGCTTACTATGGTGAAAAACAACTTTCTGCTCACTGGAAGCCTCACATAATTAAGACAGAGCATGAGGTGGACATTTCAGTTTTTTTGCTTCAGTTTTCTCCTTAGCTATCACCCCCCCCCCAATATTCAGAAATAATGGCTGTTAACAATTTATAGCCCTTCAAAACGGGGTGCATGGATTGTTTTAAATGTTTTCTTTTTCCTCTTTGGTTTTAATGAATGTATATTTTTTGTGTTGCTTGTTGTTTGTTTTTCTAAAAATAGCTTGTGTTGCTTGTGGTGAGAGAAGGCATCTAATAAATTTTAACAACAGCAACAACTTGTGTCCTTTTACATGCTTGGTTCCAATTCAGATCCACCTGACCTGATGCGGAAACCTGTGATGAAATTGATCTAGTAATAATTCATATATTGGTCCCTAGAAAGGCCTACTATATTTAGCTGTACTGATCTATAGCTGGGGAAAGTACAATGTATTAAACAATAATACTAGAACAGCTTTGCAGAACATTGATGAAATATAGTCTCAAAAAATAAATTGCTTATATTCAGCTATTAGTACAGTACTCAACATCAATGTTTGGCATCCATTTTCAGTTAGCAAACTCAGGCCCCATTGGCACTGTCCATTTAAAGGAGTATCATACCACTTTCATCTGCCATGGCTTTCCCCAAATAATTCTGGGAACTGTAGTTTGTTAAGGATCCTGAGATTTGTTAGGAGGTGCCTATTATCCTCACAGAGCTACATTTCTCAGAGTGGTTTAGCAATCAGTCCAGTTTTCATTTACTATGAACCAGCAAGACAGAGCAGCCCATTGAAGCAGGCTTTTACATTGCAATATTTACTTGGGCCCCATTCAGCTAAATGGATGTAGACAGTAACCTTTTGGGGTTACTAGTTACAGCGTGTGACTGATTTCTACAGCTGGAGATAGATTGGGCCTTTGTATTTGAAAATTCACTTCAACTTGAGATATGGATAAGTACTCTTATCTATGGGATTCCGTTTCAAAATTCATTAGGTTTTCTACTTTAATTTTGATATAGGGCTTAAAATATTTTGAGCAGGTCTCTGTGGCGGTGTTAGGCCCGTTTCAGTGAATCGCAGCTACTGGCACTTATCCCCCCCCCCACTGCACCCATTTTGTGAGACATGGAACTTCTCTGGAGGGGAAAACACTTGCACATTATCATTTGCAGCTGTTGGAGATACCACACAGCCCTGATAAAGCTTTGCTTGCAACAGAAATGCTACACTCTCAACCGGTGACCCTAGAATTTGGCTAGTACTTCAGCATCGCCAAATAAGGTATAAGTGGTTTGTTATCACAGCCATAAATATTTACATCCAGTGGTGACAAATATATGAGAAGTGTGGAATGACTATGTAATTTAAGTTGTTCTCCACAAGTGTGCCAGTAGTTTTGTTATCTCCTGAAGGCTGGCAATGAATAGCTCCCGCAGGCTAAATGAAAGCACAAACTCAAGCTGCTGTCACTGGCCTAATTGGCCATTTCTAAAGCATTACTTACCTGTGGGGTCTGGCTTGATTCCCACGTCTCTTCAAAAGCTCCCTTTTCTTGGTATTTGTACAATTCATAGAATGTAAATGCAAATTTTAATGAATTGCAGTGCAGTTTGTAAAAGGGCCAGGAAGGTGGAATACCAGGAACAACAACAACAACAACAACCAAACAAAATAAATAAATATAAAAAAATAAAAAATAATGTTATTTGTACCCCGCCCATCTGACTGGGTTGCCCTAGCCACTCTGGGTGGCTTCCAGCATATACAAAATAATAATAAAACATTAAACATTAAAAGCTTCTCTATGCTGGGCAGCCTTCAGATGTCTTCTAAAGGTTGTGTAGTTTATCTCTTTGACATCTGATGGGCGGGCATTCCACAGGGCAGGCGCGACTACCGAGAAGGCCCTCTGTCTGGTTCTCTGTAACTTCTCACAGTGAGGGAGCCACCAGAAAGCCCTTGGAAATGGACCTCAGTGTCTGGGCTTAATAATGCGGGTGAAGATAACTTTTCAGGTATACAGGGCTGAGGCCATTTAAAGGTCACCACAACACTTTGAATATATTATATTGAAAGGATACTTGAATACAAAAATGTGTGTATTTGGAGAAATGTGCAGTAAAATGCTGAAAAATCTCCATGAACCTAAGACTGGGGAAATGAGAAAGTGCCTAGCCTTCTCCAAGGAAGTAGCACTAGCAAGGAAGTAGAACTAGCAAGGAGCACAGAATAGACCTTCACAAGGTGATTCAATACTTTAGCACCCCTTCCCTAAAGCACTGTGATTGGAGAGCCCAGGTAAAAGCAAGGCCTCGGTCCAGTATACGTGAAGGAGCGTCTCCACTCCCATCGTTCTGCCCGGACACTGAGATCCAGCGCCAAGGGCCTTCTGGCAGTTCCCTCAATGCGAGAAGCCAAGTTACAGGGGACCAGGCAGAGGGCCTTCTCGGTAGTGTCACCCGCCCTGTGGAATGCCCTCCCACCAGATGTCAAAAGAAGAACAACTACCAGACTTTTAGAAGACATCTGAAGGCAGCCCTGTTTAATGTTTAAAGCTTTTAATGTTTGACAGACTACTGTATTTTAATATTTTGTTGGAAGCCACCCAGAGTGGCTGGGGAAGCCCAGCCAGATGGGCGGGGTATAAATAATAAATTATTATTATTAATAGTAGTAGTAGTAGCTAGACTTGTCAGTCACAGAAGAGCTTTCCTTCAACTCTCTGCCCACACTGGTGTTTTCCTCTTACAACAAAGTTGGGGAGAAAGGTTTCAATTTGTGCAGAAACACTGGCTGTCCAGTTGTTGTTTATTTTGTTGTTGTTTTTTGTTGTAAATCCACATCTCAAAATCACACTGGAGGACCCTGCTTCAGCTCAGAACCCTAAGGAAGGGTTCTTCTTTTAGCTTAGGCAAGCCTCAAATCTGTCTGAAGCAAGATTTGTCCAGATCTGATGCACATCTCTAGTGTGAATGAGAAAGTAAGGAAACTTAGAACACAATATGTAAAATATGGATCCAAGAGAAAAGCTCCCCCTTGTCCCAGCCTTTCTTTCAAGGGGTTTGTCCATAACAACGTGATGGTAATGTACTCTGTTCAACCCTCTTTCCTGATCTAGGTATATTGTCAGAACAGATGCATCCGATTCTGGCACAAATGTCTTGCTAACATTTACAGTGCTGATAATGAAGCAACTTGGGAAATATTACTTGCTCATCATCAGAAAACACTTACTTTTTTCCCAAAGAGTGAATAGGCAGTGTCAACTGATTAAAACTGTATTATGTAGGTTCTGCTCGGAACCCATTAAGGATAGTCGCTCGGCTTATCTCTGCAGCCGTTTTGCAGCATTTTCGTGCAGAAGCCAGCTGGTGTGTTTTATACAGTGTTGGCTAATTGTTTGCAAGGAAACATACCCAGCCAAATATAAGCAAAAAAGCTTACTGTGCTTTTTCATATCTATTTCTGACTATTATTATTATTATTATTATTATTATTATTATTAATGCACAAAGCCATCTGCTTTACCTGTGCAGAAGAAGCATCTTAAACTATGGGATCAGTTGAACTGTTGAAATGTCATCTCATAGTTTTGCCACACTCCATCAATTGCTGGTGGACTCTCGCAAAGAAATCTATGTGTCAGGAAACAAAAATACCAGTTAAAATATTCCCCTTTCTCTCCATAGCACCTCATTATTTATATCATATTATGCATAGCTTCTAGATAAAGTAGGTTTGGACATGTTGCCTCCACACTTTGGTCTCCTGCGACCGGTTAAAAACAGCCCTACCATATTCACAAAGCTTTTCGTTACAATCTAGGCCATTTGAAGGAGTGATCAATCAGGATCATGTTCAAATGACAGGACTAGTACAGACTGCTGCTTTTTAACTCAACTTAGCCACATGTTACTATATCTCTGCAAAATGCATCTTAAGCAGACTTGTGAAAAGGATGTCCTTTCCCTCTTTGATTGTGTCCTGCGTTCTCGCCATGACAAAGCTATAGAAATTATGCCCCATTTTTTTCACCCCATTCCGTTTGAAATGAGGTTGGCATACTTTCTTTCTTTGAGCTGTCCTAAGCACAGTTGAAATGAATTTGTTCCTAACATTCTCTCTAAAATTCTTTTCTACAAATTTGGGTATGGAATACTGCCCAGACATTCTCTTGACTGCTTGTTGTTGTTGTTTTTCCTGTTTACCAAATGTCTGATATCTGTAATTTACATCCAATGATCTTTTATGCTAATATTTGAGAGCTTGTACTTGATCACATCATAGTACTTAGTGTTATTGACAGTGTTTGATAGTTGATAGTTTGATATATATTTCTCATATCTAACTAGATATAATAGTGTTTAGCTGTTGACTCTGTTTTACAGTCAACATGCAGTAATATTTGGAGCCACATTCAACAAATTGTATTATGCCCAATAGCACAATGGGACTCCCACCCCCACGTGGTTCCTGTGCCCCCCACCTCAATCTGCTGTGGAGGGTCAGGGGAACCCCCATAAGTGTGCAGGGGGAGCAGAGGAGAAATGATTTTGTTGGGCAAGCAAAAATGCTTAAACAGACAGAACAATCTATTTAGCACTACGCTGAATACTACCCTTAGTGTCTGATAATAGTAGGTGGCTGACAACCTTTGAAATTGTGTCTTTGAAGCATGCCCAAATCAAAACAAACAAGCGATGCCAACAAATCTAAAATACTGCAGCTCTGGAATTTAGGTCGAAATCCTATATTTAGTCACTTATTTCAACCATTTGGATTCCGCTTGTTCCGGGATGATGGGGTTCATCTTTCAGATCGGGGGAACGATATTTGGTTAGGTAGCATCATCAGCAGTATTAGGGATTGGTTACAGCTGTGAGGGTATTGGCAGTGAGCCTCTTGGGCTTGGGTGGCAGTTAGGCATTGGAATGTGTTCATGGTGTGTGGAAGGGCTAGGTGTGGCCATCGCCTACCCCTTCAATTTTGGGTATTTCGTTAAAGGAATCCGGCGGTCGTGTATTCTGTCCGATGCCTGTGTGGCGGGGGGCCATGGCACGACCCTTGGTGACATCAGGGGTGAGCTTATAGTTGTATTAGCATCAACAGGCTCCACCTTCTGGTGAATAAACCCCCTTTCGGGCTCACCCCCTATCTGAGGGGGTGGAGTCTATCTGTCGTGGTCCAATGCCTAAGCCAATACCTTTCACTTGCTGTAATCAATAAAGCTGTGGCCTTTTCTTGCCCATTAACCTTATATTTCGTGTCTGTGTGTCTTCATTCCACTAAGCAGGGATCGGGTCCTTGAACCACAAATATTAGTTGTCTCTGGAGACCTAATACAATGAGACTAAAATAAGAGAAAGCTATCAAAATCAAAGTTTAAAAGTTTGCTAAAATAAATAAAATCTTAAGTAAGTTCAACAGGAAGGGGGCCTGTTTGAACTTAGCTAGAATGCAGTTCAACAAAATTGGGCCCGGATGGTCAGGGATGATGGGAGTTGTAGTTCAGGAATGCAGCTGCATCTTCCCCATCTAGATGCAGAATATCAGTTTATAGGCTGCTGCATTGTGAACTCTTCATCATGCCACCATTCTCAACCATTTCCACCAAATATTTTGAGTGTTCTTTGTTCATTTGTTTTGCCGGCTCTTTGCTTCCCCAAAAAGATTGGGGTAGAGGAAATTATTCTAATCAAATAATTCTCCCTGTTGGTTACTGTGACTTAGTGACACGTGTACAGCACCGTCGGTATCATGGGTGTGTGTGTGTTGAGGGTCTGCACCTGGCTTGTTGCCATGGATGCAATTATACTGAGTGACATTTAGGGTACCCAGTATATTAATAGCATATGCTTACCTTCTAAGATGGTGACATGAAACTGAGCTTGTCTTCCAAGGATATCCTATTAAGATTCTGGTTTTGTGGATTTCCTATGCTTCATGAGAAGACATGTCTAATGATTCAGAATTAAATATAACCCTTCAGCTGACAATGACGGATGTATTTGAAGCACAAGGACTAGTCAGAGAGTACTAATACCATATCCTGTTCTCTCTGTCACTGGCTTTTAATTGACATTCAACTCCCCCCCCCCCCCTAAGAAGCATCAATACTTTGGAATCAGGCAGGCATTTTTGAGTGAGTCCCACCCTTTAGTTCTTGTGAATCACATATTTTTCTACAACATTCTCTTTGCCACCACAAACAAATTATAGACTTTAACTCTCGGCTGTCAGACAGACAATATTTTGGCAGCCTGTTAAGTGCAAAGCAGGTGGGGCAGGGAGAGAGCTGTGTCGTCCAAAGATTATTGTTGTGATATTGTTTGTTTTCTCCTCCTTGAAATCAGATTTTTTTTTTGTCTTTAGATGGTGGTATTTCTGAGAGGCATTGAACTCCTAAAGAACTTGAGTTTTGTTCTTCGAACACTTTGTCAGCTTAATCTTCCCTTTCCTATTTTATCTCCCGCCTTTGTAATACCTCCTCTCTAAACAACATTAATAATTACAACGGCAACAACAAAAATTATTGCAAAAAGAAATGGAGGTTGTTAACAAAGCCACAGTTTGTGAGGGGGCTCAGTTGATGAGACTGGCACATTCAGTGGCCTTCGCTCAAAGTTTGCAATGTCGTCTTGCCTAAATTGAACATCTATCTCTCTTGTCACACTCTACGTGGTGCTTACTGCAGGGAGAAGGAACTGTACCATCTAGATTGTCGACATTTTGCCTCTTGTATGCATCGTGGCTCTGGATTGCAGCAACAATACCATACATTTGAATTTGAAGAATCTGTTTGATTTTCAACTTTCCACACGCCCCCGTTTAATTTATCTCCATTCTGAGTCCTTTATTGCAGCAGCTCTCTCTGAATTCTTATTTGATACGGTGCTATCAGCGGATCTCTTCACTTCTCAAGCATTGTCACATTTTGCCCCAAAGACTGTGTATTGTTTAACCTGTTTGGAGGAAAGTAAAAGAGTCCATGATACAAATGTATGAGCTATTTCAGACTTTGGCATGTAAAGCCTGCCTGAACCACTGCGCTTCTAAACTTCGCACTTTTTCAGCACTGAGAGCTTACCCAAAGTGGTTCTGGTTCATAGCACCTCTGCTGGGAAAGCAAAAATAATAATAATAAATACTTGGAAACCATTTCAGAATAGCTAATCCTTTCTAAGGATGAGCAAGGAGACCATAAAATTTATCCTTTATTTCAAATACACACTTGCCCTGATATAACCTGAAAACTGGTTGACGAAAATACACAGGGCAGGAAGGGAACACCAGCATGAGTGAAGTAAAGGTCAAAATGAGAGAAATCATTAGCTGGCAACTGATAGAGGAACAGGTGAGTGGAGCTGTTGGCAAAATTTTCTGGAAATGAATTGTGTCTACTGCACAGGGACCTGTCATTTTGTTTCTCAAATCCCTCTCTGCCCACACAAGTGACCCGGAAAAATGATGGGGGAAAGATGGCAGTGAGACCTGTGCCTGGTTCTTATTGCAATAGTCTTCCCTTGAGCCCCTCCCTCCCAACTGCCTTGCTTTAGGAGGCTGGTGAATTGCTTTGAAAGATTTTCCCCAAAAGAAAGGTTAGATTTTCCCCTCTTTGCAATGCAGCTTTGCTGACTCCCAAGTCTTTACAGTACGGAATCTGAACAGAAGCAGAAGGAGATGAGGCAGTGACAATAATTCAGTGTCTTAAACCTGGCGTTGTCATCATAAATCTCAAGCCACTCTGCAATAAAAATATGGTGTGGGAATCAAAAGAAGTGTTTTAAATGGCACATTTGGCTTGTCGCATCAGTAGCCTGGGATTCAATATAGTGCTTTCTGAACCCAGTGCCAATGTGACAGTTGCCTGCCTCCCACCAAACAATACATCTCTCCCCTTTTATTACAGACTTACTATATCAGGAAGTTTTTAATGTTTGATGTTTTGCTGTGTTTTTATTATGTTGGAAGCCACCCAGAATGGCTGGGTCATTCCGGTCAGATGAGTGGCATTATGTAGTCAGTGGTCTGTGTTTGCCTGAGCTTGAGTCTGGACTAAGGATTCTGAGCCCCTGTGTTCTGATTCGATACATGATATCCAGTCACAGAACATTTCAGGATTTGGGCCTCTGCCATTGGCCCTTAAACTCTGAGTCATAATTCGCAGTTTGGAAGTTTAGACAACCAATCACATAGGCAGTGGGAGTGGCCCAAGCCTTCAGAAATGCATATAAGCAGTTGCTTTGCCCCTGTTATCCAGTTCTGTAGTTCAACAAAGGTTCTTGCTGCAATCACTGTGCCTTGCCTAGTGGGAACCCACCTACACTTCAGGTGGGGTATAAATAGCAATAGCAGCAGCAGCAGCAACAACAACAACCTAATATAAACATGGAAGTTTGGGTAAAGGCCATTGCTCAGTGACTGAGCCTCTGCTTTGCCTGCAATATGTGCCAGGTTGAATCCCTGGAATCTCCAGGTAGACATGGAAACCTGAAACCCTGGAAAGCTAATGCCAGTCAGTGTTGGCAGTACTGGGGCAAACGGACCAGCATAATGACTCAGTCTAAGGCAGCTTCCTAGGTTCCTGTGGAACATCTCTCTGATATACTGGGTATCGTTCAGAGGAACAGTTCCTGACGTAGCCATGAGACCAGTCAGACTGCCTCACTTGCAGCAGAAGGTCATGCTTCTGAATACTAGTTACTAGAAGCCACAGGAAGGGAGAGTACTGCTGTGTTTGGGTCCTGCTTCTGGGTTTTCCTACAGACATCTGGTTGGACACTGTGAGAACAGGATGCTGGACTAGGATGGGCCATTGGCCTGATCCCGCAGCCTCTTATGTTCCTAGTGATCAGTAGTAGAATCTGTGATGAACATAAACAAGAACCGGAAGTTATAAAGTGCAGGGGAAAACATTATTATTATTATTATATGCCCATCTGACTGGGTTGCCCCAGTCACTCTGAGCGGCTCCCAACAAAAATGGTAGAAACACAATACAACATCAAACAGTAAAATTCACATAGTCTATCTGTTTGACATCTGCTGGGAGGGTGTTTCACAGGGAGGGCGCCACTACCAAAAAGGCCCTCTGCCTGGTTCCCTGTAACCTCACTTCTCGCAATGAGGAGATCACCAGAAGGCCCTTTGATCTGAACAATGGGAGTGGAGGTTCTCCTTCAGATATACAGGGCCGAAGCCATTTAGGGCTTTAAAGGTCAGCGCCAACACTTTGAATTGTTCTAGGAAATGTACTGCTAGCCAATGTAGTTCTTTTAGAACTGGTGCTATATGGTAAGGTTACCAGATTTTTTTCATTGAATTCGGGAACACTTTTCAACTTCCATGGATTTTGTATGGGGACTGATTTGTAAATCCAGGGAATGTTTCCGGGAAATGGGGACATCTGCTAACCTTACTATATGGTCCCGGCAGCCTCTCCCAATCACCAGTCTAGCTGTCACATTCTGGTCTACTGAGGGGAAAACATTTATTATCAAGTTTTTAAAAGAGCAAAACACCACAGAGTTCTGAAATAAAACAATCTATTTTCCTCAATGGGTAGGATGCATAATCAAAAATTGTTTTTGTTGTTGTTGTTTTTGTTGTTAAAGGACTTAAGAGACAATTGTATTTCTGCTGTTCAGGAAAGGATTCCAGGTTCAAGATCTGTAAGAAATGAAGGAGATAACTCTTAAATCACAGGCATTTTTAGGATCTAGGTTACACCGAAATACCTTCGTTTTGCACCCTTCCTCTGTCCAGATGGAGAGATAGAAACAGACAAATGTCGAACCACCAGTCAGAATTAGTTTTTTAATGAACCACTTCTCTGCTTTCATTTGATAAAATAAGGAACTATCTGCTGCTGCTGCTGGCTACAAACTCAGTGAGAATAAAATATTGTCTGGAGTCATGGAAACTACTAAATCCCCCCCCGACAATTAAACAGGTTGGAATAGGGAATAAAATCACCTTTCATAAAAATGCTGTGCAGATGGTGAAACCACAGGAATTAAACAGGGATCAAAATTCTCCAGAAAAAAATCAAATTGTGGAGATCTTAGGAGAAATTGATTAAGATGTGGTTTAAACTGTTCCTGCTTTAAGATCCTCAGAGGATTTGTTCAGTGGTTGTGTATATGGTCCCCAACCTGCTCAGCCTGTGCCATATTTTAAGATGTGTAGATATGTGTTGTTGTTTTTTATGCCCCCCCAAAAGAAATCTACAGGATCCAATCTTTCCGGATACGATTTCTGCAGCCTTATTTTGCTGCAATTTTAGCTTCTTTTTGCATGATTACAAATCTTTGGAAACTTTCGTGTTCCTCAAGTTCCGTTTCTGATCTTATATACGCAAAGTCCTCAGCAGAAAAAAACGAATCCCTAAGTGCTTACAGGATGAAATGTCATTTCAGTCTCCAATTTGTTTTTCCTTAGTAGGAAAGAATCGAAGTAAACGCCAAAAGCAAGATCTTTCTTTCTTTCTTTCTTTCTTTCTTTCTTTCTTTCTTTCTTTCTTTCAAAAACAAACAAGCAGAAGTAAATCATATGTAATTCCCAATGGTGAAATATTTTTTTCCCTGGGATTTCTAGAGCAATTTTCAAAGTGCCAGTGACACAGAGGAAAAAGATTTAAAGAAACTGACAGACAACATTATTCTTGAAATCTATCTCAAAGGGCTCCACTCAGCATGGTAGCACCCTTGTCGTTTTTTCAGCCAAGTACCTAGAGGCAACGTTACTCTGTGGAACCTTTCAACATTTATTTCTGAGGCAGACAAAAAGTACAAGCGCAACTGAGAGGATGCAATGACTGTGCCTTAAGAAGCCTAAAAGAGCCGGAGTTTGCGACTAAAGAAATAATGCTTAGCTCTGCTTGCAACCTTCCTCGGAGCTTCTGGTTACATTCTTTAAGAAATCGAATGGTGAGCTCGATAGACCAGTGGCCTTGTTGGATATGATGATTGTTGGCTTTGGTTTTGATTACTTCCCCTGCCTTCATCTCTTCAGATGTTTGCAAGACTTTATTAAAGAAAAAAATGGTCTACCTACCGCTGATTCAGTTTAAGGCAGATTCAAGACCCCTTTGTGCACTGTGCCATGTGAAGGTGGTCCTCAGAAGAGTTAAATCTCCTGGGCCAACCTCAGACATTTATTTATTTAAGAAATTTATGAACCACTCAAACATTGGCATTTCTAAGCAGCGTAAAAAAATCACCAACCCCATTCTTAAGATGAACTTATAAGGGATTCAAACAATAAGCACTGATCATAAAACTGAACACTATCTTAAAATGCCTGCTGGAGAGAGAAATTCTTAGGCTGCATTCAGACAGCACTTTATTCGGCGAACGTTGAAAGGACCAGTGGTTGTTAAAACAAATGAAAAATAAATGAAGGATTAACATCGGAAATGGTTTATCTTGACTAATTAAGAAATGCAATGTGATATTAGATGAACAGCACTCCGCAAAATTCAGAGCATGGGGAGTCACCCAAAGATATATAATTTGGCATTGATATTTGGCTTTTTTGATTGTATTATAATTTGGAATGTTTTAATGTGGTTTTTATTGGATTGTTAAAATGGAAAATTTAATAAATATTATTTTTTTAAAAAAAAAAAACAAGACAGCACTTTATTCTGTTTTCGCGTTACCTTACTGGATAATTGTCTTTCACACAACATAAAAGTCATGTTGGGAAATCTAGTGGAAGCTGAGTGCTCTTTCCTGTGTTAATTGCTTCCAAGGGGGGGAAAATCCATTTGTGACCCTGTAAACCCATAAAGTCACGAGATGAAATTTGGGGTGGCTGTATCCTAGAATACAGTTCTTTCATGCTGTTCAAAACGAGGTACCAGCAATACAAGGGACCCTTTCATGTGGCTATTGGATGAAGGGGACAGGGATACAGATAACTGCTGCTCATAAAGGTAAAGGTAAAGGGACCCCTGACCATTAGGTCCTGTCGTGACCGACTCTGGGGTTGCGGCGCACGGAAACACCGTTTACCTTCCCGCCGGAGCAGTACCTATTTATCTACTTGCACTTTGACGTGCTTTCAAACTGCTAGGTCGGCAGGAGCAGGGACCAAGCAACGGGAGCTCACCCAGTCATGGGGATTCGAACAGCCGACCTTCTGATCAGCAAGTCCTAGGCTCTGTGGTTTAACCCACAGCGCCACCCGTGTCCCATACGTCTGCTCAAAGTTATTATTTATTAGTTTCATTCATAAAATTTATACACCTCTTGATTATAAAAAAGAAAACCCCTCAAAACTGCCTTATACGGAGTCAGACCATTGGTCCATATGTAGCTCAGGATAATTGGCAATGATCTGCAGTGGCTTTCCGAGATTCCAGGCAGGAGTGTATCTCAGCCCAACTTGGGAGACTCCAGGGATCAACTAATTAAGCATGAGGATCTCTTGTGCATTTCCTGAGCTAGCCCCGAAAGGCAAAATGTTTCAAGGGCATTGGATCAGGCTCCCATAACTGAGTGCAGAGAAGAAGCGGAATATTTTTTTCAGCAATGCTGCTCACACCGCCCCCCCCAAACTCCTGCAAGTGAAAGGACTTGCCGCAATTGTCAGCAAGGTAATTATAACGCTTTTGCATTTAGAACAGGGAGAGAGAGAGAATCATTTCCTGAATTTCTTCCCTTGTATTATTATGTCATAAATGTAAAAACAAAAAGTCAACAGCGGTGGAAAACACAATAATCTGTGTTTCTTTCCCAAACAATCATTTACTTTTAAATGGCAGATATTACTGCATAGAATAGCAACTCTCTGGTGAGATGCTTTTAGTGTAATAGCAGGAGTTGAATTTGGACTGCAGAATTATTATTTTTAATAGGAGTAGTGGTTCTCTTATATATAATTACCTAGGAGTGTATCTTATGTAAAAATTTGTCTACTTCAACATCTCATGATGACATTGCTAAGAATGATACTTTTTCCAGAAGGTATAAAGAGTGTCTCTATATTACAATAGCCAAGATATGTATATCTCTATGATTCTACCCTACAGTTTGGAAACACACACACACACACACACACACACACACACACACACACAACCTGTTTCTGTGCTACCAGCTACTTATTTCCCCCATTGCTTTTGAACCGTCAACATTCCTTCTTGACATTCCATGGTTTAATTCAGCAGTTGCAGCATTACCTCTCTGTATTACCTCCATTGTCAGTTTATCTCCAGTAATGGGCTACTGCTGTTTTGCTCGTTTATGTATCCCAATTGGAGAGGCTTGGGAGAAACGCACCAAATTGTCACGGTGTTTAGACTGCATGGGATGTTGGGAGCATGTTCAACATGTGTTGGGAAGATGGCTAAAATGCTGACAATCCTGAAATGTCAGACTTGGTAACAGAATATATATTTTTCTCCATCCCCACCACTAACTTTCTTATAAAATCATTGACCACATTCACACCATATATTTAAAGCAGGATAACATGGCTTCTCCCAATGAATTCTGGGAACTGTAGCCTGCTAAGGGTGCTGGAAGTTAGGAGATCCCTGTTTCCCCCGCAGAACAACCAATTCCCTTTCCCAGGGATCTCTTGAGAACGTTATTGGGAGCAGATCAGAAAAGAGGAAAGCCAACATTTGCAAAGTCTCCATGGGAACTTAGGTTTTGAAATGCTTCAAAATTACTGACCAGTTCCTTGGTTGTAGCCAGCCCTTAATGGACCAGGACCAGGTTTAAGGTGCCGATAGAATATCAAGCCATTACGATGTAGTTGTGGTCCAGTAGTAGCTGGAGCAGATGGTCTGTGGAATCCCCGGGGCTCTGTATGGATGTAGGTAGCTGTCACCTTGCAGATTAGTTCCTCACTCTAAGCAACTTGTTAGATAAAGTAGCTCAGGAGTGGGCTTTGGGTAATTTTTGTAATATGAGGCCAAAATTTGGTGACCCCAAATGGGTCTTCTCAATTATGGATCTTCTCAATCCCCCCCCCTCTGCTCAGCCCCCTGTGTGGGGGAAGCACTTTCACCACCCTAAATCTGGCACTGGAGTAGCCATTCTGTTATGCTATAACTTCTTGCCCTCTGGCCTTCCACTTTTTTGGATTATGATTTTCTGCTTGGCCTTCTTCATCTGCTGGCCTCCATCCCATCTATTCTTTGTTCACTTCCTTTGGGCTGCCTTCTTGCCTTTCACTCTTTTTATGTTTCATTTTATCCAGGCTTTTGGCCAAATAATTTCAAGGGTTTTGGGGGTATATTTTTTCCTTGCCTTTTTTTTCTTGTGGTGTGGGTTGTCCTATACTTGTTTATTATATATGCTTGGATGTGTTTTTAGGCTTTTACCTGTTCTGGATTTTATACCTGATTTTAATGTTTGCACTATCTTCTAAGCCACATTGGGCTACTTTTTGTATATAAAAAGGTGACTAAAATGCAATAAATAATATAGTCTTCCAACTGAGGTGGTCTCTGCAAGGATGTGATAGGAGATTGCTGTGGGATCAGAACACAGAATTCAGGACACTAAAAAACCAATGAAGTGGACTTCCTATTTTCTTCCAAGAAACTAGAAACATCATTACAGTGACTCAGATACGAACCTGACTTTTGGTACATTCAAGACATCTTGTTCTCTAGAACAATCTGAAAATGAAAAGGCTAAGTTCCTTAGCAAATCATTGTCCAAGGGACCTCATTATCATGTGAGTGATAAGACTTTGAGGGAGAGGAAGGGCTATATGATTAGGCTGGTGTTTTGCTACTGAGATTTCCAACAGGTGGCACCTGTTTACTGTTATTGTATATTTAGTTAAAAAGAAAAGGGGGAAAACCACATGGAGCTAAAGCTTTGGGGCAGGTAATTATGTCTTCTGGGATTATGGTTTGTTTTTAAGTCATGAATACCTTTTTTAAAATCCAAAATATTTGTACGTGCACGTTCATCTGCAGTTATTTATCCCACCAGCAGAAATTACCTATTTGAGGCAGTGTGTTCTTGTGGCCAGTTCCAGGCTTTTTGTTAGGCCCTAAAAGGGAGGGGGAAAGCTTTCCAAATGAAACAAAAGTAGAAAATTGTTGTCATAGTGGGTTTCCCCCGCTTTTTTCCGTTTTCCAATCAGTCACACTGTTTTGATATAGCTGTCTTTTCTCTTGGAGCGTCTTTCCGCCTTTCTGGAATGCAATCTTGCTAAAGGTACTTCCAAACTTTCATTGCCGAAAGGAGGGATACCTGCAATTCTGCAGATTACAGCAGATTTGCAGCCTGTTACGTGTTGCGCGTTGAGGTCCCCAAGCCACCCCTCAAAATAACTCACAACTCACACATAATTTTTGTTTAAGGTTTTTGGCATAATTTTGGCCACAACTTTATTAAATTAGGCATTGGTTTAGACTATCTGTCCCCCCGCCTGGGACAGAACTGACTTCTGAACTCCCGCGGAAGCCAGTGAAGGGAAAACAATATTGGGGAGCAATGGAGCTGAGTCATAGGCCCTCACCGCTCACCCACATGCTCCCCAGGGCTTGCAGGCCCTAGCCCCATTTCAGAGGTTCAGACGAAATCGTGGCAAGCCCCTGGATTCCTTTAATGGAATTCCCTTCCGCACCAGCATTGGAGGGGCAGGCCCAGCCTATCCTTAACCCTCCTCCAACCAATTTATAACCAATGCCTAACCGCAACCTTACAAGTTGTGACGATTTGCTACGTAGTAGGCGAAAACCAAATGGCACAGCCAATCATGAGGAGATTTCACCCCTCCCATATCCAAGAATCTGCTGATGTTCTCTGCTGATTCTCGAGAGAGGAGGGGGCAGTTTCTGCTCTCTACTTATTCTGCTCCAGCCTCACATCAAAGAGAGAGAGAGACTGAGTGTTAGAGAGAGATTGTGTGTATAGATAAGGTTGCTGCTAAGAGCAGCTGCAGACACTCAGTACAGTTCAGCATTTTCATTTAGACCTCATTTAGCTCTGTACATAGTTGTGTATTATAGTTTTAGATAGAATAAAAGAATATATTCTACAGAGCTGCTCTCCGAGTCGTTTATGCTCTGCTATACTCTGCTGTGCGACGACTGTCTTTTGTTGGAGTGAATCCGGTGCTCACAACTCTAAGCTGTGAGTCCACAGCACTTTGACCTGTTCCTGTGCAGAAGGTGGTCTCTGGAAGTGCTACCCAGCTCACCTAGCCTAGTCGGGGCTGAAGTGTGTGAGTCCAGTTGGTGGCACTGGCTCAAGGGCGATGCTGACAAATCAGCCATATGGACAAAATTCCTACCAGGCCCCTGCCCCAATGGCAGACGACCCCATGACAGGCATAGCAAGGTCAACCAAAACACCCTGAACTCAGGGCGGGTGGGCGGGTGATCCGATGCACTCAGCGAAAGAGAAAGCAATAAGCTGAGTGCCCCAGTATTTAAAACCTTCAATCCCACCCACCACATTGCAACATGCAATTTGCCCCAGCAACCCAGCCTTCCAGTCAAATGCCCCAGGTCAGCATATTCAACCCTGCCTGGCAACAGAGGGATGGTTCGGCGGACCCCACCGCAACACGTGCTCTCATTTCAAGGAGAACACGCTCTATAACAATAGGATAGCCTGGGTTGCTTGTCTTGTGTTCCTTTTGCTTATGACAGAATTTCCAAGCATGTTTCTTTTTCTCTCCACTTCCTGATTCCCCGCCTCCCCTGCAAGACAATTCAATCATGACATTATGCTTTTAGCCTGCTCAAATTTAGGACTTTTTTTGGATGTGGTTTTGAGCCGATAAAACAATTGATCACTGGGTGCTTTGAACAAGATGTCCTCAACATAATGTAGCGTGATTTGTTTTGGGGCTGCGTATGAGGGAAAGGCAGTGCCACTGTGCAATTAACTATAGATAATTGTTACTGTCACCTTTGGAAAGTGAGACAAAGGCTCTTTGAGACGCTTCAAGAGGTTTCTCATTCTGGACTGCTGAGATTTTAAGAAGGTGGATTTAGCAGTATGACGTCAAAATCATTGCAATGTGGAAGAAACAAGATTACCACCCAGGGAGAGGGCAAGAAAAGAAATCTACATACAGTAACTCTGAAAAATTAAATGCTGTACTAAGCAGATGGACAAAGAAGAAGAAGAAGAGGAGGAGGAGGAGGAGGAGGAGGAGGAGGAGGAGGAGGAGGAGGAGGTTTGGACTTGATATCCCACTTTTCACTCCCCTTAAGGAGTCTCAAAGGGGCTAACAATCTCCTCTCCCTCCCCCCCCCACAACAAACACTCTGTGAGGTGAGTGGGGCTGAGAGACTTCAGAGAAGTGTGACTAGTCCAAGGTTACCCAGCAGCTGCATGTGGAGGAGCAGAGACGCGAACCCGGTTCACCAGATTACGAGTCCACCGCTCTTAACCACTACACCCTGCTGTAGTGAGCCTATTTACTATGAAAAGTGTTTATAAAAGTTTAACTGTTGGTTTACTTCAGTTGGACTCCAACTCCCATCAGCCCCAGCCAGCCTGGCCAATGGTTTCGGATGATGGGAATTGCTGTCCAAAACACCTAGAAGACCCAAGTTTGAGGGAAACTAGTTTAATGCATCTCGGATCCTTAACGCATTCCTATTAATTTCTGTTACAAAAATAAACTATAACAATTTTAACAAACTATGGAGTTCTCCTGTTCATGTCACATCACACATATTCCTCTTTGAATCATAGAACTGTAGAGTTGGAAGGGACCCTGAGGATCATCTAGTCCAACCCCCTGCAAAGCAGGAATCTGCAGCTGTCCCATACGGATCCCATATGGGGATCGAACCTGCAACCTTGGTGTTATCAGCACCACGCTCTAACCAACTGAGCCATCCAGTGGTGTGTTCACACTTTTGTTGCAACGCATTAAAGCGTTAACAAATTTCTGCATCGTGTTCCATGCACTAAAGGCAGGATCGGGGCCTTATTAATGCAATAATTCATGGGCAGAGCTTCCTGCAAAATTAAATGCTTCCCTGTATCTTTTCCTTCTTTCCAGTTGCTGTTGGACATGCACTGGATAAAGTCTCGGGTTTGTTATACCACATAGCCTATAGGCTATAAAGAAACATCAAAATTCTCTGGCCCACACTTTCAGCTGCTTCATGAGCTTGTTGACCTTATTGTCACCAGCTTAACTTTCAAATCTTTCAGCCATCGTTCTTCCAGCAAAGGTTTCTCAGGAAACTGACCTACCAGCTCAAAAAATAAAAAAAATAAAAATTCTCCTGACTCATCATATTCTAGCACTCAGATTTTTTAGGATTTCTCCAATTTGCTGAACATATCCAGCTGGGCAAATATATATATATTGTAGATTGTACAGATTGTGTGTGTGTGTGTGTGTGTGTGTATAGAGATTGTGTGTGTGTGTGTGTGTGAGTATAGATACACACACACACACACACACACACACACACAATCTTATAGCAGTTACTTTGGTGTAAGTTTAATTCAACACAATGGGACTTGAGCAGATATGGATAGGATTGCATTTTTAATCTCTTTTTAGCAAATAAAGAAGCTCTGCTCTTTGAAGCTGGTCCACCATGCTTCCAGGTGCCCTGTTTGTTTGCAGAGAGATTAGACAATGTTGCCTATTTAATGAGTATTCACAATGATTTCTTTGCAGAGAGGTTAGATGACACGTCAAAGCAAGTGTTGTGCCGTGCTTTCCCATCACTTTGCTTGTCGCAAAAAGTGTGATCTTATAAGGGAATGCTTGTTAATTGTGCAAGAGCTCCAAATCAACTTTAGTTGTACAACCTTGAATTTTCCAGTATTCTTATTGCTAGGGTTTATTTCTCTGCTGTCTTTCAGCCAAAATGGCTCACAATGGTTCACGCACACAAAAACAAAATCCAAGTAAAATATGCCAACTATAGAAATTAAATACAAAGCTCATTTCCTTCCTTCCTTCCTTCCTTCCTTCCTTCCTTCCTTCCTTCCTAAAAGCCAAATAGTTCAATATTCCTGCCAAATTATAAGGGGTGGTCCCCACAAAAATCAATAGGAGAGACAGAATATGAGCCAGAAAGTTAAAGCATTGGTAAACCAGCAAAGCCATGCAACTTAAGAGTGCTTGACTGTGGCTGGATCGTTCCTTTCATTTTTATCTCAACTACAAAGTCCTGTGGTATTTTAAGACACACATATTGCGGCACGAGCTTGCATTGGCCACAGTTCATTAGGTGCAAGTGTTTTTTCAAAATATTTATTGGATAACATTTAATATATAATTATATTATCGGCAAAACAAAACAACAACTAGATCTCACTCAGACTAATGTCAGAGATGGGTTTTTAAAAGAAGATGCTTAATAATAATAATAAAAAAGGCAAGGGTTATCACCAATCTGAGAGATTAAATGATGAAGCAACATCCGGGCACATTGTGGAACCAGAGCAGACACTGCTCCTTAAAAACATCCCTCCAGAAATGATATTTTCTTGGAAGAGGATGGAGTGGGGAGGACAAGAACTCAGAGTTAAAGCGGTGCAGACGTGTGTTGTGAAATCTGAGCTTGATCTAGAAATCTGACAGCACGGTTCTATGTACGTCCATTCAGAAGTTTTAAAAAATCACATTGACTGGGCTGCCATTTCAAGCAGTACATGGAAGGCAAGGGGCAAACAGATACCCTAACAAAGTTTGGGTGGGAGAGGCAGAAATTTCCTTCTCTAACCTTACAAAGGGGCAGAGTGGAATGTGTGTTTGCTTTTAACCTTTTCTTCTTCTCAGTTTCAACCTCTTGCTGTCTCCTGATCCCCTTTGCTTCCTGTAGTGAATCAGCCTGGTTCTGCTTGCTGGTGTTACCATGGAAACCAGAGGTTTTCATGGGCACTACAGCAAGCACTGGCAAATGGCAGAAAACCAGGAGGGTCATTAACTGTGGCCCTGGACCACAGAGAGGGAGGCACAAATACCCTATAGTGAAAATCCTTACAGACGACCGCAATGTCTGGAGACAGACAGTGAGGCGATGCATCCATAGCAGTGACCAGAAGAGGAATAACTGCTGGGAGGAGCACAGAGAGAATAAATGCCATGGTGCATCTGTAGCATCACAACCGGATGCCTTCATCTGCCCGGCTGCAACAAAACATGTCTCTCCCATATTGGTCTCTACAGCCACAGCAGTCACTGTAACTCCCCTACAGTTTGACTTCATTCGCAAAGGAACAATCGCCCATTGTCTCCAGAGACAGATGGATGCCAACCAACATCTCAACAGCTGGTGTGAGAACTGCAGCCTGATTTTAACCAAACCGTTGATTCAAAAAAATGCCAGTTCAGTTTGGTTTTTTGTCCCCTGCGTTTTTAGAAAATTGTGACATGCACACCAACGAAGGGCAGCATTCCTCATTGCAAAGAGAATTGCTTACTTTGGGCAGAAATGGAAGGAGCGGTCTGAAAAACTGACTTATAATGGATGACTGCTTTCACCTACAAGGTAACTACAGCTACTCTGCCATCAGGAAATGATTAACTGCATCGCCTAGGATGCTTGTAGAAAAATCTAACTACCTGCAAGCATATGGGTGAGTAGCTGTCACTACACAAACTGTATGGTTATCACTATCGCATAAGCACAAACCAGTACTGTACCTGCTATTTTCCTTCAAAAGCAGGCCAGTAAAGATGCCCAATAAATTCTTGCTAAAATACTGGCCCTGTTGCCTGTCGTTCGGCTGCCAGTTATCGTCAGCCCCCCCCCCCCATTGACAGCCAGGATTTGTACTGCAGTCTTTGGTTTCAGCATGTCATGTATTGTGTTTAAAACAAACACGGGGGAAAGAGAAGCCAAACCTTTAAGAGTCTTTGCTTATCATTCCGCTGCCACATTTAATTTCTTTTTTCCCATGCGATTAACATGATCATGAGCTATCAACCTCTTGCCTCTTCTTCTTTGTTTCCAGGCTCGCTGGGGTCTTTCATTCTCTTCAGTTTATTTGGAAGAATTAACCAGTCGCGTTTGCGTTTCTGACACATCTGCTCATGTCAAAATAGGAAGAGGGAGAAAGAGGAACTGTTCATATTTCTTATTTAATGGCTATTTGTCTTTGTTCACAAAAAATGAAAAAAGGAAGTATTGGGGTATAAGCCTCTTTGGGAGGCATGATAACTGGAATAACCACTCCCCACATTAATATAACAACAACAACAACAACAACAACAACAACAACAACAACAACAACAACA
The DNA here is from genome assembly GCF_965112155.1 of Podarcis liolepis. Classification (NCBI taxonomy): domain Eukaryota; kingdom Metazoa; phylum Chordata; class Lepidosauria; order Squamata; family Lacertidae; genus Podarcis; species Podarcis liolepis. The sequence goes on along the minus strand of NC_139559.1, from coordinate 68,914,360 downwards.
ACAACAACAACAACATTATTTATACCCCACCCATCTGGCTGGGCTTCTCCAGCCACTCTGGGCGGCTTCCAACAAAATATTAAAATACTGCAATACATCAAACATTAAAAGCTTCCCTAAACAGGGCTGCCTTCAGATATCTTCTAAAAGTCTGGTAGTTGTTGTTCTCTTTGACATCTGGTGGGAGGGTATTCCACAAGGAGGGTGCCGCTACCGAGAAGGCCCTCTGCCTGGTTCCCTGTAACTTGGCTTCTCACAGTGAGAGAACCGCCAGAAGGTTCCTTTAAATGGGAGGGGACACTTTGCGGGGTCACGCGCAGCCCCCTGGACCCTATGTGGCACCATTAGCACAGGCTTGGCTTCGCCTCCCCCCAGGTGGGATACCTGGAGGTCTCCGCCTACCTCAGCCAGTTGCACAATCCCACCTGGGGATGTGTTCCCAAGGTGATCAGGCCAGGTAGGGGGAGGGACCACCCTGCCCACACAATAGGGGGAGGATCTTACTTGGGAATCGTCAGTTGGCTCCAGAGCTTCTCCCACCCTACCCACCTTCAGTTAATACTTCTTTTGCAGGTTAACCTTTTCTCCACAGGTATGCAGGCGCTGCTACATCAAGGTCGCTGTTGAAGGGCCGGAAGGGAATTCTCCTGCATTGGCAGGTTTGCCTTTCCCATAGCAAAATGTCACAACTTTGGTGGTATCAGGCCTTGGGCGGAATCCTTAGTCTATCTTCCTTAAATGGGGATGGGCATGTAGCGGTGACCCACACCCCCCTTCTCTTTGCGGCGGCAATACCAGGGTTCCCCATTAAAGGGGTTGTTTTGAGGGGAAGCTTTGGACATAAGCCGAGAGGTTGTCATGGCTCTCCCCTGCGACGGTGGCGTAACGGGGGCGGGCTCTCTCTGCTTGAACATATGTTCTCCAGAGCCAGCCCACCCCACCCCACCCACTCTGGATAACCCTGATGTTCCCCAGATCCCCAGCGGGGGACTGGGAGGGATAAACGCCCAATGCCTGAACCAAGGTCTACCTGCATCTGAAACATAATAAAGTTGCGGGCAATTTTAATCCCATAGCATGTTGTCTTGAGTCGTTATTCCACATGGGGGCTGCCCAGGGTTTGGAGGGACTCTGCCTGTCCACACAAATAGTGATGTGAGGGGAATTTGGTTTGGTTCATCTTTTAATGCGACCCCACCTGATTTACACATCACGAACAATATGTGACCAGGAATTTTTCAAAATTATTACCCGTCCATATTTTGTGATGCAGGTCTTCTGCCAAATAGAAACTGAGGTGTCCTTGCTTCCATGGTCAGCCCTTTACAGTTTCTAGTATGGATTCCCTTCCCCACACTCTCAATCGCTCTAGAGAAAGTTCTGCTGTGGCAGCTCCTACTACTACTGAAGGCAACCCTGTTTAGGGAAGCTTTTAATGTTTAATAGATTATTGTATTTTAATATTCTGTTGGAAGCCACCCAGAGTGTCTGGGGAAACCCAGCCAGATAGGCGGGGTATAAATAAATAAATTATTATTATTATTATTATTATTATTATTATTAGTATTAGTATTAGTATTAGTATTATTATTATTATGTTGCAAACCACTTCACTGTCGGCTGTTCAACTCATATATTTGGAAGCTTTGTCGTTTCTCAGCAGCATGACCAGGAAGGTAGACGTTTGCCAGGGGCCTGTGAAAGCGCACCATCTCTTGATACTTTGCAAAGTCGTTCTTGGGTTTTGCAAGCTGTACCTTCTGTTTTGCAAACTACTGTGCTTTTGCAAAGCCCCTAATTGTCTGTGCATTTCTAGCTGAACGGGGAGCCCTGTGGACAACCAGGTACTGAATGTACAGTTTCCCTCTCCAATATAGCAGGCAAGGCTGTGTGCATTGAACTGTTGTTCTAACATGGCAAATTGCAGCAGTTAGGTGTTCAAGAGGAATACAGGGTGACGTGGGGTAGATTCAGTTCTCCTCCTCCCCCTTTGCCATGAAATAGCTGGCAATAACAAGTGGGGTTTTAGCTTTTGAAAGGAGATCTGCTTGGGCAGCCCTTGGGAGCCTGTAATCCTCAGATGTTGTTGGACACAACACATCTCATCCCTGACCCATGGCAATGCTGGCTGGGGCTGATGGGAGTTGGCATTCACCAATACCTGAAGGGTCATAGGCTCAACATACCTGGTTTAGCATTCTAGGTGTGTGTTCAATGGACAACCTATATTTCCGGGCTGAAGGCACCCTCTTGTTCATAAATACAGGCTACAGGTTATGAATGACTGAAGCAGTTGACATATACATATCTAAGTATCTTGATAGTACAAAGCTTTGTACTTGCAAGGCTCTTATAGTTCCTTTTTTTCAAAAAAACAAACCACCAGCCTTTGCTTTAAAGCTCATTAATGTTTATTTACCAATACCTTGTTATTTTATTTATTAAGTTTGTCAGTAAGCTCTGCTTTGCATATGCTCATGTTTGCTCATGCATACTTTATGAATATAGAAATTAGTATCTCATTAACTTGATAATTAGGCCAGTGATAAACAGCTGTTTAGTTGCCATGTGGGGCAAGGTTTTCTCCTGCATTCCTTACCTTCTACAAATAGTTGCCTCCCTTTTTTTTTGCTTTTAAAATCTCTGCCTTGGAATTTGAGATACTCCCCCCTCACATACACCACCCCCAGATTAACATTTACTCTCTGTGTAATTGTGGGTGTACATTCTAAATCTCGTTTTTTCAAAAAGGGAAAATGTGGATTTGCAGCCATGTGTTCTGCATTTCCAAGTAATTTAATTATGCACAATAGAAGGATTTACTGGGCTGTACAAAAAATAATTTTTGATTCAGACTTTAAATGCCCTGCCTTAGCTGGATTACTACCCTACACAGTGCCACTTTTTGTTCCAGTTTGAATTATGTCACTCTGTGATCATTAAACACTCGCTGGCTTAGAGAAGGTTTTTTACAGCTTCAACTCTGAGATCAGTTCATGCCCCTCTGGCTTACCTCCAGTAAATTCCAGTATCTTAATTACAGTGATCTCAGCACATGCTGGGATATCAGCCGTTCAAGGAGACTGGGATAGAACAAACTGTGGCAGGGCAGTTCTGGATGGCTGGTGAGCTAAATATAGGGGTGGGAGTTTGTGTGTGTGTGTGTGTGTGTGAGAGAGAGTGTGTGTGTGTGATTTTTTGTTTTTGTTTTTAAAAATAAATCTCAGAAGCTACCTGTAAAAATCCCACAGCAAAAGTGAATGGAATGGCCAAGGTGGCTTTGCTTATCAGTTTATATTTCAAGTTCCCGGCCGGCAGCCAAAGATCAGGCTGGTTTATTCCTAATCCAGATATGAACTTCAGCTTTGATGGCCTTACTTCTGCAGCCTCCTGAGCAGCTCCGTTGTTGGCAGAGAAAGACTCCAAGGATCAGACTGTAATTCTGTGTTTACTGTTTAGTTTTAACATACCAGAAGCTGGAGTAGTTCTAATACGGGTTTAATTATGACATAAACCCTGCTTAGGCATGATGCCTGAACAGGAAATATTGGCGCATGTTAAGAGACATGAAGCGCTGCTCGGCTGCTGGGGGAAATCTGAAAGGAGATGACTACCTGGGTCTGCCTGAAACCCTCCTTGCCATCAAGAACACTTATGAGGTAAGGTTCTCCGCTGTGGATGCAGGTCAAAGCCTTTCCTGCTGAGAACAGAAAAGTCAGGAATTGAGTGGCTGGAGACTTTGCCAATGAAAACCTGAGAGGAGGAGCCAGTGTGCATGGCCCTAAACAATCTTTTCCTTTCAGGCAGAATTTCTCCACAGACAAGATCTGGTCAGGCTCTGCTTTGGACACTTCTCAGCCGTCTCCTGGGTGTATGATGAATCTTGCACAGACCAGATCAATCAATGGAACAAGATAACCTTCAGGCCATTCTGTTCTTCTGTGACATAAGGGAAGCTCCACCAATCACTGACAGCACCCCTTGAGTCACTACAATGCCAATAGTCCATTTGAGAAGATGCATCCATAAAATATTACCAGAGAAAGAGCTGCTCTTTCCAGGGGCGTAGGAAGGGGAGTGTGGTGGCTGCGGTCCGCCCCAGGTGTCACCACTGAGGGGGGTGACAAAATGCTGGGCGGCACTCACTGCGGGGCCTGCAGCACGCCCAAGCCATGTGTCTCTCCTGGGAGAAACGCGGTGGCTTGGGCGCACGCAGGATCCACGCTGCCCAAACGGTCCATCCACTGCCTCCCCCCACCCCAGCTGTAGGGCGGCTGAGTGGGAGGAGGTAGGTAGACTCTGGAAGCTCCACGGCATGCCACGCCCCTTTGGGTGGCTTGCCCCGCCCCTGGGTGTGCCGCCCCAGGCGCCTGAGTGGCTTCCTCCACCGCTGGCTCTTTCTTAGAGTCAAACTGCTTGTATAAAAAAAGATAGATTTAAACATATTGCCGTTAATATTGTCTAATAGCAGAGATTATGTAGACAGTAATCTCATGCTGAGCTCCAACTAATGATAGTCTAAGGAAAAAAATCATTGAAGCAAATTGCACCCTTTCTAAAGGGGATTGTGAGTTTGAGGACTTCTCTTATGTGTGCCATGCACCATGCAGTCTGTAAAGAGGATCCTGAAAATGGATTAAATTGCTTTAGTTATGTTGGTTTTTAGTTTTCATGGGTGGGTGGGTGGGTGGAGCTTGAAAACAGGGATACCCTCAAATGTTGCCCCAGCTTCAGTCTGGGAAAGAGCTCCAGGTGTTGGCAGAAGCACAAGGATTTTTAGACCAAGACCAGGACTCCTAATCACTGGTAAAGAGTAGATTCCAGCCCATTGTGAAATGCTCTGAATGTCTGCCACTGTGAGCAGCATGTGACCTTCTATATCACCCTGGCACTACCACAGAGTGCCCTAGAAGATCATGTCCAATCATGCCTGGTGCAGCCAGCGGGCAAGGAAAACAATGCCCATTCATTGTGAGCGACGTTCAGCGTGGTCTCAGCCCCCATCCTCAAAACCCAGAGTGAATACCAGAATCTGTTCCATCTCATGTGAGCCAGGCGCTGTTAGCTGTTGTTTTGCCACAGGGGCATTTGGTACCCCAAATCTCTCAACCTTCCCTTTGCTCTGCAGAATCACCAAGACTCAAGAGCAAACCAAAGTGTTGCGTAGAAGGTTGTCTGGAGGAAGCTATTCTGAGGAATAACAAGTAAGGAAGGACCAGAAACCTGAAGCAGCAGCCATTTTGCATTACCATTGTCAAGAGTTTTACATGCAACACTCTACTCCTAATTTATAAAGTTTGCAGCAGCTAATATCCCTGTTGTTAAGCCACCTTGGTCACATCTGGTTCCTGAATCCTGGATTTAGTAGTGAGATTGTGCTTGTGGTTAACAATCTGTCCTTGTTGGAGAGGGGTGTGGGAACGTACTTATCTTATTAGAACTTTTAACATTAATCATGAAGTGTTGATGATACGTCTGTGGGAACTGTCAGGAGTTGTGGGTCTGCTATAGAGTCAACATACTGGAACACCCTAGAAGGTGATTATCGATGCATGCAGATTCCTTTCTTGGGATCACTCTAATGGGAGGACATTTTCCTTCAGCCTCCACTCTCATTTGCTCTAAAGAAGATGGATAAACATCTGCAACCCTTAGTTCCTACTAGAGGCCTTAGATAACAATTCGATTCTGGGTTAATTCTCTCACATGCCCACTTTGTCTTCACATAGTTAGAGAATTCAATCATATTCTCTATTCTGGAGATCCTGAGACTTTATTTTCTCATATTAGAGGAGATAATGCAGTGTGCTGTAAAATAAGCACAAACATATGGCTGGCTTCTTCTTCTTTTTAAGCCAACTTTTATAATGTATGATTTCTTCAAAACACGTAGCAAAGGCTGAAAAAGGTGAAATATGAAACATGGTTTTCATACTCTCTCACACACATATCCCATAAGATTTTTTTATGCTCAGAGAAAAATAAAAAAATTGGGATACAACTTGCTTTTGTGGTAAAATTCTTGGGATGAACAAAGGTTTGTTTAATGGGTTGCCATTCCTAAACCAAGAAACCTATTGCCATGCTTTGTTGAGTGTGTCAAATAGCAAAGACTAGTGGGAGACTGGCATGAAATATGATAGGTACTCTTGTTGCCTGAGGTGTGTTTGTGACTGATTGCTGTAGCATTTTACGTCATCTTTAGAAATGGAAAATGCCCATGTGAGCATCCCCTGCCTTCTCCAAGAAAACTGAGCACCTTGTTAGTTGGAAACTTTTCTAGTTTTTCATCAGTCTCCTGAAAATACATATGATCACACCACGGCTCCTTCTGAAACCCACATCTGAAGATGAGAGAATGAATTACAGAAAGCTTTAAGATGTGAAGAGTCAGGAAGAACACATGTATTTGAGTCCATTTCTCCCCCTTAAATGATAGTTGTATTTTCTGAAGCAGAAACTGTAATGATAGTATCTAGGCGAGAAACGGTTCAGTAAAGGAGACTGGATATTTTTATTCCAAATGAAACTGGAATTGAATCTGACAATATTTTTTTGTCCTAATTCTCTAAAGTTTCTGCTAAAAGTGCCAAAATAAAAGAGAAAATAACATGGAGGTTATGTAACTATATTTTTTTGAGATGGATGTTAAAATATGTAATCTTTTTTTTAAAAAAATTGACGATGCTAGGTACCTGGTGCTGAAGTCATACAACAGCTCCTTTGTTTGCATCTGGTCTGCTGTTCTATCACCAGTGGGGTTATTGAATTTAGAGTGAAGCCTGGCAGTTAGGGAGGGCAGCTGCACTTGCCCCTCACCCAGGATTTCAAATGGAAACCAAACCATTCTGCCAGTAGGGCTCTAAGATTAGCTATAGCTAATGCTGTGCCAAACTGCCCTCCTATTTATCAAAACTTTCCTTCCTCTACAAAAGAGCCTTTTCCCCACCTCATTCTTGGGCCACTGTAATGATTCTGGTGGACATGGGGTTTTGATCTTACATTATTGTGGTAAGATGCCCAAGGGTTATGTCTGTGTTTCTCTGCCAAGTAAACATTTCTCCAGAACCCTGCAGCTTCCTCACCTGCCTGGGCTTCCTGATCTGAGAAGGCCCCTCAGGAGTTACCTCATGCTGTCTTCCCTTGGTTTTAATTGAAGCATGGGCACCTGAGAGGGCTGCAGAATACAGACTACTTGCTGGATGGTTTGTAGAATTAAAGAAAGGACACTCCACCCAACACACTCCCCCAGCTTCCACAAAGAAAATTAAGTACACCCACTACATCCATAAAATGGAGGAACTGCTCTCAGTAGATGGGAAGGAACCACTATGCTGCCCTCCTGACAGGTGGATTGCTGCTGCTTACCAGGAGGAAGAGTCGTGGGAGGGTTGGTGTGGTGCAAAAGCACTGGCAGGAGTGCTGTGTCCGTTCTGCTGATGCATTTTCACCTTGCCAATGTTCCTGCGACCTTGCCTCTCCCCACAGATGACCCATCTGTGGGGAAGTGAGTGGAATGGCTCCACCCAATGCTGCAAGCCACTCCTGCTTGCTCTGCTTCAGAATCCTAAACTGTAGGAACCTTGCTCCTTTTGGAATATGATCACTCTAATTTTGCAACAGGCAGACCCACCATATCACTATGAATAATTACTAGTTACAAGCTAGCTCAACTGCTGACGGGACGACAAACCAAGACACCCATTATAACCCTGGGGAGTAATTTAGCTCCAAGGTGACCTGACCTCAAGAAGGCTGCTACAGCAGATGGATGGATATTTCCCTAACCTTTGTAAGATTGTTCTAATAGTTAACCTATCATAAACTCTAACAAATGTAATATTTAAAAAAATGTGAAACCTTTGCTAGGGAATGAGAACTTCATGGAAGCAGAGAAGCATGCTCGCGGATAGTACAGGGACATGAACAGTTTAGCCTGCAGCCTCCTTGAAGGAAAGAATATATTATGCTCCTCTGTGGAATGTTCAGGGGCGAAGATGTTGCAAGGGTCCCCCCCCCGTTATATTATTTATTGGGATTCTCCCTCCTCCCCCCATGGGAAGTGGTGTATCAGAAATGCCAGCCTAGGTTCTTCAAACTTTTGCAGAAATAAACAAAGAAGCAACCTTTCCCCCACAACAGGAGTAAAACTGCAACTGTTGGGCACCCACCAGACAAAAAGTCTTTCCTGAGGCACAAGCAGGAAAGAGAGGCAGGAAAAGGCAGAACAGGAAGCAGAATAGTATATCCAAGAACAGCCTAGGTAAAGGAGGACAATGTAGGCAGCTCTTCAAGAACAAAAACATCCCAGAGAAAGGATTGTCCATATGGAAAATCTGGAGCACTACAACAGTTCTTAGAGCAGTTAGTTTGCTTTCTGAGAGTACTTTGATTGTGAGAAGTAGCTGCTCAGCCAATGGAATTGCAGAAGAATAAGGCCTCTTCTCCTACCATCACACTTCCTGTGTGATGGGCTCCTTGGAGGAGGAAGGGTGGGATATAAATTTGATAAAAAATGTTTAAGGACACTTTTAATCTTTGATGTATTACTGTATTTTAATATTTGGTTGGAAGCCACCCAGAGTGGCTGGGGAAGCCCAGTCAGATGGGTGGGGTATAAATAATATATTGTTGTTGTTGTTGTTGTTGTTGTTGTTGTTGTTGTTGTTGTTGTTGTTGTTATTTGCATGCTTATTCCTAGTTGGAGGCCATCTCCCTGTAGGAAAATTGCTCAGAACTGGAAAGAAGAAAAAGCACCAACAAAAGACAAATGGATTTTAAAGCTAATGGACTATGCAGAGCTGGTGAAACTAACAACAAAAATAAGAAACCAACATGACGGACTATTCATGGAAGAATGGAAGCGCTTTATGAAATATTTGGGAAAATGTCATAATCAGATGAAATCACGAGCAGAATTTGAAATATGAGCAGCGGTGGAAAATTGATAATGTATGAAATAGAATATGTCTTAGGTGAAACATTTATTAGAATGTAGTATGTAAATGGATGGGATTAAGAACAGCACAGGGGGGGAGATGGGAAGTCAAAGTTTAAAGAGAAATGTATAACAAATTTGGAATCTGGAATTTGAATTGAAATTTTTAAAAATGTAATAAAAATTTGACAAAAACGGAAAAGGAAAATGCTCAAGTGAACTACTCTTTATAGTCACACTAGAAAAACTTTCAATGTTCATTTTTTCTTTCTGGGTTCAGATGGATGGTTGTGTTGAGGTTGAGTTTGCTATCTGTGAGGACCAGATGGTTGGGAAAGGCAATTCCATTGTGACTGTGTGGTGTGCTGCTTTAGCAGAATGAGTGCTTATAGGATGCCAGCCTTCATGGGTGGGCATCCTGACACTCATCTCATCAGGAGTGCCAACTGGGCCCCACAATCATGGGTGCCCAGGGTCGTGTACCCTGGCACCGAAATTTGTGGGTGCTCAGCCCCTCCATGGGGAATTTTGGGGATGCTCGGGCACCCAGAGCCCCAGGGAGTTGGCACCTATGTCTCAAGGTGCGGGTTGTACTAGCAGTATTGCCAGCATTTCCCAGAGTTTGTTTGTTCAAATAAGAGAAAGTCGAAGATGGGAGCATACTGAGAAAGGGAGGAAATAAAATAAAAATGAGACAAACATGCTAAAAAATTTACATGGTGGGGCCCATACTATAGGTTGGGTCTGAAGTGTGCCCTTGATTTGAAAAGGTTGATGATTATTGGCTGAGGGCACCGTTTCCGCTGTTCATTACCAGAAAGGCTCATTTTTCTGTTGCTCTAAGGGCATTACTAGGTCTTATTATCTTTTGCCTAACCGGTTTAAATTCACAACGAGAAGAAACTTGGAGGGCAGCCTGGATATGCACAGGAGACTTGCTGGGCAGACAATGACGCTATGCAAACAGCAGCTTGAAACACAGGTTATTAGTGAGTGAGGACAGAGGACTTTGACCTGGAGTCAGGAGGGGGAAGCCAGTTCCAGAAAGCAGGGGAACGGTGGCCAAAAACAATCTCGGAGAGCAACAGTGGTATAGTCAGCACCTTAGGAGGTGAATCTTGGTCCAAAGGCAAGCACAGCAGGTGAGGTGGAAGGAAATGCAGAAACTGGTAGTGTGTGTGTTTTTAGACAGCTTGACTTTGAAGGAAGCAGTAATTTATGTGCAATCATGAGGAAAGCAGTGAAAAGCCTCTGCTGGAAACAAGAAAATTGGGACATTTTCATTGCCAGTCAATCTGCTGCTTTAAAAAGCAGCACTTCGCATTCCTTTGGGAGCTGTGAAGTTCTGCTCCAAAAGAAACAAAAGCCCAAACAAGTTTTACAGACCAATATTTACCTGAGATCTCTCTTTAAAAAACCCCCACAAAAAACAAGGCTTTCGTTTTCATTAAATTTATAACATTAAAAACCTTTCAATTGAAACTTTTATATGGCAGTGAAGAAGATGGATATGGTTTGAATGAGTAGGATTGCACTGGGAAGCGATATTTTGTACTGTACGTTACTAGCATGGCCAGAAGCAGTAGCTAGAACAAGGTTGATGAAACTGTGGCCATCCAGAGGTTGTTAGACTACAAATTCCATAATCTCTGACCACTGGCCATACTGGCTGTTGCTGATGGAAGTTGTGGTTCAACAACACCTGGAGAGCCACAAGTTCTCCATTCCTCAATGTAGGATGGGCCTGGGTGATCTGGTGAGCCTTCTGCCTCATATCACCTCACAATTGTATCTATGGTTGCTCTTTTTCCCACAATCTGACCACCTTATCCCTCCAGCCAATTAATTTTTGACCTTGAACTGTAATAATATATCTTGTTGGCCTGTAGAGGAGATGAAGAGATGGATTGGTGGCTGCAGAGAAGCTGGAATGTATCCTACTATACAAAGGTAAGCGTCATAACCATTGTTCCCTCCACTTTTGCCTCTAGCCCTGCTCATCATTGGCATGTGGACCCCAGAAGGTGAGGGAATATGTCCTTCAGAGTTCCTGTCAGTTATGCTGGGCTCTGCACATATAGATTTGTTCAGATGTACGTAAACAAGCGGTGTGCCTTTGGGACCCTACTGCTCTTTCCCTCCTCCTTTCTTGCTGCACCACAATAAGCTAAGAAGGTCTCAATTAACCACAGTTTCCTGTTGCATCCAACCAGGAACAATGGTTACTGCTTCGGAGCAAGTCAGTATTTTAATAAAGCATGGGTTAATATTTAGCTTGTTCTGAACTTGGTATCTATCATCTCTGGTTTGGATGTAATAGAAAACAATGTTATTCATTGTTTTTATTTTATTATAGTACTAAAATTGAAGATTTCTGGAATTCCTGGAATTCAAGGAAGGGAGGAAGGGTGCTTGCAGAACTAAGGGTAATTTATATAGTGGTTTATTAAGACAAGACAAGTATTTTGAACTCAACCATCACTTTTAGCTACTCCATAATTACTCTTGTGTGGAATCATGAACAACTTACCTTATCAAGCTGCACGCACTCAGAGTATGTCCCATTATAAGATTTATGGAATATAATGATTACCTTGATTTCTGTGTGCCGTTTTCCTGTCCGAATGTGGCTCTGAACTGTTGAGTTTCTTATATTGTGAATATTCTAATTAATTATTTTACTGTTTGTTTCGTGAAATTCAGTACATCTGTGATGCTGTTTTGCATTCATGGGAAAGATTGAGTAGTTGTAAAAAAAAAGACCTGCTAGTCTATCTGATGCTTGTCTCTGTAGTATTTTGTCACTAACTCTACTTCATCTTCTTGCTTCCTCATTTGCAAAGGTGACTTCATGTTCCTTGGAGGGTCCATTCAGCTTTGGCAAGGGCACAGCTAATAGACTCTCCGGTGTCATGGGACGCCCTTGACCCATTCCGTCAACACCATTCTGTAGAGGATTATGGAAGACAGCCAGGAGACAGATGTCACGTTTTACCCTTTGTTCATGCAATTTCCTTTGCCCTCTTTTATCGTGAGTGCTGATGACAAGATGTGTTATTGCGTGTTGAATAACCAGGGCTGTAGCTACTTGGCGAGATAATGAAAAATAAAACAAATAGCAGCTATAGAATTGCAAAACCAAATTTTCCAAAATTGTTAGAAGCATTTTCTGCATGTAGCGGAGACCTACCAGGAGTCTCTCACAGAAGCCTCTGTTACATATATTTTCAGAAAGGGCGAATTCACAAACTTAAACTGTTCAGGTTTGATCTGGCAAAGAATCATCAGCTGTATTTATTTAAGTACTGAATTGCAACTCTTATTTATTTTTAGGATATCCTCTTACTGAAATGCTTAGTTGGAGCATAGCTAAACAATTGCTGTCAACTGCAAGTGTGTTGTATGGGTGATGTATTGCGAACCTCAGTGATGAATAATAATAATTTTTAAAAGCAAGAAGCAAGTCACAACATTGCTTAGAAAAGCTAAGTATTCATACACTACTTTAAAGGGGAAATAATAATAATAATAATAATAATAATAATAATAATAATAATAATAATAATAATAATAATATATTTATATCCCACCCATATGGCTGGGTTTCCCCAGCCACTCTGGGCAGCTTCCAGCAGAATATTAAAATACAATGATTCATCAAATATTAAAAGCTTCCCTAAACAGGGCTGCCTTCAGATGTCTTCTGAAAGTCCGATAGTTGTTTATTTCCTTGTCATCTGATGGGATGGCGTTCCACAGGGTGGGTGCCACTACCGAGAAGGCCCTCTGCCTGGTCCCTGTGATTTCACTTCTTGCAGTGAGGGAACCACCAGAAGGCCCTCGGAGCTGAACCTCAGTGTCTGGGCTGAACGATGCGGGTGGAGACGCTCCTTCAGGTATACTGGGCTGAGGCCATTCAGAGCTTTAAAGTCAGCACCAACACTTTGAATTGTGCTCGGAAACATACTGAGAGCCAAGTTAAAAAAAGTGATGATTTGTGTTAACCTCTCCCTTATTTGTGTTAACCTCCCTCCCTCCTTCCCTCAGGCACAGTAAGCCTGAGGCCACGGGGGGGGGGTGCAGGTTGTGTGGAAAACAGCAACAAATGACACAACAAAAGCTTGGGACCAAAATGGACACAACTTTATTGATTACAGATAGCAGTAGGCTTTGGAATAGGCACTGGGTATGTATCCTGAATCAATTAACCCAATTGCTGGGTTATGGATACCCCCGTGATGCAAATCAAATACTGGTGATCCCTCCAGAATGCCATCTGGGGAGTTCTGTGGCCCATTAGCTTATTCTATTGCTCCCTTTCACCTGGTTGTCAGTTTTTCCCCTCTCAGTCTTTCAACATACCATACCACTGAATTATGATGATGCTGGTGTCTGTGTAGTGGTACATGTTCTTCCACCTGCATAATTTTATCTTCATTCCTTGTGGTTACCTTGAGTCTTTCAATACCACTTTCTTGTCTATAGGTGCTGTGCTTTTGGCTACCTAAGCACAAGCCCAGGAAAGCTCTAATGGATCTCACTATATACTGTAGATATGTTGCATATGGCAGCCCCTTGTTTTCTGTGAGACTCAACTCTGTTGTTGAATGAGCTGATTCTCTCTTTCTAAGGATACCTTTCCCCACTGCAACTCGACCATCCCTCAAGCTATTTGCCTTGTTCTAAGAACACACCCTGGGAACATAGCTTATTCCCCCAAGTCATGCTCTGTAACTAATGGGCTGTTTGAAATGTGCTGTCTCCTACTGCCTGTCGAGTCCTGTTAATTGAAACAGAATGGGGGGAAATTGAGGTTGTTTTTCTTATTTTCAAAAAAGTGGTTTAATTCAGCCAAGACACCAAGAAACAGACTCTCCACTTGCCTCCCTCCCAAGTGATTTTAGAAAGAATCTTTTCAACCATAAGACATCAGTGGTGTGGTTCTGCTTCATCTGATAGATCTCCTGGCAGAAGAGGACTTCTCATATCAAACACACATGTAGAGTCAGCCCTCCTGATTCAGGACTCCTACTGAACGAAGGGTAGTAAGGAGCACAAAGTCCTGTAGTGTCTTCAGATATTTTCCTTCATTAGGATAACTTAGCAAGCCAGATCATGGCTATAAAAGTAAGCAATCAAATATAAATATGGCATTGCCCTACACATAAGTAGCACAGGCTTCTGAAAGTTGGACTTGGGTGTGTTTAGTAACTCAGGGAACCCTAGCATGCTTGTTATCTGGGTTGTAAGCAAACACATTTACACATCTTTCCTACAGTATAGTCAGGATTTTAATTACTGAGTGACTTGGTGGAACACAACCTTGACTGAAAATGAAATGAAAGAAAAGAGCCCGCAGAGAAAATACTGATCTGATGTAAGCCTGGTTGGCTTGTGAAACTTTTAGAGCTATTTTTCATTTTATGGAACTTTTAATGTGTGAAGTGCTACTACAGAATTCAGAATTAGTCTTCCTGCCTGACCAGGTCCAGCTTGTTTGTAGAGCAAGGGTAGCCAAAATGGTTCCCTCCAGGTGTTGTTGGACTACATCCCCCATTTATACTGTAAACGTCCCTGTGATCCTCAGATGAAGGGCAGCATATAAATTTTATTTAAAACAAACAAACAAATAATGTCCCCCCCGACTGTTGGCCATAATTACTCAGGTTGATGGGAGTTGAGGGTCCCATAATATCTTGAGGACACCACATTGGCTACCCCTGATGAAGAGAAATTGAGTCCGAAGTAAAACCTGGATAGGAAATCTTGCCAGATGTCAGTATGCGAAAACTGCAGTAAACATGGGCCTTTTCTATGGTGGCTCCCCATCTCCCCAGGCTCACCTGGCTGCATGGTGCCAGGTGAAAACATTCATTTTCTACCCAAGCCTTGAGACATTAAGTAATCTATGGCATGTTAAATGTGTGTATATGGGGGCCTAATATTAGCATTATCTTAATATTATTATGCTCAGTATTTTTTTTCCAGGGGTACTCAAGGGTACGCAGTACCGACACCTCTTTTTTGTTTAAAAGTGTGACATTTACTGTAACATATTCATGGAGAGTACTGGCACCTATTTTTCTAGGGGAGGGGAGCACTGATTATTCTGCATAAATTACCGGTATGTTCTTAGCATTATACATCACCTTTGGATCTTAGGATAAAGGCAGTATATAACCCAAATAAATAATAATACATCAGGGTGACCACAAAAAAATATGGCGGATGTTGTCATAGATTTGCACCAGCTTATAGGTATAGGTTGAAATGTAGAAATAACTACTATATTTTGAAATGCATCTCACCATAGTGAGGAAGACTATGTTGACCCATGTGAGAGCTCAGTCTATAGTCCAAATGCTTATTGTTATTGATAAACTCCAAGGCCCCCTGCTGCTCTCCCTTCTTAGGGTTCTGGATCTTTAAGCCAGACCTGAACTTGACAGCCCTTCCAATGGAGGCTTCCTTCAAAGAAAGAACTGTCCCATATAAAGCAGAGTGGTAGGAAAGGCCTAGGGTTGACTTGCACCTGCTCTCTCCACCCATGGCAGCCAATAGGCACATAGACTCTCAAACAGAGATGTGCACATGCTGTCCTTCAAAATGTACACGTTTACTTTTCTATCAAAGTGCAATAAATTTGTGCTCCTTCATAGGTATAATTCCAAAAGCATTTCCCCAGGGCGGGAAAAGAACCCTACATTCCAGTTGCTCATAGATCCTCTTCATTCCTATTCTGCAACTGTGACACAAGCAATCTGCTTTCCCTTTCGGATATTCCAGAAATAATGGGAGCGGGGTAAGTGGAAGAAAATAATAGGCATCTAATAAAAATGTAGAGGAGGAGGAGGAGGAAACCATAGGGCTTGAATGAGTGAATTTAATGTGTGCATGGGGTCCTATTTGTCCAGTTTCTCAGGGGCCCTGTAGGTGTAGCCACAGCCATGATGGAAATCATCTGTGTCTAGTTTTACATGGTTTCCATCTGAAACCAGGCCAAACTCTGTCCTTTCAGCTGAGCTTCATGGAGCGTTCTGGGCTTTGTTCAAACATGGAATTCAAACAAAACGCAGAGGAGGAACGCAGCATTTTATTTTATTTTATTTTATTTAAAAACACAGTGGTTTTCATAAGCCCTTTGCAAATGGAACCCATTAAGCTTTGCGCAGGGTAACCGGCTCGCTAGTGTTGATATTCTTAATGTAGCATAGAAAGTGAGAGTGGAAGGCTCCCAGCACATGAGAGAATGAGACGGGGGATGCCACATTTGCAACATGGAAGCAGCAACTTGCTTCTCCCCATTCCCTAACCTGCCTATTCTTCCAGCTAGGATTAGGATGAGCACAAGCAACAGTCTCCATCTCCCTTCTTCCAAAAACGACTCCAGAACTTGTCTTCCCCTCAGTGTTTCCACCCCCTCCTCTTTCACACATATGGCTCTGCTTTCCACACCGACCAGAATGTCCTTCCACATCAAAGGGACCCCTCTTGAGACTACACAATTACAGTGACTGTTGTGTGCACGTGTGCCTATATATAATGGAACACTTCTTGACAAAGCAACCTTTCCTTAAAGCGCACAGAGGTTTTGTTTATCATTCTGCACCACCACCGTGAGTAAGATAAATACTAGAAATCAGCAAAATATTACAGGAGGGATCGCAGACACTGACAAATGACAAAAGTCTCATTCAATTACAAATGGGTGAAACAACCTTCTGAAACAGAGCCTCAACAGCAGCAGCAACAACAACAACTGTGTGTGTGCATGCAGGCAAGAGTCTTCCTTTTGCTCAAGCAGAGGCTCCTTTCGGCATCAAAATGAGTACAGTGGCAGACAGGTTATACATAAAGGCCTCTGGCAGTGGAGATGACACCAGCATAAGCAACATTTGGGAAGGAAAACAAATGGCATCATCAACAGGAATGAGGAGAGATTTCAATTTGCAATATGCTCGGTGCGTGTTTGTGTGAATAAGTAATAATTTCCCAATGTGGGATCATTGATGTATTGGGGGTGCTCTTTTTGTGTGTGATTTATCACATTTTATGCTGTTTCTCATCAATGGGTTGGGCTCACCCACTGTGTAAAGAAAAAGAGAGAAAGAATGAGGAAATGATCCCGTATGCTAGCCCTGCAGCTGTGACTCACAGAATGGTGAGAAGACTAGCCTCTCGGCTACTGTCCCTCATGGTTTTGCTAGATTTAGGAAAGAAACTAGCCTACAATTGCCTACAAGAATTTCTAACTGTTATCTTCATTTAGAAGGAAAAGCTTTGCTGAAGCCATTTCTGGTTCCAGGCACAGCCTTCAGCTTATCTGTGCTATGCAGAGGGCAAGTTAGAAAAGGGCAGGAGCTCAGAGTGTAGACAGAAGCTGCAAAATCTGCAGGCAACGTTGCCATCAACATCGGAAAAAGTAGCACAGATGGGTCCTGCATGAGGTGGGCTATTGGAGAATGGACTACAGCTGGTAGTCCTCTTATTGGCCTAGATACCAGGTACTAGTATCCACTGAGGTTTATGGCTCAAAACACCATTAAGGCAGTTATTTGTGCAAGGTGTTGTGCTTTATTGGATGCTAGTCCATGAAACAGCATTCAAGCAGTTAACCAAAGTATCTGCGCTGTAATACTTCATTGTGAGAGAACCAGGAACTGTGTCAGGAGATGCCGGTTCTGCAAGATTAGGTGCTATATTGCGGCAGAAAGGTTGACCTCTGGGGTATGCTTCCAAAGCACAGTTAGCTACCCTACAAGGCTATGCTGAGATTGGGACAGAATAAAGGGAAGTTGATGCACTGTTGGGGCTGAATGCACACATTTCTGCCAATTCATTTATAGAAAAATGGTGAAACAAGCCACAGGACATTGGAGACATTAAAAAAGGTGGGGGAATGAAATTCTTTATCTAAAGCACCTCCATTACAGTAGCAAAGGATGGCTTTAGTGTGTAGGAAAATATCACAAGTGTCACTTAGACCCAAACAAGTGTTGCTCCTGTACGCATGTAATCCTAGACTCATATGGATGAGGACACGGACATGAAAAGAAAAACAACAACCTGCTAAACCACAAATTGGCTGCCAGGGAGACCTCAGAGAAGGTTTTACCAGTGACCAAGAGACAGAGTGACAAGAAAATCTATTAGATGCAATCTTTTAGATATCTGTTAGATAAGAATCTTTTCTGTAAGAGAAAATATTTAATGACAATTTAGAAACCACAGTGATCCATGAGTGGAAGGAGACAATTCTAGGGAATGTTGTGAGGCCCAACTAGCTCAGGGCTGAGTTAACAGTTGATGTCAGATGAGGAGAATGGAGGATACCTTCAGTGACAAGCAGTCCAAGAGGGAGGACATCTGCCTTCCCTTTGCCTTTAGAGGCCAGGGAAGGGGTTTCCCCCCACTGGTTCCCTGTCCTGCCCCATCCATGGAGTGGATCCATTTCCTAGCATTGGCAGAGAGCCTCACCCAGCTAGATGAGGAGGCTGGACAGCTGGACAAGGAAGAGCAAGCAGGGCTGACCTGTACCCCATCATCAGTAACTCAGCCCTGCCTCCGCTGCTGGCAACAGACTCACACCCTTCAGAGAAACACGTGCTTCCAATTGCATCAGTTTCATTGGGAGATCTTAAAACGTAATACCTTGACCAGTTGTCAAGGCATCTGTGCAGCTTTCATCTGGTCGCAGATCCCTGGCACTTGAACTTTCCAGGTGTGCCTTTGGCAATCAGTACCTGTAGCCTAACTTGAACCATTGCAAGACTCCAATAACGTTTTATTTCTTACACTCTGTCATAGCATCTGGGACGGGAGCAAGGACAGGGAACAGAAGCGTAGAGCTGAAACCTGAGGCAGCAGCCATTTTGTGATTGGGGACTCAGCTGTACAGCTGCAAATAAAACGTTTTAAGTGTGTTGTAAAGTGCAATATACAAATGTGACACTGGATGGCGATGGTGAGCTATGGCAAATCCAATATATATTTCAAAACGTTTATTAAAAAAGCATTAGCAAAGCATTTTTTTATATGTGTGTAGATTCCACCTGGCTGTACTCTGAGTTGCACAGCGTCAAGTACAGTTTGTTTTCCCACACTTCATTCTCTTGTGGCATCATTTTACAAACCTTGCAGCTGAAAATATGTAGTTTCCAGATTGTGATGTTGGAACTGCTAGAGGAACACAGAGGGAGGTGTGAGCTCCTTGCTTACCGCTTCTGAAAGCACGACTGGATTGGGCAGCAAGCAGATTTCTAACTCGCCCATCTTTCAGGTCTGCATGTTCAACACATGCTTAACATTGCTTAATATTTCCATATTGCTCAGAGGAGCTATGCAGTGTAATGTAAGAGATCTGATTCACCTCACTGTAAATGAGTAAGAGCGAAATCCACAGAAGGCCCAGGTTGGCCTTAAATATTTTGTCATGATGATCACTGCTTAAAGCTTTTCTGTCATGATACATTGGTTACTTATTTCCAATAAAATCTCTCTGGGGAAACAACGGAACCACGTTTTCTCACCCTCCCTTTAGGATCCGTTATGATATATGGTGTTGAAGAGAACATGTCAACACTTCTGAGGGCTTGGGGAAAGTGTGTAGGATGAAGCTGAAAAAAGCTGGATGGCGGCGGCGGGGGGGGGGGGGGAACCAGTTACAAAGTGTTGCACAGTACCCAGTCATATATGAATGCAGGATCACTGTTGACGTGTGTGGAAAAGGTGATGACATTTGGACTTTGAATGGAAACCAGAGATATCCCTCCCCGCACACACCAATTTCCAGTCTGGTAAAGGAATGAGGAAAGGCACAAGTACCAGCTACTGTGTGAAAACCACAATTTAGGCAGCACATAAATCTAAACGCTTCCACTTTTCCACCCTGATTTGCGCTCCTTGGACTGATAAGAAAGCGAAACAACTGTTTGTTGTTCTAGAGGTGCTCTTTCCAGCTGGCATGTTCACGTGGGCAGTGTGCAGCAGGGCTATTTCATCTACCTTCCAGGGATGTAAAAAAATTCATTTTTTGCAGCCTGGGGTTTGAAGCATAGGCATACATACGTAAATCAGCAGATGTTAAATAGGAAGCATCGGAAGCCTGGAAATAGCAGGTGTTAAAACAGAAATTGTTAATCATTTTTAAAGTCCTGCTGGCTTAGCTTCCAGTTGCCACTTGAAATAGCAAAAAACGTTTAGGCTAAAGCTGCAGTCCTAAACACACTTACTAGGGAGTAAGTCCAACTGAACATAGCGAAACTTACCTCTGCGTAAAAAAAATGTATGTGATGGTGTTGTGAAACTTTTGGGGTTGGCTCTAGACTGGCAAACGCAAGCTATACATGTATGTTCCAAAGCTGGTTTAACACCCAGGATTTCAGCCAGGAAGAATGAATCTTACCCTGGTTGAGCAACCGTGGCGCATGATGAAGTGGTGTAGCCCCCACCACAGCCCTGCTGGTCATGTTGGCTGAGGCTGAAGGAAGGGAGTGGGCGAAACCTGCTCAGTGAAGCTGAAACAGCGTTTCGGCTGGGATGGAACTCAGAGCCATCAAGTGGTGGAAGTGGGACCATCATAATTTATTGTTTGCACCCCGCCCATCTGGCTGGGCTCCCCAGCCACTCTGGGCGGCCTCCAATAAAGATCAAAAACACATTAAAATGTCACACATTAAAAAACTTCCCTGACAGGGCTGCCTTCAGATGTCTTCTAAATGTCAGGTAGTTGTATATCTCTTTGGCATCTGATGGGAGGGTGTTCCACAGGGCGGGCGCCACTATTGAGAAGGCCCTCTGCCTAGTTCCCTGTAGCTTTGCTTCTCGCAGTGAGGAAAACCCCAGAAGGCCCTCGGCACTGGACCTCAGCGTCCGGGCAAAACGATGGGGGTGGAGACACTCCTTCAGGTATACTGGGCCGAAGACCAGCTTAGGATCCAGTTATTCCCAGGCTGGCTCAGCCCCATCTCACTCGCAGAATGCTTTCGGCAGGAACAGACAGCTTTTCCCTGGAGGAGTGGAGCTGGTGCCACACTGCAAATGGAGAGCACTGCAGTGGCAGAGGCGGCTCTCGAGGAGCATGACTGGTGCAGTCACCCTGGGCATGGAGCGTCTGAGGCATCAAAACTGGCTCCACCAAAATTACTCCAATGGAAGGAGAGAGGCAGGGGGAAGGATTTTGGCCTTGCACAGGACGCCTCTGAAATTTGGGGCAACAATGTCTGCCACTGGCAGTGATTTGGGCTGGTTGGAGGTGGATTGATGACCCATCCACACCACCCCCACTGAAGCGGATGCAGTTGGATTCCTGTTGCTTGCACTTAAATCCCACTTAAATCAATAGTCATAACTAACTTGTCCCATGGATATCACCAGGACACAAGTGCAAATGATTTAGGCGGCAATCCTAAACATACTTTCTAGGGAGCATGTCCCATTGAATTTAATAGTGCTAACCTCTCAGTAGACATAGTTGGATTCCACTGTTAGCCTGGATCCAACCCTTTGACCCCACTTTGTGAATTGCAAATAAATACAGGTTTGATTCATATATATTTTTATCATCAGTGCGATCCTATTATGCAGTACAGTGGTACCTCGGGTTACATAAGCTTCAGGTTACATATGCTTCAGGATACAGACTCCGCTAACCCAGAAATAATACCTCAGGTTAACAACTTTGCTTCAGGATGAGAACAGAAATCGTGTGGCGGCGGCACGGCAGCAGCAGGAGGCACCATTAGCTAAAGTGGTGTTCAGGTTAAGAACAGTTTCAGGTTAAGAACGGACCTCCGGAACGAATTAAGTACTTAACCCGAGGTTCCACTCTAAACCACACTGAGTTCAGTATATATTATTATCACCCTTGTAGCACTTGAAGTCGTATCATTGACTTCAATATCACATGGTTTGTAGCCAATGTAACAGGCACGGCAGAATTTGCAGAAAGGTACGCTGTGGGTTAAACCACAGAGCCTAGGACTTGCCGACCAGAAGGTCAGCAGTTCGAATCCTCCGATGGGGTGAGCTCCCGTTGCTCGGTCCCTGTTCCTGCTAACCTAGCAGTTCGAAAGCACGTCAAAGTGCATGCAGATAATTAGGTACTGCTCCAGCGGGAAGGTAAACGGCGTTTCCGTGTGCTGCTCTGGTTCGCCAGAAGCAGCTTAGTCATGCTGGCCACATGACCCAGAAGCTGTACGCTGGCTCCCTCGGCCAATAAAGCGAGATGAGCGCCGCAACCCCAGAGTCGGCCACGACTGGACCTAATGGTCAGGGGTCCCTTTACCTTTACCTTACAGTTTGCATGAACAGATAGGGTTCTCCACCCCCCACACCATTTAACTCCCCCTCCATAATTCTTCATAGTTTTAACAACCTGCTGCTCTCACATTATTTTACTTTGGTATAGCAGTAGTTAGACGATGCCATGGGTGAAGGAGTTAACTCCTCTCTCTAAAAAAAGTGAGGCCTGTTATTGCTGAGACCTCAGAGTGCTCATACAGTAAGAGTCTCTTCCATCCCTTTAGATTGGCTTGCCAGAAATCTCCGCAAAGAATTCCAGAAAGTTAGTGAGCTGTGAACCCCCCTCCCCACTCTCCATTGCCCACCCTAACACCCGTACTGTCAATCCTTAATCAAGCTGTGCTTCTTCAACTGTTTACCCACTTGATATTCTAGGACTTTCTCCATACCGTCTATCCAGCTAACGGGTCTCTGGTTTCCTGTTATGTCTCCAGGCTCTTTTTAAATAACTTTGTTATGTTCACCACTTTCCAGTCCCCAAGGGTCTCTTCTAAGTTAAATGAACTTGTGAATATCTGCTAATTTCTTGCTTGCTGTCCTCCTCTTCCTTTAACGCGTTTGGATATTTGTATGCCCTTGATTTTTAAGAGTCTGTAACCATTTTAATAGCTTTTCGAATTACACTTTACCTTCTTTAGAAATGTGGCCATTATTTAAGCAAACGTTCTTTTTGGAATAAAGAGAAAACACAAAACAAAGGTTGCATTGTCCTTTCGCTTGCACCCCTTTCGCTTTCTTTCTTAGCAGTCTCATCACGATATATATATATATATATATATATATATATATATATATATATGGATTATTGTGCAAAGCAGAGTAGTCAACATACTACTCTCTGAATGGTGGTCTGCAATTCCCATCATCCTTGAACATTGGCCATGCTGTCTGGAGCTGGTGATGGAAGTTGTAGCCCAACATTGCTGCTATGTTTGGTGTGAAGTCATGGTGTAGCCCAAGGGAAGCCATGGATTTGACTTATATCAGCCATGGATTCATTGGGAATTCATGGGCAAGAAAATCAACAAAGATATGTGATGCCTCTGAAAATATCCTCCACCCTTAAAAGAATTATTTCATTTCAGACTGATCCTCCTCCAGTTTCTCTTTAAATGAAATTTGCAGGCAACTGGAAGAATAATTATGCTGTTAATCTTATCACGGTTCTGAAGTTCCTTTAAAGACCTTCATGTTATAAAAATTGTGACAATCATGCCTTTCTTGATTATTATTATTATTTATTAGATTAATATACCACCCTTCATCATAAGATCTCGGGGCAGTTAACAGAATAAAATACAGGGGGGAAAGTGTATAATTAAAAACAAAACAGCAAAACCCTTTCCCACAAACACATTTAAAAGGCTGTAGAATATTACTCAGCCAAAGGCCTGGTTGAAGAGGAACAATTTCACCTGGTGCCTAAAATATATATAATGAAGGTGCCAGGTGAACCTGAGAAGAGCATTCCACAAATGGGGAGCCACTACAGAGAAGGCCCATTCTCGTGTTGCTACCCTTAGGACCTCTCGTGGAGGAGGCACATGAAGATGACCTCAGGGTCTGTGATGGTTTACAAGGGGAGAAATGATCCTTCTGCTTTTTGCGGTCCTGAGCCATCTTGAGAGAGAGAACGTATTAAAAGTGATATATAGATGAACAACAACAATTCCATAGTTACATATTATCTATAGCATCGGTGGCTATCACATGGTCCTCAAGAAGTTGTTGGACTCCTTTCAGTTCCAGCCAGCACACAGCAAATAGTTAGGGATTAGTAGTCTAGCAGCATCTGGAGGACTATGCTTTGGACTATTGTTTTGGACCCCAGCTCTGAAGCACTTGATGGTCTTTTATTTTTATGTTCTATTTTATACTTGTCGAAGTTTTTAAGACAGTCTAATTCTCTAGTTCTCACTCCTCTTTTTAAAACCCCATTCAACCATTTGTTCTATTTTCTAAATAGAGGTTTTGTTTCCACTTGGGCCTTATTTTAATGTTTGCTGTGGGTTTTCTGTTGTTTTTTAACGACACAAAGTGTTTTGTTTTACTTCCTTGGTTCCCCCACAGGGCCAGACAGAGCACATTTTGTCCGAAGTTATGTCTCCCCTGCTCTGCAAAAAGTACCATTTAACAATATCAGTTAAGAACAATGAAGTTGGCAGGGTGCGAGCAACAGACTAGGTTTTTCCCCCCTCATAGGAAAAATGTTGGGGAGAAATTGCCTGTTGTCAATGAAGGCACAAAGTGGTATAGTGTGTTTCTTTTGTCCTCAGTCCCAATACAAAGGAAGAATATAATATCTGCTGTTGTTAAGGCTCCAAAAATCTTAACAATCATTGATTGCTCCAGAAAGCTGTTTCTCACATCCATTAGAAATAACCTCAGATTATCTTCGGTGACTTTGCAGCCTTCAGTGTTTCCCCACCAACAGTACCTTCACATTGACTTTCACTTTACTCTTTAGAGGCTGAAAAGAAGCAGTTCTGCTGCGACTATTATTTTCTATAACATCATTAATGGCGTGTGACGGTATGTAAGTGTGTATGAGAGAGTAGGGAGGGGAGCAAAAAAGAAACTGTGAAAGAGGATATTGCACAGCCGTTCAGCACCCGAGTTTCAGCAAGCACTGTTCTTCCTCAAACTTGGCATAAACAATCTCCCGTTTCCCCTCTGAATCCAGTTGCACAGAGGAGCAAGCTAATTCCTCTCAAAAGTTTTACCACTCTGGCACTCTCTATTAATAGCTGTGCGAAGCCCCAACCCACAGTGCTAAGGGGATGTGAGGAGAATTGAAATAGGGACATCAACCATGTTGCTAAAGTGTGGGACCTTCTAAAAATTGACCACTCAACATTTAATATCTTTATTATAATTATTGTCATTTAAAAAAATAACAACAGGGGACTGGTCAACTTTTAAAATGCCATTATACGTTCTCTGGGAAGCTCAGATTTCTCTCCCCTTAAGTAGCAACACTTTAAGCCAATTTATAATGTACCAAAAGGAGATTTTCATTAAGGTGAAGGATGAGGCAGAATGACAACAGTCACTGGAACCAGTGAAATGGTCAGTCAAAAAAGAGTTTCAGGTTACGTTCACTTTTCAGTTGCCACACCAGAGGTAAATTATTGTTTCAGGAATGGATTCGAAGCCCATTATAATCTCCAAAACGTCCTGTCAATGCTCATGTCTTGTGTCTTAATTTCTGTAGTACAGGGCACCAGCTAATTAGACAGTTATTGATTTTGTTTATAGATGGTGCATTTGGTTGGCCTCAATCCCCAACCCTGATCTTTTAAGCTAATGATTCCAGTGCACATGCATGTGGGATTGATTGATGGTTTGTGTACAAAACTCTAGATGTTTATTCCTTCCAGTCTCATTAATCTTGGTTCAGATCCTAGGACTAACTCCGGAATGGACTATAAGCCTATTGGTTGTGTCACAGTCTTGGGAGAAAACAGCTCTTGGCTATGTCTGGCAAAGTGCATATCCCCCTCCTTAATCCTCTGATTGTTGTCCCAACATTCAGCTAAAAGGATTTTTGTTCTAAAGCTCTTTGAGAAAATCACCTTGCCATTTTTTGCATACTTTCTATCTTGCAAACTTTTGGGCAACTTTTTTCTTGATCTCTATCTTTCCAGAGAGTGGGATTGTCAGTGTAGTGGATATTGCCTTTCTCTTTAAAAGATATGCCTAGTCTGTAGTAGAAACACCCTCCTGTGAGTGCAGGGCTATGCTGAGTTATGCTGAGCTGTTGATCTGCTGTTCACAAACAAATACAGCTGTTGAAGTTTTCCCGACTCCTCCCACTTGCTGGTGTTAGGCCCATTTCAAGGTTTCCGCACACAGTCAGTACCCTTCCCAGACCAATGGGATAATACATTTGACTCACTGGGCCTTGCGGTCCCTACAGTTTTACTGCAGGCAAACAACCCCATCACCCTATGTGCTCCCCTTGCCCCCAGAAAACTTTCCTTCCCACACAGCAGCTGCACTAATTGTGAAAATTCAGATTCCCACCCGCAGTATTACAATTTCTAACTGAATGTTAGAGAGCATTCACAGGCATCAGCCTATTCAAGCCATTTGCTAAACATCTCCATGCAACACTCAGCTGAGGTTCCCTTTATCAAAATGGGGAGCAACCATGTACAGGATTATATATATGCAGTCAAGGACAGGCGGAAAAATTTGAACTGCAGAGCAAGACAATTGTGTGTGTGTGTGTGTGTGTGTGTGTGTGTGTGTGTGCACGCACATGCGAGTGAATAAGCTAGATAAAGATCACGAGCTGTAGGAGGATAGCTTATGAACAACAGAAAGGTGAAAATTCTTGAATAAGATGAATTATTCAGGCTGTGCATATACTGTCTGATTAGAGTTTGCGATTCTATTTGAAATCCTCATTGATTTTTCTATGGCAAAATTTAATGGATTTTTTTGTCCCTTGGTTTCCTCTTTGTAAAGGAGAGAAGTGGATATAAACTCTTGTCTGTTGCATGTATAGTCCCTGCTTTAGTGATCCCCTCACATCTATCGGGTACATGTTTTCATGGACCTGTTCCATTTTAAAATCACAGTGTAACGTGACGGTGGTTCCTAAAGAGGAACTTGTGATAACCATTGGGGTGAGCTAGACTCTTGGTCGGTCCCCATGTCGATTCTCTTCCATCTTTTGTACACACAACCACAATCACTGGGATGTTCAGTTCAGAGCTTTTATTGGGGATTAAGTGTAAGTGTACTCTCTTTGAGTTACCCCAGCAATGCCAGAGATATATCTCCCTGGGCATTACAGCAAACTTCCCATGTTTGGGTTTTTGACAGTCCTCCTGCCACCAATAGTCAGTCAATAGTTCCACCCAAGAGCACTTTGGTATCCAATAAATACAGCCCAGCATTTCTTTGTCTGGCAACTTTACTTCTGCCTTTCCTGGTGCCAGCATGCAAAAGGAAAAGAACCTATTGCTCCTCCCTTCCAGCACTGTGCTACCTCTGGAAGCGGGGTGTTGAAGCAAAGGAATCTCCTGAATAGTGCTTCCCCCTTTCCGGGACTTATTTAGGCACGATCTGCAACTTACAAGCCCCCTCTCCCCATTCCTACAGCCTCCTTCCAGTTATCTTCTCATCTAGGGGTGCAGTTAGGCAGTGCCCATAGCCTCTTTCTCTCCTGCATGTTCTCCTCAGAATTGTCACCTTGATTTCAATGAGTTTTATTCCCAGGTAAGTATGCATAGGGTTCCAGGCCTTCTGTGTTGAAAATACCTTGCACGAATCATCTCAGCAAACCTTTCAAGAGCAGTATTTTCAGCAGCCCCTTCTTGCAGTTGGGATGCTGGTAAACTGTGGTTGAGGAACAATGGCTTGGTGAAGGCCAATTCATATCTGAGGTTAATCAACAATTGCAAAATTCACAGCCACTCCACTACTTCTGTTTATGCTTAAAAGCTTCTGAAGATACAAAAGAGATACATTTAGGGTCACTGGCTTGACCCTGAAACTCTTATTTCTTTTCATGGGTTCTTTTCTAATACTGAACAAATATCACTCAAAGTGGAACACACGTTTCAATATTTGCCTCCAACCTGACCGTGTTTCTAAATTTACGATATGAGAAAAATCAGAGCCACGTTTTGTAGTGCTTAACCAGACGGGAAAGGGATTGTGCCGCCTGAGGCGGGCAGAAAGGACTGAGGGGGCCATCTTCATAGCCGGGCATTCTGGGCAAGATGGCCATAAGAACCCCATTCTATCACTATGGTGGCTAGAAAGGCTTTTAAACCTTAAATTGCTTTTGGAACTTTAAAACCTTTTCTAACTTCAAAAAGCCTTATCTGGTTCCACAGCAAACCACAGCAGTGACAAGGAATTCTCCTGCTCACCTTACTCAAAATTCCTAGCTCTGAAGAAGGACCCCCTCCGTCTTTTCTCAGAGCTAAGCTTTTCAGAAACGAAGGTACGACTGTAGTGGGGAAATGAATCTCCCTTTCCCAATTATAAATATGGGTCTAGGTATTTAGCACATTATAGATAGATAGATAGATAGATAGATAGATGATACACACACACACACACACACACACACACACACACACACATGGACCATAAAGAAGGCTGATCGCCAAAGAATTGATGCTTTTGAATTATGGTGCTGGAGGAGACTCTTGAGAGTCCCATGGACTACAAGAAGATCAAACCTATCCATTCTTAAGGAAATCAGCCCTGAGTGCTCACTGGAAGGACAGATTGTGAAGTTGAGGCTCCAATACTTTGGTCACCTCATGAGAAGAGAAGACTCCCTGGAAAAGACCCTGATGTTGGGAAAGACGGAGGGCACAAGGAGAAGGGGACGACAGAGGACGAGATGGTTGGATAGTGTTCTCGAAGCTACCAGCATGAGTTTGACCAAACTGCGGGAGGCAGTGGAAGACAGGAGTGCCTGGTGTGCTCTGGTCCATGGGGTCACAAAGAGTCAGACACGACTAATCGACTAAACAACTATATATATATATATATATATATATATATATATATATATATATATTTGCTTTCGTAGATTTTCACGGGTACAGGAATGCAGGTTTTGGTGTCTTCGGGTGTCTTCCCGTGTAAGAGTTGGGGTGTCTAGGCGACGTTTCGACGAGGTCTCACTCGTCATCTTCAGGCTGGTGCTTTCGGCTTCTTGTTACTGGAACAGAGCAGGATCTCAGTGTTTGAGTTCCTATAAATACTGTTGAGGGGGTGTGGTGTATAGCCTCCAACGTTCTGTGCACATTAAAAAAAAAAAACAATTGATAGTTTCCCCCACCTATTTCCCTACATACTGTGAAATGATTTATCGAACAGTGGAGTTTGCTTATCAAAGTTACTTTGCACTATTTTGTTGTAGTCAACAAGAGTGCAGAACAGAGAGGTGGGAGACATATTATTCTGGATTTGTTCAAGTGTGAATGAACTCAGCTAAAAGCAAGTGAATGATAGCCCTGCACAATTTAACCTCCTGGAAAGAGCTCAATAAAAGCAAAGCACCAATACTATACTTAAAGTATTTTTTTTATATAATAATGAGTTCTAATAACCGTTTCTAATAGGAACTCCAGTCCATTGTGAATATAGAAAGCAAGTAGCACAAAAGACATTTTTAAGAGCTTGAACTATTATATTGAAAGTGACATGTATCCAGAGTCATGTTGTAATTTAGAGCCCTGCATTATTTCCAAAGTGCATTCAGAGCACCTGTGCTTGTGGAAGGTTTGGTACATGTGGATAGTATCATGAAAAGGATATTGGCCCATTTCTATGACCCTTTTTTCAATTGCATTTTATTAAGTTTCAACATTTTTAACATATACAATCAAAACACCCTTTCATCTTTTCTCTTATTTTTGTTGAATTCCTGCTTCTTATTTGCAAATGAAGGACTTAGGAAGCTAAAGTAGGGAGATAGCATAAAGAATCAAGGCCATCAAAGAATGAAGATTTGTTCAGAAATTGACAAAAAACCCTCAATACTTTTTGAGCCACAGATGACCTATCCTCTGGTGTTCTGTATACATCTATACATCTATACATTCTAAACTCAAAGTAATAAAAGACACAGCTTTCTGTATATATAACTGGGTGTTGTTGTTTTTTACTGTAGTACAGTGGTACCTCAGTTTACAAACTTAATCCATTCTGGAAGTCTGTTCTTAAACCGAAACTGTTTTTGAACCGAGGTGCGCTTTCCCTAATGAGGCCTCCTGCCGCTAGTGCCCTTCCACCGTTCAGATTCCGTTCTTAGACTGAGGTAAAGTTCGCAAACTACTTCCGGTTTTGCGGAGTTTGTAAGCTGAATTGTTCGTAAACAGGACTGTTCTTAAACCGAGGTACCACTGTATTTTAATATCTGAATGCCTTCAAGAACAAACTCATTCATTTATTCACCATTCCTTGTTTCCAGTTGAGCCGTCATCCTCAGTCCCACGGATTCTCCTCCTTGGACTTCAGAGTGAATATGCAATAATTCTCCGAAACCAGTGGCACATGTGCTAGGATTTAACACTGTGGGGAAAGCCAACACAGAGTGTGGGTTCTTTGGCCTTGCACTTTATGCCCCTACACAGAAGAGAGAGCTGCACAGTTACACAATTTAGACCCTCATCTGAAAGAGCCTTCTCGAACATAATTCTCGGAAGAAACCAGTCAGTTTTTGCCAATTAATTTATAAGGTGGCAACATGAGAACACTTGCGGTTGGGCTCTTAGTTTCACAAAGCAACGAATTCCTGACCGGTAAAGGATTGGGAAAAAAAATCCTTAACAGCATCCAAAAACCCTTGCCATTTTATAAATAGACAAGCCAATGCCAGCACTCGTTACGGTAATGTTAATATACCAATATTTATGAGTAACCCCCTCCCCCCCAAAACCCCTTTGCATGGCATGCCCTGGCAGCGATCCTAGATCGCTGAGATGTCTGTGAGGTTTTTACACTACCGATATATTATTTTTTAAAGAAAAAAACCCTCATATTCTGAGAAATCTGCTGCCTGAAAAGTCCCAGAATTTGATTTAAGTCTATTGAACTATTTTCAAGTGCTGTAAATCATTTGTGTGTGTGTGTGTCTGCTCATTTACCTTTGCATTCTCTTTTGAGCCACTGGCAGTGAAGCTGACGAATGGGAATCAAATGGAGTGTGCTAAGTGGTCCTGCCGTAGGCTTTCATCTGCCCACCTTCTGCCTTGTGATTTATCTCGGCAATACATCACCCGCCTTATTTTGCCTTTGCTTATTTTATTTAGTGTTGTCACAAATAATATCAATTGACCATCCACCATGAGTACTAAGCAGTAGTAAATTAGCAAAATAAACTGAATCTACAGAACTCATCTGTCCCCAAATTTGATTAGAGCCACTTGTACTGCACCAAGTCATTTACTACAGATGAACCTCATTTATTACAAAAGCAGCTTCATGGGTTCGCTGCAGTGTACGGTAAATTGTTATGCATAGTATTTGCTGAGATTTTAATGAAACACTTAAAAGTGACTCTTTTATATCTCAATCACTAGGGGTATTTTATGCTTCTGAAATGGTTATTTCCAGTTACCCTGTCACTTTGGTCTGAATCATTACATTGAGCCTAGCCATCCATTTCAGAAGGATCACTCGGTTTCTGAAAAATGAGGGAAAGGGGGAAAATCTTAAGCGCTTATGGGCTTGAAAACCATCATCCTTCATGGTCATGAAGATGTATTTCATCCTTCCTTATCATCCTTCCTTGCCATCATTAGGAGATCTATTTTTGTACCATAAAGGTTGTCTCGAGATACTAGCATTTAATTCATTCTCTAAACAAAACATTTCAATCTGTGGGCCACCAAACTTAAGGAACATTTCCCCCGCAATCGGGCTTACCATATCCTTGTTTGGGGCTTGAAGAAACATCCATCTTTTTTCTGGTAGAAAGGCAGAGAGAAACATAAAGAAATAAACCACCTATGAAAAGTAATTTATAAAACTATTCGTTTCAGCTGGCGAAAGCTAATGTGGTAATAATACTGCTTTTTAATGGCACATAGAACAACTGATATGGATTGAGACTTATGTCCTTGCCAGTGAAATTGAAAGAGAGGTTAAAAATGGCTCAAAGGAACTTTTTTGCAATGTGTGTGCTGAGAGAATGTGTATGTGTGTGTATTCGCTCAGCGCACACGTTGCAGAAAAGTTCCTTTGAGCCATATATGGAACAATCTAAAGCAGATCAATGTAAAACGTTAATTCTTTTTTTGGGGGGGGGGGAATGTAAACCATCAAGATTTGGGGTGGGAAGAAAGTAGTGAGCAGAACCTGTGGCCAGAATACACAAGGATAAATTCTTTAGCAAAAGAACCAGTGGAGTAGTACAGGACAAAGAAGAAAGATGGAATGATAAAGGCTATGCTTTGGAAATATTTCATTTATTTAGTTAATTTATATACCAGGAATCCCAAAACCCAACAAAAAGGCATTGATACATCAAAATTCACATTCAGTACTAAATGACACTGCTGCTACTACTATTGACGATGCATTCTGGGTTGATGAAACATGATGAACACGCTACAGTACTTTGGACTGCCTCCTTTTATACCAGCTAGCCCATAAACTAATATCTGAATTGTTCCTAAAAAAGCAAAGCCAAAGCTTTCAGACACCACTTGTTTCCCCCCTTATGAGAAGCGACTTGAGACCCACAATGCCTTCTGTTAAAGCAAAATCGCCGGTTGTATTTTAAGGAACTGGAATGCTACCACTAAAAAGATGTTGAGTCAAACAGGAATGGCTTTAGCAGATCCCATTGTTTTAATTTTGTGGTAAGAAATGGCAGCATTTTCCACTCTGCTTCTCCCTGCTGTGCACCATCACCTTTTTTGTTTTGTTTTGTTTTTATTTTAGCACATCTGCATTTAATAGTAGAGTTTCGACTAATGAAAAAATAAGTGATTTCCATTTTAGGGTTTGTAATATACATTAGGAGTATGGGGGAATTAGCTGTTTGTCCAACAGTGTGGGCTAACGTGCAAGGAGAAAATCTGTTTTAGCTCACAAAGTGGTGCAAAGAGCGTCAGCAAATGGATCACTAAGCTGCCTGGGTCAAGCTATGCTGCCTGCATGCATAGAGAGCACTGCCTAACATCAAGTACCTTACCATGAGTGGTTCAGGAATAATAATGCACACCTAGGGTGCTACATTAAAAGCACAATTTTCTTTACTATGGTAAGCCTTGCTGTCATTAGCATAACACCCCGGAGACAACCCTGGTACAACCTATATCTCCTATGGATCACAACAAGATGGAGGTCAAGGAAGTGCCATTTAACATTAAATCCTGACTTAAACCTGTAGTATTATACACACACACACACACACACCAAAAACCAGATGCTTTTTCCATGAGTCACATAAAATGATTTTACTTTAAATGATTTTGCGACAGGGAAAACCGACAAGAACAGCCTGAAGCAGCTCCTTTGCATCATTGGGGAAATCACACAGTACTGAAACAATGCTCTCTATGTTTTCTTTCTTTCATACAGGCAAAAATGGGGGGATAGGTATAAAGAGTTTGGGTCTGCTAGAGCTTATAGGGTAGGTAGACCCTTTCCTGTGGGGGAGGTTTGTGAGGGGATATACCCACAAGGTGCAGTAGAAAATACTGGGTTTGGAAGTGAATGTGGCTGGCTGAGCAGGAATGCAAATTTGGGCCTCCCATTTCCAAACCCAAGACTGTACCCACTACAAGATATATATGGGGCATGGTGGGAAAGCATGTTCTCCTTCATGGAGAGCACGTGTTGTGGTGGGGGCCGACAGGACACTCCAAAGTCGTGGGGCGGGCTAATTGATTGTTGGCCACTTGTTGTGATTGGGCTTCCCTTGTTGTTGGGAAGAAGTTAATGCTGCTATTTGTTGATTGACAGCCAGAAATTCTAAACCCCCCCTGCATGAGGCATAGAGCTTCCTCTTTTCGCTCTGTGCATCGGATTGCCCGTCCCCCCTCCCTATATTTAGGATTGTTCAGTTTGACCTTGCTATGCCTGTCATGGGGTCGTCAGCTCTTGGGGCAGGGGCCTGGTAGGAATTTTGTCCATCTGGCTGATTGGCTGGGGCCATTTGGTTTTTGCCTACTGCGTAGCAAATCGTCACAACTTGTAAGGTTCGCGGTTAGGCATTGGTTTATGGTTTGGTTGGTTGAGGGGCATGGATTGGCTGTGCCTGCCCCTCTAATGCTGCTGCTGCAAGGGATTCCGTTAAAGGAATTCAGGGGCTCACTGTTGCTTTTGTCCAACACTGTCAAGGGGCTAGGGCCATGCAAGAGCCCCTGGTTGCATTTGGGGAGGGCTGAGGGCAGATTCCCTGTTCCGTTGCTACCCCCAAGTGTATTCCTCTTTTATGACTTTCGCAGGTGTGTGGAATGTCAGTCTGTCCCCCATGGCGGGGCAGATAGTCACAACCAATGCCTAAACAGCCACTCACATTTTTGTATTTTAATAAAGTTGTGGCCAAAATTATGCCAAAAACCTTAAACAAAATTTCTGTGTGATGTGTGAGTTATTTGGGGTGGCCCTGGGACCTCGACACGCAAGTTTAAAGGAAAGGGTGGTGGCGCTCCAACTCTGGAATAGGCTTATATGGCACCCAGTTTTACAACATTTCATAATCAGGCAAATAACTTTTTATTTTTCCAGTGTTTTCACCAAGTGTTTTAGAGTGGTTTGTACCTTATGTCTGCTGTTATCAACTTGATTGTTTTAGTCACCTGCTGTTGTTGTTTTTTAGTTTGTTTTAATTCTCTTGCAACACATAGCAAGGCACTATGAGACACTGGGCAGGGAGCTCAAGAGACTTGGGGCACAGGTAGACTTCTCATCACTCCTTCCTGCTGAAGGTCATGGCCCACCACACCTGGA
Organism: Podarcis liolepis; assembly: GCF_965112155.1. Taxonomy (NCBI): domain Eukaryota; kingdom Metazoa; phylum Chordata; class Lepidosauria; order Squamata; family Lacertidae; genus Podarcis; species Podarcis liolepis. The sequence continues at coordinate 68,879,679 of NC_139559.1, read as the reverse complement.
GTCCTGTGTCCAGTTCTGAACACCACAGTTTAAGAAGGATGTTGACAAGCTGAAATGTGTGCAGCTAAGATGATCAAGGGTCTGGAAATTATGCCTTGTGAGGAGCACTTGAAGGAACAAGGTATGTTTAGCCTGGAAAGGAGGAAACTGAGAAGAGATATGATAACCACCTTCAAATATCTTAAGGGCTGCCACATGGAGGATGGAGCAAGCTTGTTTTCTCTTGCTCTGGAGGGTAGGACTCAAACCAATGGCTTCAAGTTGCAAGGAAGGAGATTCTGACTAAACATTCGGAAAAGCTTTCTGGCAGTAAAAGCAGTTCAAAAGTGGAACCGTCTCCCACGAGAGGTGGTGGACTCTCCTTCCGTGGAGGTTTTTAAGCAGAAGTTGGAGGGCTATCTGTCATGGATGTTTTAGCTGAGATTCTGACATTGCAGAGGGTTGGACTAGATGACCCTTGGGGTGCCCTTCACCTCTAAGATTTTATGATTCTATGACTCTACAGGCTTTTTTGTACACCGATGACTTGATTGACTGGTGGTGTCTGTGTACTCAATCATTAAATACCACATAGAATAGCTTGTTCATTTTTCTGCAGAACAATTAAAAAAGGCTATACTGCAGATCATTGGTGATTATATATATATATATAAACTGAAAGTTATCTTTCAAGAAACTAGCTCCATAGAATTTGCTCCAACTATCAACACCATTCTTTTGTGTTTCCAGAACCAACATTTGTGGACCGCTGCCTTAATCTAATGTACTCAGGCACAATCAATTTTATGTCACTACTATGACCAAAAATAATGTCGTTACCTGGCTTTCCAATGAGTGTTTTGCTGGAATACTAGAGTGGAGAAGGCTCAGACTTCATACCTCATTTCCTGAAGTGACTATAGCAACAAAGCAAATGGTTCTGCTAAGCTGTTGGGTAATTCCAAATGTCATTGGACCACATACACACAAGCATAGGCCATACAAGTTACTATAATTACTTGGGAAAGTTACAAACAAAGAAAACCTGGCTTAAAGGATGAGTCCAAAGGCTTGAAAATCCTTCAGAAAGTTTTCAGAAGCTGTGATTTACTTGGAGCTGTGGGGCTTGTTTCAAATATATTAGAAGACATATCAGGTCAGGTTGCCTTGATCATGTCATGAGTGATGACTGAGGCTGTGATATAACCTGACATTGTTATAAATTTTCAGAAACACGTTTCACTGATCTGTGCCTGTCTGTTGGATGATTTATAATAGTGTAGTCTCCTCTAGTTTGGGTTAAAGTTTAATTGATGGAAATTTTGACAGACATGCCTTTATTTAAAGAGTTTGCTTTTAAACTCTTCATTTGACTATAGAATCCCTCTTCACTCAAAATTTTGGATAGGAGCTTCAGGATCTAAACCAGTGGAATTTCTTTCTTTCTTTCTTTCTGAATAATTTTTTTATTAAACTTTCACTTTAAACAATAAACAATAATTTCCAATATACGCCTACCAATCTGTTTCCCTACTGCTCTGCCAAGCTTATGACTTCCCTCCATTCCACCAACAAGCTTTCCCTTTTCAAATCTGTATCTCACAGTTTAATCTTATTTATAAAGGATTTATTTCAATCCTTCTAGTGTCTTCAAACTTCTACTGTTATTATTTACATAGTCAATGAATTTACTCCAGTCTCTTTGGAATTTTAGTTCGTCCTGGTTTCAAACTCTGCAGGTCAGTTTTGCCAGTTCCGCATAGACCATCATTTTCATCTGCCACTCCTCCATCGTTGGTAATTCTTGTAACTTCTACTTTTGGGCTAATAAAGTTCTTGCCGTTGTCGTGTACATTAATAGTCTTTGATCTGCCTTTGCTATTTCCTCTCCCATCAAGCCCAGCAAAAAAGCTTCCAGCTTTTGGGGAAAGGTATATTTGAGCATCTTTTTCAATTCATTGTAGATCAATTCCCAAAATAATCTTACCTTGTCACACATCCACCACATATGATATAAATCTCCATCCTTCTCTTTACATTTCCAACATAGTCTATTACTCACCCTATCCATTTTAGCCAACTTTACCGGTGTTAAATACCATCTATACATCATTTTCATTACATTTTCCTTTAAGGTAACACATGCTGTAAACTTTAGACTTTCATTCCATAGTCTTAACCATGCATCATATTCAATTATGCCCAAAGTCTATTGCCCATTTTATCATAACCTCTTTCGTCTACTCATCCTTTGTATACCATTCTAATAAAACATTGTATATTTTAGACAGCAATTTACTTCTGCATTCCAACAGTTCAATTTGAAATCTAGATTTTTTTTGTGTTCGAATCCTACTTTCTTATCACACAAAAGAGCACCATTTACTTGATGATATTGCAACTAAACCAGTGGAATTTCAAAGTCTTGCAGTTCTGATTTGATATTTCTCCAAATGTGCAGAGAGTCAATTTTCTTCATTTATTACAAAAGCATGGTTCCAGTACCTTGTGCGCATTTGATTTTCATTCATTTATTTATTTAGGCTTTTTGTTGATGGAAAACAGACCCACATTCAGCATTTTGTGAAATACATAGCAGGAAACTGCTTTAAAAGCCTGTGAAGCACGTGAGATGGGGTGGGGGGAGAGAAAACACCACATACCATGCCACGATACACATCCACCCCCTTGAGTTGCATTCTTCCTGCTTGTCCTTTTCAACACATGTGGTAATGGTCACTTATCTGACTACCTGTGGATATGGAAATGCATTTGAAATTATGAAAAACCCTCTATTCCATGATAATGACAACAAAACCTTGACATTTCTAACCTTAGCAGCGGGTTACAAACTATTTGTGTTCTCTTCCATTAACAATTTTACCCCTTCTGACACATCTATTTAGTTCTGTTTGAGAGAGGAAATCACATTAGGATGGCCAAAAACCATAAATGAAGACTATCTTCTCCAAAGTAATCTGAATATGTTTACGTATTTATGAGTCACCTGCTGGGTATCTGAGGTGACTATCAATTTAGAAATGGCCCAGTAATAATATAGAGATTCCTTATATGAACATCACAACATCGTACGAAAGAGAGCTATGAGATGGAAGGATATTTCAGCCCTGTTTTGGAGACTTTTTTTTTTTAAAGAAAGGGTGACTCTGGGGGTCTTTGGTGCTGATTGTGGATGAGAAATATGTGTGGTTCAGTATGCCGTTAATCGCTCCCCCTCCATGTTGCAACAATGTAGACTATTTTAATTCAGAGACGCCAGTCATTTACAACACAATAAGTGCCAAAATTAAAAACATTCTTTATACATAATCTGTACGTGTTTTTGAAGAAAGGGGAAATTGTTGTTTCAGTGACGACCAGATGGTTTATGTAAACCCCCTCAGGGTAAGCACTACCAAGGACACCTGCAGAGTAATTTAGTTTGGTGGAAAGAAAAACTGCTCAGTGCAATTATTAATATAGTCGGTAAAATACATATGTATTTTCAACAAACATTAATTATATTAGTAATATACAGAACTATATGAATGAAAACATGCAAACAAACAAACATGAACTGAAGGCTCCTTCTTGTCAAAGAATTCCAAAGGCTTCAACTGGATTTGATGCTTGAGACTTTTTATGCTCAGAGTATTTATTGAGGCACAGAAAAGGTATAAAGGCTCTAGCTTGTATCTAGGAAAAAAACCCTGAAGTTTTGGTTTTAACCTTTATAGCTCTAGATATGCAGAGGTAGGTAGTCTTCAGATAAGTCTGCTCATATATTAAGATATTATATATTAAGATGAGAACATCCCGCGGCAGCAGTGGGAGCTAAAGTGGTGTCTCAGGTTAAGAACAGTTTCAGGTTAAGAACGGACTTCCAGAATGAATTAAGTTTTTAACCAGAGGTACCACTGTAGTAATCTGCAAAACCACCACAAAAATTAAAACATTGGGCATTACATTTATATCCTACCTTTCTATCAAGGATCCCTCCTACAGAGCACCCTCCCCATTTTATCCTGTGAGGTATTTTAGTGTTAGAGACGATGTCTGACCCCCAAAAGCATCCCACTGTGTTTCAAGGCTGAGTGGGGATTCGAACCCTGGCCATCCTGATCCTAGTCTAGTTTGACCAGAGCACCACACAGGTCTGTCCAGCACATTAATCACTGAAGTCCAGCACCGAGGGCCTTCTGGCAGTTCGCTCATTGCAAGAAGCGAAATTACAGGGAACCAGGCAGAGGACCTTCTCGGTAGTGGTGCCTGTCCTGTGGAACGCCCTCCCATCAGATGTCAAAGAAATAAACAACTATCTGACTTTTAGAAGACAGAGCTATTCTGCCTGGCTTTCAATTTGAACTTAGCCTGATCTTTTATTCCCCTTCCTTCCTTCCCTCCCTCTCCCCCTCCCCTCCCCTTTTTATGAAGATTACCCGCTCTGGGATCCCACAGCTAATTCTCCCCTGGTCTCCCTGCTGGCCCAAATAGGACTAATTTAGCCAGCTAGCCCTGGTGATCATCTAATGTTTATTGGATGGATTTCCCCCCTAAATTGATTTTTGAATTCTGAATTTATTGTTATTCATGTTTTATATTGTATTTTATGCTGTTTTTTGTTGCATCAATTAAGTGTTTAAAATTTGTTGTTAGCCACCCTGAACCCGTTTTTTTTTAACCGGGAAGGGCGGGGTATAAATAAAAATTTATTCTTATTCTTATCTATTTAGGGAAGTTTTTAATGTTTGAAGTTTTATTCTGTTTTTAATGCTCTGTTGAAAGCAACCCAGAGTGGCCAGATGGGCGGGGTATGAATAATTTATTATTATTATTATTATTATTAGTCAATCAGACTCCCTATGTGTTAATCGTAGTTGTGTTGCTGATTTCCCCATCTTTCTTTTTGGTACATTTTTTATACTCTCCTCCCACCCCCACCCCCAATCTATACCACAAGAGTGGAAGGTAAACTTTAAAAGGCCCACTTGACAACAAAGGCAGCTTTTAGTACTGCTGTATTTAGTAGCTTTGCAGTGTAGACGGCAATCTAGGGTGAAATTACTCCTGATGTTGGTTTAGTAAATTCAAAGCATTCCAAAAGGAATGCAATTTCCATCTTGCTTTGTTTGTTTAATCTATTGGACACAAATTAATAACTGTTCTAATCTACAAGCATATCTGAAACAATGTAGTAAATGATATAAGCATTATACAACTAACCTACCCAGACATTAGTTAAAATATACTCAAATAAATATACTGGAAGTTCTCCTGTTTGTTTCTAGCCACTAAAGAATACTGAAGATTGGCATTCACCAAGCATTTAAGATGGGGGCTGGGAGAGGCTTTAGGATGTTTTCATCCCAGAAAGTCTATAAACCTTGTTGTTTCCAATCAGACATGGATGGTGGTGACCAAAAGTCCTCTCCCATTGTACAATAGACGTTATATTTACATTATTATGTATCCAATTTCTCCTTCTTCAACATAATTGTAAACCTGATTTCTTTTACTGTGTAATTAGCCATAAACAACCCAGAGACAGTGAATCCTGTCTGAAGCCATTTTTGCAATGGTTTGGGTTTTTCTTCTTCTCATTCCCAGAATATAATGTTTTGTTTATAAAGCAAGATCATGCAAATGTTTTTTTTTTTTTAATGGTATGTGAAAGGTGTTTTTTGATCCTGTTCTTTGCTATATCTTTGTAGCTTAAGTGATTTGCTTCTGTCAAACTACATCTGGTCTGGATTTCTATCGTTTGGCCAGAGTCACTCATTCTGCTGCTTCTCCATGAATAGCAATCCTTGATGGTTTGCAGGGGCAAAACAGCCTCGGCCCCGTGTATCTGAAGGAGCGATTCCATCCCCATCATTCAGCCTGGACACTGAGGTCCAGCTCCGAGGGCCTTCTGGCAGTTCCCTCACTGCGAGAAGCCAAGTTATAGGGAACCAGGCAGAGGGCCTTCTTGGTAGTGGCGCCCACCCTCTGGAATGCCCTCCCATCTGATGTCAAGGAAAGAAACAACTATCTGACTTTTATAAGACATCTGAAGGCACCCCTGTTTAGAGAAGTTTTTAATGTTTGAAGTTTTATTCTGTTTTTAATGTTCTGTTAAAGCCACCCAGAGTGCCCGAGGAAACCCAGCCAAATGAGCAGGGTTTAAATTATAAATTATTATTATTATAAATTATCATGGTCACGCCCACATTATACATTTAAAACACATTGCTTGCCCCAAAGATTCCTGGAAACCATCACTTGTTTAGAGAGCTGTGGTTTAGTGAGGGGTAGACTAGCGCCACACCCCATAGTTGCCTTTACTGGACTTAACCGTCCAGGGGTTGAGGTTGGGGAAAAGCAGCAACCACCCCAAAGGCCCTGAGCAGGACTCTCAACAGTCCAAGCCAAATCAAGCCATGAGAAATGAGAAATATAAAATCCAGGTGTCAGGAAGCAAGAAAAACCTGGCAAAGGATGGCGAGGTGACAAAGCCAATCAGGGAGTGAAAGGGTGGTTAATTAATAATAATACTACTACTAATAAATATGCAATCTGAGATTTATAGCCACTCTTCCTGTCAACCTAGAAAGGAAAACAAGCAGGCAGAGGGTGTGCACTACGTTCAGAAAGCAATGTAAAGATTCTGGAAGACTGTATGCGTGCCCACCTGCAAATCTTCTAAGCGGCCTGCTGGGTTGTTCCTTCAGGCTTGCAAAGCTGTCCTTTTTGAATTTTCTCCACCACCCCTTGCCCAAACCTTTTGTACTTTGATTAATACTTGCTTATTTCTGGTAAAGTACTAAGGATCATGATTCAATAAAGATGGCATTTACTGCCATCTGCCTTGACAGTCTTTGAATAGAAAATGTGAGAGGTGAAAGGTTTACTGGTGGGGCTTATTGCCTCGAGCATACAGATGGAAGGAGAGGAATTAACCGTAGTATACACACTACAACCAAGTGGGAAGAAGGGATCCTCCCTCCCCTCCTTCCTCTCTTCTTCCTAGTCAGACTTCCTGCCAAAACAGGTTTGTTTGAAAAGCAAAACAGAGCAGATTTCAGGCAGCTACTTGCCATGGTGACTCTTTTGCAAAGCCACTTCACCAAATTAGCAGAGACATTGCAGTAGCAGAATCAAATGCCATCTCTCACTCTTGGGCTACTATAATGCATGGTACAAGAAAAGCGGAGGCAGTATAATAATAGAATTGTGGAGTTGGAAGGGGCCCTGAGGGTCATCTAGCCCAAGCCCCTGCAATGCAGGAATCTTAACTAAAGCATCCATGACAGACGTAAATTCAATCTCTGATTAAAATCCTCATTGCATGTTCTTTCTGCCTGAGTATAGAACCTCACATTTGTTCCTATGGAAATTCATGTTGTTAAGTTTGGGCCCAGTTCTCCAATCTGTTAAGGTCGTCTTGAATCCCAATTCCATCTTCTGCGGCATTAGCTACACCTCCCAGTTTGGTGTCATCTGCAAATTAAATCGGGACGCGGGTGGCGCTGTGGGTTAAACCACAGAGCTGAGGGCTTGCCGATCAGAAAGTTGGTGGTTTGAATCCCCGCGACGGGGTGAGCTCCCGTTGCTCAGTCCCTGCTCCTGCCAACCTAGCAGTTCGAAAGCACATCTGAGTACAAGTAGATAAATAGGTACCGCTCCGGTGGGAAGGTAAACGGCATTTCCGTGCGCTGCTCTGGTTCGCCAGAAGCGGCTTAGTCATGCTGGCCACATGACCAGCTGTACGCCAGCTTCCTCGGCCAATAAAGCGAGATGAGCGCCGCAACCCCAGAGTCGGTCACGACTGGACCTAATGCTTAGGGGTCATTTACAAATTAAATCAAACTCATTTATAAAGTCATTGAACAACAGCAAGCTCAGGTCAGAACTCTGCTTCACCCTACTTGTCACATTTTTCCAGGATGATGAGAAACCATGAACTCTTTGGGTTCGGTCAGTCAACCAGCTGCAAATACTTGACATTCAGCCCACATTTTACCACCTACTCTGCAAGAATATCATGGGGAGCTTTGTCAAAAGCCTTGCTGAAATCAATATCCACTAAGTCCATAGCATTTCCTTGATCCAACAAGTTGGTTACTCTATCAAAAAAAGAAATGAGATTCATCTGGCATGACTTGATTTTGAGAAATTTTGAGAAACCCATGCTGGGTCTTAGTAATCACAGCATCTTGCCTAAGGGCTCACAGACCTTTACAACAGGATGTGAGCAGAGCGGGATTAGGGGCGAGCATAATACAAAGATTTAATTTTGCCAATACTTCCAATTCTGAAAAACAGGAAGTAGAATGGTTTATGAATATTTTCAGCACTCTCTTGGTTACCATTTTAAAAGGCAAGGTTGAAATGGAATAATTTTTTTAAGATTTTGTTTTCTAAATCCATCATTTCCCCCCTTTCTTTTCAACATTATGTAACCAATCTGATGGAGTTGGAATGCCTATTAATGTGATGCTTAGTAGATTTCCTCCTTCCCCAGTTTTTCTGTAAGACATCTTTAAAGAAAATCATGGTCTTCTACCTTGAAAAACATAATTATTTAATCATAAATCATCACCATTTAAGAGCAATCTGAAGGAGGAGGATAGGGAGAACCTGAAATAACTAGAAAAATTGTGGGATATTTTTCAATTGCACCGCAGAAATCCATCCTAAAATTGAAAACTGAGTTCTCATTCACACCCATCCATCTGTTAAATTTCTTATTTTCATTTCCGTATACAATGGTCCAAAATTCAAGGTAAAAAGTCTAGACAACTTCCAAAGAATTTGCACTCCAAAGGATCTGAATGCCTTACAGCACAAATGTATCTGTATGTATACACAATTGCTCAGTTGGTCTGATACCAAATCAATCAATAAATAAATAGGTGAGTAAGACTTATATGATGGCTGGCTATATGTTCAGAAAGACCCAATTCTGTTTGGAGCATCAGCATTACATTGACAGGATCCTTCCACGTTAAGATAATATTGTCTGCATAGAGGTTGATGAAGTAATCCTCTTATATGGGGTTTTACTCTTAAAGTTTCCACTAGAGGTTCCAGGGAGAGGGAGAGGGGAAAGAGAAAGGGACATAGGGGGAATCCTTGTTTGGTGCCCTGTTCAGTAATAAAGTATCCATATTGTTTGTTCATACGAATGCATCCTTTTTAAAATATAATTTTGAGACCGCCATGTTGAGATATCTTGTTGACTACCCCGACTCTCACTACAGATACGTTTGATTGTGGAATTCCATGTATGGTTCCTGAACTTCACAGATACAACTTTCTAGCAGCAATTTCTGTAATTGTGGAGCACATGCTTCCGCCACTGTGTCAAAGCAATCTTTTGTGGGTAGCTGCTGCCATAACTAGGTCACTTGTTACATTATCCAAGCCAATGAGTCCCCACAGAAAAATTGTGGCTCATTATATAAAGACCTTCATAAGAAAATTATGGGGCGAGACACTCACTAGTCACCACCAGAGTGAACGAGGAGTATATCTAGCCAACGTCTAGGAGGGTTTTCATACGTTTTCAGTTGCTCCAGTCTTTTGTACTCTTCCTTCTTCAAAGGGTGGGAAACAGCAGGCAAGAGAGTGACCTGCTGCTTTAAGAAGTCTGCAATCCACTGGATCATACTGTGAAGATAAAATAGCCTGTTGGAAGGAAGAGGGAGAGAACAGCATTTCCCACACACTGCAATGTTCAGCCAGACTCTTTTGCCATTCAAGTTGTTGACAAAATGCCTACTTTCTAACCTCTAACCCAAGCCTTCATAAGCAGGTAGCAAAGACAGTTATTAAGCAGAGAGTAAAGAGTAATACTTTGGAAGCTAGGCCTGCAAGAAGAACCGATAAATGCAGAGTGGAGCAGCCAAGTGCCCCGTGTCCAGGATCTGAAATAGGTTTCTCCAAGACATTAGAGGACTAGAATCCAAGTACCATGAGATGAGAGGTACGTGAGTAATCCAGAAAGTGACTATTCTATTATTATTATTATTATTATTATTATTATTATTATTAAGCTTTATAAAATATTGTATTGCATCTGTAGTATCAGTGCCTCAGATACAAAGATGGTATTGTATAAGGGGAGGAAGGAAACTTCTGGTTCTATAAGGGGAGAAGCCTGTTTGTCTGTTGACACCCTCATACTTGCTCCAACCCTCCACACCACATACCATTCTTTTCTGGAGAATCTTCCAATGCTCAGGAGCAGATTTCCCAGGGGTGCAGCCTGCTGCGGAAGGAGGGGGAGTTGAGAAAACGAAGCCAAACTAAAAAATAATAAAGGACCCCCAAAAAGTGAATATGAACCAACGTAATTCAGTTTGTGGACTACAGCAGTTCCGCTGCAATATGCAAATGAAGTTCAATGAAACAGGACAAATGAAATTTAGGCACATTGATCTTCATGACACAATAGTAAAAGACAGAATACAATATGTATTTCCAAATGCAGAGATTGCACTGCATAAATTTCTAACATTGGTGATTATTCACTGCTGCACGGAACGTGCTTTCTCCCAGCTGAAAATAACCACTCAGAGAACAACCATGTGCCAAGACAGACTTGATTCACTTTCCATACTGTGCACAGAAGCGAGCGTGCTTCATCGAGTTGATGAACTTATCCAGAATTTTGCACTCAGAAAATCTCAAAAGTGGCTATTTCGATTTCAGCATACATATAAGTCTTGTGACATTTCGAAAAATGAAATTTTGTTTTCCGGTTTCGTATTGCTTTTATTTTGAATAACATGGTGGAGGATAACCCTATAATCTTTTCAGTGCTTCATGCCTCTAAGGGTTTTAATCCATCCCTGGGTTTGGATGCATAGAGTGGGCAGGTCTTGTACGTTCTGCCTCCACTGTCAGAGACAGTATGCGCCTGAATATGAGTTGCTGGGAATCACAAGTGGGGAGAATGTTGCTGTGCTCAGGTCCTGCTTTCAGGCTTCCCATAGGCAACTGGGTAGCATGGTGAGATCATGATGATGCACTGCAGGAGCCATTGGCCTGATGCTGCAGGTTCATCTCACTTTCTACAAACAGCTTCAGAAAACACAGAGCAGAATTTCTGGATTTTTGCTATTTGTTCAGTTGCTCAGGGTTGAGTTTCAAGTAAGGGGACTGTCATTCTGCATGTGCCCCCTATTTTATTCATTTTCACTAAATATTTCGTATTAACCCATCACAATTTGGGAGGGGTATTGGCAGCCTAGAGCACGTGCAGACGTGAGCGACTAAGATGGTGTGTGGTGTGAAGGGAAAGCCTTATGAGGAGCGGTTGAGGGAGTTGGGTATGATAAGCCTGGGGAAGAGGAGACTGTGAAGAGATATGACAGCCATCTTCAACTTTCTGAAGGGCTGCCAGCTTGTTGTCTCCTGTTATGGAAGGTAGGACTCAAACCAGTGGCTTCAAGCTACAAGAAAGGAGATTCCGACTAAACATCAGGAAGAGCTTTCTGACACTAAGAGCTGCTTGACAGTGGAATGCTCTCCCTCAGGAGGTTGTGGACTCTCTTTCCTTGGAGGTTTCTAAGCAGAGGTTGGGTGACTATCTCTCATGTATGAACTAGTTGAGATTCTTCCACTGCAGAGGGTTGGAGTAGATGACCCTCAAGATCCCTTCCAACTCTACAATTCTTTGATTCTATTATCTATTTAAATCATCTCAAGGTCTTCCTTGAAGTGCCTCCTTACCCCTTGCACACCTCTTTGAAATGTCAAATGCCAGGTTGTCCAGTTCTTTCAAACACGGGAACTGTTTTCACAAGAAAAGGTATATTCCTATCACATTAATTTCCTCCATTAAAAGGGACATCTTAATTCTGCATTTTGTTCCTTCAGCAAAAAAATAATCCTCTGCAACCATAGAAGCTACAGCATCTTTCCAGCCCCATTGAATGGATGTCATCAAGTGGTCTCTGGCCATTTCCCCCCTTGATTCCAGTTTTCTATTATTGGTTATACTTTTGGAGCAGCTTGAAAATCATATTGACTCACTCTCAAGTGTTTTCCTTATTGCCCCAGTGGGTATATATTGATTTCCCCAATCCACCCTGCACAAGCAAAAACCAATTATGCCTTGTCTTGTTTATCATCCCTGATGTTTCATCTGTGATGCTATCAGTAATGTCAACATGATCTAGGGATCAGGTTTATGTTTTGGAGGCAAATATAAAAGGCAATGTGGGAACAGTTGGAAGAGTTCAAGGCAAAAATATATATCAGAAATTCAGGAGAAAACCCCACAAAAATGTACAGTGCAACATTTCAATGTGTCACCTTCTAATCCTCATGGGTAGCTGATAAAACTTTTTTTGGAAGAACCCTTTTGCTAAACCAAATCTATCTATCTATCTATCTATCTATCTATCTATCTATCTATCTATCATCTATCATCTATCATCTATCATCTATCATCTATCATCTATCATCTATCATCTATCATCATCTATCATCTATCTATCTATCATCTATCTATCTATCTATCATCTCTCTATCATCTATCTATCTATCTATCTATCTATCTATTTATCTATCTAGCATCTAGCATCTATCGATCTCTATCATCTTCTATTTATTATTGCATGCGTATTCCTCCTTTTATCCAGCTAACTCAAGGTAGCAGATATGGTGCCCAGAGGATTCCATTTTGGATTTGTGTTGGGTTTACTGCTTAGCCTTTTCTTCTCCCAAAGATGTCCCACAAAGCAGTGGAGGTTTAGGATCAGAGTTTTCTTTCTCTTGGATGGGCTACTTTCCCAGGTTTTCCCTTCTAGATGGACTATGTTCCCAGGTTGACGATGCCCATCTGCCCCACACTTCCCTCTACAGCATGTGCAGAAACCACCTCCTTGACTGTTGGACCCACTATTAGTCTCATCCACTCAAACTGCTAGAGCCTGTCTTTGCATGCAAGGGAAGTCCCTAACTCACTGAGGATCTGAGACCCATTGGCTAAACTCACCTGGTTTAGTTGGCCATTTGAAGCCATTTTGCGGAGTGTGGCCAGTGTTGCATGCTAACAGCTTCTAGGAGCCACAGGTGGGAGCTGAGTGCAGGATGGGGACCAAAGGTAGACAAACTACCCCAGAAGAAGCGCAACGTGTCTTCCACCAGAGGTACCACACCTCCCCTAACACCCTATACACCCCATAAAATAAAAATGATAAAAATTTTACTGCTATTATTAATAATAATAGATACACATACTGTATTGCTATTTTCTTTATATGGCTTTTATTACTATATTTTGCTATATGATGCTTTTACTTTATTGTTTCCAAAACTGCTTGATATCTCTTTGAATTGAAAAACACCATCCAATTAATTTAGGCAAACAAACAAGCTGTGTTGAAAGCAGTGGGCCGAGTTAAATTTCATGCAACTTGCCCCAGTGCTTTCCACAGGAATTTATCCCCAGCCAATGTTAGTTGGATCAGGGCCATCAGCTCTTATGTCTAGCCTACTTCAAAGCTTTCCAGAGGTGGGATATGCCATTTTCCCTTCCTGTCCCCTGTGATTCTCTCTGGACCAAAAACCCCCACCCCTGTCCTATATAATCCTCCTCCAGACTGTTCTACTTCTTAGCTCGGTCTCAAAGGGAGCCTAAAAATTGGTTTTGATCTATCTCTGGGACTCCCTGCTGCCCTAATGTCTCTAACAGTCATAGAGCAGGAAGCGCCTTTGCACTTTCCTTACTGCTGCCTAAATATTTTTATTCATGCCTGTATGCTATATGTGCGCTCTCCCCGGTAATGCAAAGGTATATTTAGATATTAATGATATCGCTGAGTATCATCAAATGCTGGAAACCTTCTATCCTGCCTAAGTGTGTTTTGGAACGATGAACCGTAGTGTATTTCAGTTTGCAAACAGCATGAATATGTTAGCCTTTGCTGCTTCATCGTCCGCCAAAATGCAGATCTGATAGCATCTGTTTCTACTACCCACACTATCCAAATCATTAAAAACTCAAAGGAGTTGGAGAGGAAATTCTGAAAGCATTCAGGTCTGAATTTTGGGGCTGGGGGTGGGGGGGAAGAAGGGCTAGTTTTTTTCATATTAAAAAAGGTTTCCATATCTGTATATTCAGCTTCAAGTATCGGTAGTTTTTTGGGACTTTGGTTCCTTTTGCTCATTGTCTGAGATAATAGTGATGTCACTGTGGGGAAAATCAGGTTACAGAAGAACACTTATCTAAGAGTTTAATGTATAATGTAGCAGTCATTTAAATATTTTACCCTGAATATTTCAGAAAGCAAGGGCAGATTTAAGATTTACCCACCTCCACCTCTTGGGTATGGGAAGATGGAATAAATAAACAAAAACACAAGAAAACAATACAAGAAAAGATTGCAGGGGAGAAAAGAAAAAACCCCTTGCTTAGGATGTGATCTGCTTCCACTTATAGATGTTTCCACTTAAACATGCTTAATTCCAGGGAAATCAGCTTGGCCGCTCAAAGACTTTGCAGGAGTGGGGCTTATGTGTTTAGACAATAGCCCACATCCCTTTGTGAATGTGTGTTATCTTTGGGCTGAAGAGGAATGAGTGAGTAAAGTTAAGTGCGTAAATATTGGCAAGAAAGAGCCACAATTGGCTAGCTTTTCCAAGTTGCCAGGCAGCTGCTCTATTCATTGCCAAATATGTCTCGGCTGTGGAAATTTTCTGCATTTTCTGCATGACCAGCTTGAGAGTATTTAAACGGAACTCTAAAACAGCGCACAGACTTCCATTGATGAAAGAAAATATTTTTGTTCCTGGAGGCAATATATTGCTGCCCTTTCTCTTCCTGGAGTACTTGTACCATAAGAATGTGCTCTGCGCAAAGAACAAAGGACTGTGTGGGCCAGAGCTGAGGGCAGGGGCAAAGGAAGAAGCTATTTGGGATTGAACTTCCATACCCTCCAACATTTCTCTAATGAAAATAGGGACCTCCATAATAATAATAATAATAATAATAATAATAATAATAATTTTGTTATTTATACCCTGCCCACCTGACTAGGTTGTCACAGCCACTCTGGGAAGCTTCCAACAAATTTAAAAATATCATAAAACATTAAACATTAAAAAGCTTATCTGTACAGGGCTACCTTCAGATGTCTTCTAAAGGCTGTATAATTACTTATGCCCTTGGCTCAGGGAATGCATATGGTAGGGACGTCCTACCATACACTTCAACATTTATCCAATAAAAATAGGGACTTCCTAAGGAAAAGCAGGACATTCCAGGATCAAATCAGAAACTGGAACACCTTCTGTAAATCCGGGACCGTCCCTGGAAAATAGGGACACTTGGAGGGTCCAAACTTTGCTCACATCGAACTGCCTCTTGCAGGGAGCATTTGCTTACGTCTGAGCTGCTCATTCATTGTTGCTTTTAAATTCCACTAATCATATGCAAAATTATAAAGAAAAATGCCTGTCTTATATTATGTTTATAATACACATTAAAAAGTCAAGCCCAATGCTGTACTTTTTTTCTCAAGCATAGTTTTATATTAATACATATGTAATATTACAGAGTTCCTAGGGGCTGCCTCCTCTGATTGCTCCGGTCCCTAGCCCAACCTATCCACCTACCTCTTTGCCAACTGCCCCTTCCCTACACCTCCTCCCTTTACACCTTGCCCACCCCAAGCTCCTCACCGCATGCCCCAGTCCTTTTTCAATGAGGGTGGGAGGCAATTCACAGTGTGGTTTGCTAAACAGTTCCTCTGGGCTGGCTGCCACCAGTACCGCTTTCTCACTCTCTTGCCTGCTGTTCATCATGCTGGTTTTGGCATGGCAGGCAGGCAGGCAAACTGCGGAGCATGACAACAGCCTTAGGTTTTTATGTATATAGGAAGATATTCATTCAGAAGAAGCGGTGGGTGTGAATGCAGAGGAATTTCCTCTTTTCCTGGTTTTTCCTTAAAGTGCTCTTCTTGTTGTTAATTCTGGAGATTTCACTGTTGCGTTTCTGTGTTTTGTTGTAAGCTGCCTTGAATGATTTCCCCCAGATCTAAATATTTTAAATAAATAAATACATTGAAATTATGCATATAATAAATATGAATTGCTTATAATTTTAGCAGAACTGGGGAGTGCCAGCCCTAGCTTCTTAACAAGATTAAGGAGCAAGATGGGTTTTTTTAAAAAACAACAACACACAACTATGTGGATAAGCCTGACACCAATAATTTCTTTTAGAAAATTCCACCCCTAGTTGGGAAACCTCTAGTCCAGAACGTCCACTCCACTTCACTGTGGGGAGGAGTTGCGGTGGACCACGGGGCCACCCAGTCTCCTCCGGGGGCGGGTTGCCCTGGGGATCCCAGCAGTGTCAGCATTAGGCTCTTGTGGTGGTTAGGCATTGTTTGACCTTATGATGGGGGAGGGGAGGTGTGGCCATCACCTGCCCCTCCAAGCTTATGGGTATTCCGTTAAAAGAATCCGGGGGTGTGGATCTTGTCCAAAGCCTGGGGGGGGGCTCGGGCCATGACACGACCCCGTCGGGAACCCCTGGAGGAGCTCAAGTCGGTGAGTTGGTCTGCATCGACGGGGCTCCCCCTTCTGGTGGTTTACCCTTACCAGACTCCCTGCGCAACGGGCAGGAGTCAGATATAGTTGGGTCCATTCAATGCCTAAGCCAATTACCGCTCACAATCTGTAATCAATAAAGTTGTGGCCAAAATTTGCCCAATAATATTAACCTAATATCTGTGTCCTGGTATGTTTTAGTCTTCAAACAGGGGGTGGTTGTGGGGTCTAGACACGCAACTGAAGGCAGCATTCCAGGCCCCTCTATCCAGTCCTGGGGAGCTTCTCCAAGAAACACCCCTCCCAGGCCGGCTCACCTTGAGTATTGCAATGTGCCCTTTAATTATGACAATATCTCTTACATAGCTCAATGGAGGATGAAGAGATGTGTGTTTTAGGGTTGGGTAATGATGGGGGGGGGGTTATGGAAACATCAGGCTTTTGTGTGACTTGAACATAGCCTACTATACAAAGCCACATACGTTGCTCAGCCTACCTTTGCCTCTGGCACCTCCTACAACTAGTATATGGTTCCTGGAAGGTTGCCCCTCCCCAAGCCAGAGTTTTCAAAAATGTCAGATGATGTTGCCCACTGTGGACTGCATAAAAAATGGAGGGACTCCTCAATCACCTGATGAACCACAGTAAGTGGCTGGTTTGGTGGGTCACATACTGGGCAGGGCCAAATGCAGTGCAAAGACAGGACACAAAGTGTTGTCTCTTATCTAGAAATTGCTCTACTGCCCCTTCTATCCCCACTATTGTACTCCCCTGTCCAGGCGCTGTGGTCTAAACCACTGAGCCTCTTGGGCTTACTGATTGGAAGATCAGCAGTTCAAATCTGCACGACGGAGTGAGCTCCCATTGTTCTGTCTCCGCTTCTGCCAACCTAGCAGTTCGAAAGCACCCCAGTGCAAGTATATAAATAGGTAACAGTGTGGTGGGAAGGTAAATGGCGTTTCCGTGCACTCTGGATTCTGTCACAGTGTTCCGTTGTGCCAGAAGCGGTTTAGTCATGCTGGCCACATGACCCGAAAAGCTGTCTGTAGACAAATGCCGGCTCCCACGGCCTGAAAGCGAGATTAGCGCCGTAACCCCATAGTCACCTTTGTCTGGACTTAACTGTCCAGGGGTCCTTTACCTTTACCTACAAAGCATTATGATACTACTTAACAGTTATACCTCCCCCCCCAAAAAAAGGGAGCAGTAGATTGTTAAGGGTGTTGAGAATTGTTAGGAGGCATCTATTCTTCTTCCAAGGCTACAATTCCCAGAACAAACAATACCTCTTCACAAGGAACTTTGAGAGGGAAATAAAGGTCCTCTGACTCTCAGCACCATTAGCAAACCACAGCTCCCAGAATTCTTTGGGAGATGTCATGGCTGTGGTATAATGTTTTACATATATGGTGTGAACATGGCCCTCATACAATGTTTCCTAATACGACACCTGTGGACACCTAGCATAGCACCCACAAGACACCCACCTCTTGTTGCGTCTCCATTCAGAGATGACTTTTAAAATATCTTGTTTGTTTTTGTTTGTTTTACATTTTCACAGGACATCCTGGGCACAGAAGCACCAGCAGAGGCTTCATCCACCAGGCATCTTCAGAATGCCTGTGGCACTACAAAACAGAGGCTCCTTCCCCACCACCCAGGTGTGCTGGGTGTGTAGCCAAGGGAGCAACAATGGTGGGTGGGGAAGCTAAAGCAGAAAGGGAAGGGAAGGATGCATATAGGTGTGAATCAGTTGTGTGCCTGTGTGTGAATGGATGGAGCAGGTTGTGATGGAAGTGTGTGTATGAAAGGAAAATAGAGTTGGGGGGGCAATACTGAGAGTGTAACAGAATATAGTAAATTCAAGCAGGTAGCTGTGTTGGTCTGCCATAGTCAAAATAAATTAAAAGAAATCTTTAATGTAGCGCCTTAGAGACCAACTGAGTTGTGTGTGTGTGTGTGTGTGTGTGTGTGTGTGAATGTAGTAAGAAAGAAAGAAAGAAGAAATCCAACCTTGCCATCGTCTGATCATTCTGTCAGGGAAAGCATTTTGGCTTGTCAGACAGAAGGGTGCTGTTCCAGGGGTTCTCTGAACCTCCCCAAACCAACTTTGGGGATGCCCAGGGGCAGGAGGAGGGAACCCCTGTTGTGCAAGCTGAAGTCCTTGCACAGGCCTTCGCCTAACATTACTCATTATTTAAATCCTGCCTGATGTGTTTTGAGATGATTGATCCAGGGTTCAAAACACGCACATGTGTTTTGGAGTGACCTACTATTGGCCTCTGCCAACGGTTCCATACTGCCTCTTCTTCAGCATGGGATATACAATTTGCTCCAAAGGTAATCTGACCTCCGTGGTCAAATTCTACTTGTTGTAGTGCTGGGCTTTTAATCACCTTCTGTTGTTGTTTTTTCCCCAGTTTTGTAGCTGGATTGTTTTGTATGTATTTTTCTGAAGAATAAAAAAATTCCTTCCAGTAGCACCTTAAAGACCAACTAAGTTAGTTCTTGGTATGAGCTTTCGTGTGCATGCACACTTCTTCAGAAGTGTGTATCTGAAGAAGTGTGCATGCACACGAAAGCTCATACCAAGAACTAACTTAGTTGGTCTTTAAGGTGCTACTGGAAGGAATTTTTTTATTTTGACTATGGCAGACCAACACGGCTACCTATCTGTTTCTGAAGAATGTTTTGCATTATTTTAAGTTGCCTTGTGAGAGCTTTGCCATGAAAAGTGACATATAAATTTCCCAAATAAATAAGCAAGTGGCAAATGGATTTATTCCCATCTGATAAACACACACACACACACGTATTAGGGCTGCCCCACTTTGTGGCTGGAGTGGAAGGAACAGTGGTAAATAGGCTTTTTAATCAACTAGGCATTCACTAAACCCCTCAGGCTACCCTGCAGCTTATATCACCAGACTCTCAATGAAGAACCAGGAGAACATTTTACAGCATTTTCCTCTTACTCATTAACTTGGCACAGATAAAATATGAGTTTCTCACATCAGAAGGAAATGAGCTCAGTCCCAAGGCAGACACTGGAAGCCATAGACTCCCACTTTTTATGATGGTTGAGCCCTGAAACCTTGTTCCTGTTTATACCATAAAGTGGTCGTATTGACAGTCCTCAGTATCTGATCCTTTCTTTGTGTATAGAGTTTCCTAACTACTCTAGGAAAAGTCCTGCACATTGCCACAACAAGTCATTATCAGCTCATTTCCTGGCGCTCCCGCCCCCGGTCCACATATCTCTTGGCTTTGAGAAATTTTCTGAACGCCAAGAAAGGCAGTGTAGCAAATATGTTCCTTCGAAATGTCAGACACAACGCCAACGTCGCAGGAGTGAGTACCACTTTTGGTTACATTGTGTTGTGAGGAGAAGAAAATAAATACGGGGCCTTTCCCCTCACAAATCCCTTTCTGTTAGGATTCTGGTTATTATTCTAGACTTCATGTTCCAATATTCATGTGATAAACATGTTCCAGATATTTCTAGCAATTTAAGTATCTGATGCAGCATCAAGAATACTGATACACCTGTGATTAAATAAGTGTGTCATTCTTTTCACACAAAAACAATAACAGCACATCAAACGTATTTTGGTGTTCTAAGTCCTTGTGGCATGTATTGTTTATTTACCTACAGTCTGAATTAGACGCATAAATGCTATGTCGTAAGTTCCACTCTTTGTTTTTTTTACTAGATCTGCCACATACATAGTTGCTGCTCTTGCAACATTAACAGCCCATTGTCTAAACTCGTGGCACATGTGTTTTGAAGCTGTGGCAGCAGCAAAGCTCTTGATTGTTTCCCATTCATTTTGCTTCCACAAATTGGCTCAGTTACCCACAAATCAGGGGTTGTGGGCAAACTCTTTTCTGCTGTTCTGGTTATCCCTCCTGCTTTGATATAATGAGTTTACTAGTTAATCTAACCCTCCTTTATAAGTATCTTCTCCCACACTGTGAACATTGCTCAGGAATAATGTCTTTTATTTCAAAACTGGAGGCTGAGCAGACTGGATTTTCCTTTGGCAGGTTGGAGCCAAAGAAGGTTATAACTTCTTGCAAACATGCTAGAGACTTAAATAGGGCAAAATTATTGGTTTGCTTTTAATCGAAGGGGCAGATTATGTATCAGTTTGATCTGTTTGATCTTATTTGATCCTAAAAACCAATATACCGTGTGTTGTCTAGTTATTTGCACCTCAGAGGACAGTTTGGTCATGGGGCCTTGATATACAAATCCATTCACCCCTTATCAGGTGGGCAGCTTTGTGGGCAGCCCTGGGCCTCCCTGGTAAGCCACCCTAACACAGGCCAGGTCATCTCCCTGCTGCCAAATGGGCCAATGGCGGCAGAGATTAATGGGCGTTCCCAGCCAGTTGCACCCGAGAAAAGTTTAAATGCCCAACCTGTGGAAATGTGAGGAACTGAATTTAAGACTAGAAGAAATTGAGAGATTTGTCCATCCCTACTTAAGGATGTCGTTTGTAGTACTGCATAAATAAGCAAATACATGCAATTTAAAATGCTTACAATACCCAAAACCTAGAATAATAGAATCATAGAATCACAGAGTTGGAATAGACCACAAGGGCCATCGAGTCCAACCCCCTGCCAAGCAGGAAACACCATCAGAGCACTCCTGACATATGGTTGTCAAGCCTCTGCTTAAAGACCTCCAAAGTAGGAGACTCCACCACACTCCTTGGCAGCAAATTCCACTGTCGAACAGCTCTTACTCTCAGGAAGTTCTTCCTAATGTTTAGGTGGAATCTTCTTTCTTGTAGTTTGGATCCATTGCTCCGTGTCCGCTTCTCTGGAGCAGCAGAAAACAACCTTACTCCCTCCTATATATGACATCCTTTTATATATTTGAACATGGCTATCATATCACCCCTTAACCTCCTCTTCTCCAGGCTAAACATGCCCAGCTCCCTTAGCCGTTCCTCATAAGGCAACGTTTCCAGACCTTTGACCATTTTGGTTGCCCTCCTCTGGACACGTTCCAGTTTGTCAGTGTCCTTCTTGAACTGTGGTACCCAGAACTGGACACAGTACTCCAGGTGAGGTCTGACCAGAGCAGAATACAGTGGCACTATTACTTCCCTTGATCTAGATGCTATACTCCTATTGATGCAGCCCAGAATTGCATTGGCTTTTTTAGCTGCCGTGTCACACTGTTGGCTCATGTCAAGTTTGTGGTCAACCAAGACTCCTAGATCCTTTTCACATGTACTGCTCTCAAGCCAGGTGTCACCCATCTTGTATTTGTGCCTCCTTTTAAGTAGCTAGTGCATAAAAAAACACAGGCAACTTTTAGAGTACTTCAAGTGAATAACACTGACAGGCAAATTATCTCCTGCCCTTCCCATGCCTATAACATGTATGTTTCTTGTGATGCAGGAAACAGAAATGGAACTAAAGCAGCAAAGTGAAACTTTCTTTTGTGGCATTTTACCACAGGGAGTGGGGGTGGGGGTGGGGAGGGATTTCTCCAACTGGAATCTTACCATAATTTCACTGGAAGTGGATTAATGTTATGTATCGGAAAGAACAGGGCTTCTCTAGCAGAGCACTAATCTGCCGCCCTGACGGGCCTTTTCCATCTCTAATTACTATGATTTTCATACTAATCAGGTCTCTGGAGGGGTGACAAATGTGGCACCAAATGCTCTGACACGATGCAGGACATGACTGCAGAGATGATGCAGACCCCCTTCTTTTTGGCAGAACAACAAGAAAGCACTTAAGTTGCGTACATTTCCCTTTCTATCTTTATGCATTAATGGGAAGTAGGAGTGGGGGAATGGTGCATGTGTAAGAATGCTGTGCGTTAAGCTCTAAAGCAGATAGATAAATAACAGGGGCTCTGTTCTTCTCCATTGGCTCCTGTTGACTGACATTCCTGTGACTTATTGGTGCGAGTCTGCATTTTGTGCGTCTACTATGATGATGTAGTAGTCGCAGGCAGCAGGCAGTGTGGCAGTTACTATGGCAACAAGATTTCCCCCCCCACCGAAGAATGGTTAAAATGGAGGAATAGAAATAACATCTGTACAGTACGTTGTCTCTCAGAGAGCAAAGGTGTGCAACTCTTAACCAGTGAATAATTGAAAGGACACAAGGCCCTCTCCCCTACCCTGTCCATTATATCCTTGAGTAGACCTGATGATGTAGATCTAACATCATGGTTACCAACCTATTCCAATTTCTACTTTTTTATTTGTGTTGCACAGGTAAGGGTTCTAATGTCTAGAAATGTGGTGGGTGTGGTTAAGCAAAATCACAATTGATAACTGGAAGCGAAAAGAAAGTCCACTGAAATCATCAACCCTCACAGCTGATTCTTAAATCCAAACTTGAGATTTTAAGATGAATGAAAGACTTGCTCTGGAATCTAACAAAGGCAGGATTTTACTGTGAGCCAGAGGTGGAATCCTGGAGAGCCTGTTACAACATTTCAAAGACCTCACTTAGTTGCTTTCCAGCTGTCATGACTTGGATACTTCATAGATTAGTGGTGTGATTGGATCCTGTGGGCTATGCTGGTGAAGTCAGAGGGGTAGAATCAAGCAGAATGGGCAGATCACAAGAACATCAGAAGAGCCTCCTGGATCAGACCAGTGTCCCATCTAGTCTGGCATCTGTTCTCACAGTGGCCCACCAGTTGCAATGCTTCCCATATGGTGGGAAGCTCATAAACAGAACTCAAACACAAAAGCAAGTCTCCCTTCCTGTGATTTCCAGCAACTGATATTCAGAAGCGTGCTGCCTCCAACAGTGGAAGTGGAGCATGGCCATCCTGGCTAGTAGCAGAAGAAGAGTTTGGAATTGATACCCCACCTTTCACTCCCCTTAAGGAGTCTCAAAGCGGCTAACAATCTCCTTTCCCTTCCTTCCCCACAGCAAACACTCTGTGAGGTGAGTGAGGCTGAGAGACTTCAGAGAAGTGTGAGTGGCCCAAGGTCACCCAGCAGCTGCATGTGGAGGAGCGGAGATGTGAACCCGGTTCACCAGATTACGAGTCTACCGCTCTTAACCACTACACCACACTGGCTACAGAGTAGCCATTGATATGATAGCCTTTATCTCCAAGAGTCTGTCTAATCCTCTTTTAAAGTCATCCGAGTTGGTGGATATCACTGCTTCCTATGGAAGCAAATTCCTAGTTTTACTAGACATCTGTCCTGAATCCTTCAACTTTCGGCTTCATTGGATGTTCACAAGTTCTAGTGTTTTGAGAGAGAGAACCATTTATTTATCTGCTTTCTCCATGCCATGAATAATTTCTTAGTCTTTCATGTTGCCCCTTTACTCGCCTTTTCTCTAAACTAGAAAGTTCCAAATGCTGCAACCTTTCCTCATATGGTAGTATCTCCACCCTGTTTTGGTTTCCCTTCTCTAACTCTGCAATATTTGAGGTGAAGCAACCAGAACTGTACACAGAATTCCAACCATGTCCCTCCTTTGTGGTTGTTGTTGATATATAAATGATGACCTCGCATAGAAGCACTACAATATAGAAACCTCTCTCTTCTCTTATTCCACAGAGCCACTTCAGCCTTTCCAGCCAAACAGGAAATACAAGGGAGTCCTGCTTCCTTTGTTCGTGCTTCCACTGCAAAGGACAAGATTTGGGAGTTGTCTCAACCTCTTGACATGTGTGACTCCCTTTATAGGAAAAGGTGAAATGAGGAAGTGGGAATCACTTCTTGTAATGTGTCACAGCCTTCCGTGTCTGACTTGTAAGATTCCAAATATAGACAAAACACTGGAAACTAAATATCCCTGGCTGGTCAGACCTCTACGATTTATGTAGTACTACAAATGACATCCTTAAGTAGGAATGGGCAAATCTATAACTTTTTGTTTCCTCTCAATTTCTCATTTCTTCTAATCTTAAGTTCAGTTCCTCACATTTTCACATCAGATTGTGATTTTTAAAAAAAGAAAAAGAAAAAAGAAAAGAAATGGTCTCATGGAAATTCACCATCATTTTAGTGCAAATTGATTGGAATACATACATTTATGTATTAAATTTTGTGTGATATACATCCTTTTTATTTTTTAAAAATTATCCTAATAATGCATGTTTATGTTATTTTCACTAATAAATTCATTTTTATGTAAAACGTACCCTAATACATGCATTTTTTAATGCATTACTTGCCTGGAGAACTGGATTGCAAAATTTGGAGAAGTGCAAAGTTTGAAGAATGGCTGTTCACATCTTGTTTGGGAAAATGTGAATTTTCAGCTTTAAATGTGAACTGAATCAAATTTCTTCCCTGTCTCAATCCACAAACAATGGAGTTGTTTCTGCATGGGACCATATCTTGTAATGCTGCTTCCCACATGGATCATTGGCACCTCACAGAACGTTGCTATGTCAGCACCACACATTTTTGCAGTGTCTGGCATAGTGTGGAGAGTAAACAAGGTTCTGAATTCAGATTGCTTCGAGGCTGCTGTTTGGTGGCACCCTCCACATTGTCATCTCGACATGTAAATCTGCTTCAGCATGTGTGTACCATTCTAAGCATAGCCTAAAGAGCTGGTCCTACCATTAGGCACAATGAAGCAGCTGCCTCAGGTGGTGGATGTCAGGGGTCAGCAGCAGTTCCCTGTACAATTCTTCTTGAATCCCTTAATAGTATGCTCTACACTTACCATGCTTGCCTCCTGCCCTAAGCTATAGTGGAGAATGTTTGTTCTGTCATAAGTGTTGACATAAGATTCATCTGCAGGTTCAGTCAGATTCTATATGTGGAATGGGAGCTCCATCTTGTCCTTTGCCTCAGGCAGAAAACATCTTGGAGCCCTTATAAAACATCTTATCTATGGTGTTTTTCACCAGACTTTAGCTTGCTTATCTTTACAACATGACTGTTCCATAACAGTACTGAAAGGGGAAAGGGGGGAAACTTAATCTAAATACCTGTGATTACTTTAGGTACTCTGTAATACTGGCTAAAAATGGATCCATCATTACATTCTCCATGAAAGGAAAGTACTGTAATGGATGTTGAATTTCCAAATAATGCACTTTCTTTTTTGTGGGTGGTTGTGATTCTCCTTGTAATTAAACACTAATATCGCTTCATTGATGTGGCTTAGAGGAAGAGCTGGTTTGTTCTCATGTTGCTGATGCTAACACAAGCATTTCTGAAAAATTAGGTCTATCATTTTTTGTTTCTAACAAGGAGAAAGGGGATTAGCAATGGAGGGAAAAGAGGAAAGGCAGTTTCAAAGCACCTTGTCATCTGGCAGGGAAAGGAGCACAATTAGAATGTTAAATGGGCTACTGGTGGTCCTATAATAGGTCTTCAGATACATAAAACATCAAGACCTGTGAGGTTACTCCAACGTATTAAGGGGTGGTAGGTGGGTGATGTATGTGACTATGGAATCATTTAAACCCTAGACGTAATCTGCTCTGCTCTCTTCCAGAGACTTATGAGAGAAGTTTATCTTTGAGCAAAGTTTGTGGGTTTTGCTTACTGGAAAATGATATGCACTTTGTACAAATTGGGAGAGCTGAACTTCATTTTCTTTATTGCTCTTCTGCCAGCCAAAATGGTATTCCTGTATACCCTGCTTTTTTTAATGTTAAAAACAGGACATTTTGCTTCTCTTTAAGAACACATTGTAATATAAAACAGTAGGCAGTGATCCATGCAGACCTTCATTTATAACATGAATACAAGGCTCTACCCTAATCCATCTCATTAATATTAAAGTAAGAATTGTAAGGCCAGTGAGCACTTAATTACTTGGCAATTAGCACATCAGTGCTAATTCTATGGAGGCCTCTTCTGCAGATGAAAAGAAGTGTGAGGATGAGTAGTAGGATAGGAAGGAAGGATTAGAAATACTCTTTCTCTCCCCCCCTTTTTTTTTGCTTTACTAGAGAGGATAAAAATGGTGAAAACTTTGTAATTAGAATAATTCAAGTGGTAGAGTATAAAATATAGCTGCTTTCACCTACAGGAGAGCAAATGACTACATAAACTTAGAACTGGTAGTTTGCCTATAGGTGGACAATAGTTTCTAAGGGTTGAATGTGGCTTCAAAGAAGTGTCATTTCCCATAGAGTAAACACACATTTCTTTAGTTTCAACAAAAGAAGACTCAATCTCTGATCAAAGAGGCCGTGGAAGTTTTTGAAGTAATGCAAATCCCTTGCAAAACTTGTTTACCTCAGGCAAAAGTATACACCATGGGTAGCAATGCCTTTATTAAATTGCCTTTAACTTTCTGAGAAAATGGTTGGTTCCCCTTGCTTTGGTTATAATAAACTTCCTTTGGAAGAAAGGGGGGGGGGGTGTTAAAAACTATTGGTGAACCAGGACTAGATTTTGCACAATGTGAAAATTGCCATACAGTCTCACAGAGCCTGTTTGGGGGTAACGTAAGACCAGGGAGTGACAGGTTTGAATCCCTTTTCAGCTGTGAACCTCATCTTGAGCCACTCACTTTCTCTCAACCTAACCTACCTCACAATTTTGCTGTGAGCATAAAATGAAGTCTATATTGCAGCATGATGAGGGAATGATGGATATAAATGTAACAAAGTCAGTGAATATCGCCCAAACATTCAGCAGGTCACTTACCTGCATTTTCTGCCATCCTAAGGGCAGTGTGCCGGTGGAATGGGCCTATCTTATCCCATCTTAACAGATCAGTATAGTAGTCCTTAGTTGGCAATATTTATATTTAAACTTTCCCTGAACACAATACAGATCCCTTCATTAAAGTTGCAATTGGGGGGGTAGTGGCACACAGATCGTGCCCCTTGGCTTTGATGATACATCTTGTTACTTCAGATGCATGACCTTTGAAGCTCAAAAACTGAATTTGAAACTTCAGTGTGAGATTCCAGAATTCAAATTACAGCACAACCCAGTTAGAATGTCTTTATTTAATGGGAACACCTGCCGAGCTGGGCCCAGCACACACAAAACTGGTTTGCCATTGTTGTTTGCATACAATTAAAAGGCCTGTGCTTATAGCTGTTTAATGGTCCTGTCTATTGGGTTCCCTTTCAGCTCAGCATATCACTTAATAGCAGGCAATACATACCTTTCCAGCAGAAGAATTCCTCGCTAGCAGAGCAAATAACTGAAGAGTTTGAGCTCTCAAACCCTACTACATTTTCTCTGGGATTTTTTATTTTTTTATTTTTTTAGTTACTTGAAAACTCCTTCCCAGTAGAGAATGGCATGGTGGTGGTGCGGCTGTGTTCACCTGATCACCTGCCAGTTGCATAGCTGCTGCCTACCAGGAGGGAGATGGGGAATGGACAACGTGGGGCAAATGAACCAGCAGAGACAAGCTGGTGCTCCTGTCAGTTCCCTGCTTCACCACCACATTCCCCTCTAACATCTCAGTAAGCAGCAGTGAGTGACATGATTCCTTGGAGGTCATGTGAGCACCGCTGTCCCACCACATGACCTGGTATTGCTGCTTCCTGGAACTTAGTTACATTGCAACATAGCAGCAGTAAACATTTGTTTGCTATGCATGTTGCCACCTCTGCAATTAGACAGATTGAGGATGCTGATATCAGGGTGTGTGAGGGGCAACGGTGGCAGTCCCCCTGGCATTCCTCTTGACCCCTCCAGCCATTTCCCTTTGTTGGGGGGACCGAGTTGTGCAGCTGTCACATACCCTACCCTGTGCCCCTTATGTTGGCGGTGCAAAGGAGCTGAGCCGAGAGGGGGTTCACAAAGTCCTTCACAATTATATCCACCTTTTCCTTTGCACCTCCCATGTTGGAGGCACAAAGGAGAAGCAGGAGGATCACAGAGGGCTTTCAAAGCCTCTCTGAGCAGCTCCTTCCCACCTCCTTTGTTAAAGGTGGAGAAGAGCCATGAGACAGCACTGGGGGGGAGAAGCAGTTTCTACCTGAAGGAGAAGCATGTCCTGCTGCTTGAGCAAAGACTGCTGCCAAGACCTCACCTCATGCCGCTGCCACTGCCACTGCAATCAAGCAGGATGAAGAGTTGACCCGAAAGGCAGAGGAGCGTGGGAAGGAGGCCAGAAGTGGCAGACAGCCGGGGGGCCTTCTTCTGCTGCCTTATGCAGGCCAACTCTGTATTGAAATCAGCAACAAATTACCAGGCTGGTCAGCTGCCATTTTTTTCTTTCCTGTAGGAAGGTGCAGAGTGACCAATGGTTGAGTGATACTGTATAATGAAGCATTATCTCCCCTTTCTACACTGCCTTTGTCCGCTGCAATGCAAACGACTGTCAGCAGAACTCTTTTGCCTTTCATTTAGTTATGCTTTCACCACAGGGTTAACATCTGTTTGTAAAATAAGAGGAAACACATGGGGCTTAGGATTTCTTTTTCATCTTTCAGTCGATCCCTCAAGGTTTTATCTATGGTAAAAAAATTGGCAGCACCTACAGGTATGTATCAACAGCGGACTGATTTTTCTGTGTGCAAAAAAAAGGAAAAGGAAAGGAGAAGGAAAAGACTTGTCTGTCCTGATTCGTGATGTGCCTTGTAGAAATGCTGAACGTTAAACTTTTAGCGAATATTGCAACCGTTAGTGACCTCCAGGCCCATGGATCCTTGTGTACTGCAAAGGAAAGTAAAATCAAAACTGTTGTCCTTTAGCTGCATTCTTTCCTTATTTGGCAGCCATCTAAGTTTGTCTAGGTTCTGTTTCAGCAGATGCAAACTGACTTGCGCTTCTGTGATTGGGCGATTGAGGCACTTTGAGCAAATTCTATGAATGGTCTCCATATGGTTATGGCATTAGCAATCTCCTGTTTCTGTTACGTTGGGAGCACCTGATGGGTCAGTTGCTCCATAATTAACATATATCTGGATGGTGCAGCATGAGAGTCCCTTAGATTATTTCCAGAGTCTTGCAATTGTCATTTGGCAGTGGCTAGTAGGCTGGTTATTGCATTGCAATGAAGACCTCACATGGAAGTGGCTTTTAGACAGCTTAGTAACAGGACACTGAAACTGTTTGGTAACTCACAGCTCATTATGTGCCTTATGTTATTGTTACCCCCACTGCTTCCAAGACCAGAATTCAGGGAACTAAGTCACTCCATGAGACAGCAGACTAACTCATACACATACCAGATAATCTGAGACCTGTTCAATAAGAGTAATATTTTGCCTTTTGGGGAAGGGTGGGAACTTTGGCCTAAGGTAATAGTAACTGAAGTCAGTCACTGAATTAACCTAATTGTTATTTATATTATGTGTAAGGGGGAGCACTGACCAAAAAAGGGTAAGTCACAAAAAAGCAAAGACACCATCAGAAAAAGAGGGGGAAATGAGAGAAATTTGCATAAAATTTGAATGTGCTAATTTGTATATATTGCTGCACACTTAGAATTATTTCTACCTACTTACCTACCTACTATATTTTGGAAAGTGGTGTGTCTGTCCATCTGTTCACGAAGGGTTTGAAGACTTCTTGAGATATTGTCACCCACTTGGGTGTGATAGTTCCCTAGGTGGAGAAACCGGTTCTTACATATGTTTGCATGCCATTGGGCACCATTTTGAATCAAGATGGCAGACTGAAGCATACAAAACTGTGGCAATTTGAATGTCTCTGAAGATACCGTTGCCCAATTTGGTGCGACAGTTCCTGAGACTGAGTAGCAGGTTTTGGCTTAAATTTGGATGCCATTTTGAATCAAGATGGGAGACCAATGTATTCCAAACTGCTTTGACATCTGAGGATATCTTTGCCCAGTTTGGCACAACAGTTCCTGAAATGGAGGGATGGGTTTTGGTCTGTATGTGGATATCCTAATTAAGCATTAGCTCAGCCTGAAATTGATTCGAAGCCAGACCCAGGTCAGGTGCTCCCTGGGCCAGGTTGGGGCCCTTGTTTCAGGAGTGGAGGCACTGTGCATAGCCCTAAAACCAACAAATTACATTATCCATTCTAAAATTTGTTTGTTTGTTTCTTAGAATCCCTGTGTGATGTTGGGTATCTTCAGCTAGTAATTACTATGATTTACATAGACAGTATAAACTGAAAGTAATTTTTTAAAAGTTTTTAAAAATTGCACGGTGTTTATGTTGTTGTCTCCCATGGGCTCCTTTAGGAGGAAAGATGGGATAAAAAAAATTAATTCCCCATGTATTTTGGAAAGTTGATTATGCGTTTGGACACCTCTTAAGATATCATAGCCAAAATATGCATGATGGGTTATTGAGGTCAATGAGCAGGGTTTTATTTATGTTTGAGTACAGCTGGCACCATTTTGGATCACAGTGGTGAACTGACTCCTTCAAAACAGCACTTATTTTGAGGGTTTCGTAGAATTCCTGACAATGCTGGTAAATGGCTGCTAGTAACTACATAAATGTTGCGGCCAGACAACTTGTTTGCCTACTCAGTCCTCAGCCCAGGTAGTAGTGGTTGATGGGCAACTTCAGGGCCTTTGCTCCTCCTTCTGATGGTTCTCAGGTAGGACACATGGCCACCCAGGAGGAATGTGCTCCTATACCACACCAACAAGTTCTGGTGGTTCTTCATCTGAGAATAGCCGAGCCATTTTGTCTCTGGTTACCACTGTTGCAGGTTGATCATTCTTCTGATGCTGCACTCTCCTCCTGGAAATAAAATACCTAGGGCTGGAGTGGGGGCAGCTGTTGACTCTTCCTTTTTAAAAAATTGATTAACAATTGCACAATAAAGAAAACCGCAACAGTAAAACCACAAGGCCATTATCAAAGAAGAAGGATGCATTCATCTGAACCCATCTGAGCACTTTTTCCTGGGGCCTTTTAGAAATTATCCTATTTGGATGCATTTGAACCCAGCGGTGGGTGATCAAATATCTCTTTCTGATACTGCTTTCACACAGAAGCTAGGTGGCTTCTCCCTCTCTAAACGCTGACTAGTTCAGCAAGCAATCTTGCATATCCTCTTCACTACAGGAATGTTCCAACTGGGTGTTTCTCATCTGAGTTGTGCAGCATAATTTTCCAAAAAGCTTTCCAGATAAAAACTTCATCGATGCAATCATTCTCCATTGCCTATGACCTCATCAGTCAAGGGAGGACATTTGCCTCTCAAGGCCTTCACTTCTTTGATGTCTTGAGGCTTTCCCTAAAATACTGTTCTTTAAGTTGGGCCCTTTTCTTTCTTGCTGTGGATTGTGGTTTTGTTTTGTTTTTAAAAAAATGGAAATTAAGCTCATTTCAGACAATATGAGCTTGGGAAAAGACTGGAAATAAGAACAAAATGGATTTTGAAGGACTTTATCCTGCAAATGTCTGGATCCTTTAATGCATTTATTTATTTATTTATTTATTTAAAAAAAAACCTGGAAGAGATGCCAGAATCCACAAGGTTTGAATCCCAAACACGTTTTACGCTCCGTTCGTTTGCTATGATGAGTATTTCTTCTTGGCATTTGCTGCTGCTAAGTTGGAGAGCCTTGGTTGTGCAGATGTCTTGCAGTTTGTGGCTTCTCATTGTTCTCAGGCTTTCCCTCCTCGTCTCAGTGAAATTTATACTTATTGATCATTGTGGGACTGACATTGAATCCAGATTTTATTTATTTTTTTGGAAAAAGGAGTGCGTGCCATACCCACACGATTCTTTCATTATTTCTTTGTGTAAGCAAAGCCTTAACACACCAAGACATGGGAAAGTTTTGTTCAGTTATTTTGGCTGCACTGCCATGAGCAACATATAATTTCTAAGGGCTTTC
This sequence comes from Podarcis liolepis, assembly GCF_965112155.1. NCBI lineage: Eukaryota > Metazoa > Chordata > Lepidosauria > Squamata > Lacertidae > Podarcis > Podarcis liolepis. The sequence goes on along the minus strand of NC_139559.1, from coordinate 68,847,432 downwards.
AGCCTTCTTAACAGCCACCTCCTTCCCCACAAAACCCACAAAAGGACACCCACGATATAGCAGAAGCTCGAGAGCATGGAACTTGCAAGATATAAATTCAGCCAGCAAAAAGCAATTGTGCATAACACTCACTGAAATAAATGGAACAATATAGCTGCAACTCAGATTCCCACAAATCGTGTCCTCCGTAAAAGAGGGCACGTGTTGCAGTGAGACCTGGAGACTGACCCCCTGTGTTGTGGGTGGGTTTGATTGGTTAGCCACAATACCCGATTGGTGGGTCCCTCGATGTTGGGTTCAATCTGACCAATGGGATGCAGTCCAAACGGATCAAGGGACCTATATATACCCATGCACGTGACCCAGAACTTCCTCTTTCAGCTCATGCATTCGGAACACCCACCTCTCCCTAATTTTAGGGCATTGTGCTTTGACCTTGCTATGCCATCGTGTGCCGTCTGTCGTTGGGACAGGGGCACGACAGGAATTTCCCCACTTGGCTGATTGGCTGTTGCCATTTGGGTTTCGATTGCCACATAGCAAATCGTCACAACTTGTAAGGTTGAGGATAGGCTCTGGTTCAGGTGATAGCGATGGCAGAACGCTCTCGCCATCCCTATGTGTAGGGTATTCCTTTAAAGGAATCCAGAGACTCAACTGGTTTGCTCAACACCTGAGAGGGGGTTGTACCCATATCTGAGTCCAGGGGGGCATCTGGGTGGTGAACAGAGTCTGTACTCGGCTTTTCACCTTCCCAGGTGTTCACCCTTGGCTGACCTATGCTGGTGCCCTGGGTCAGCGCTGCCTGCAAGAGTGCAGGGAGCCAGTCGAACCAGAGCCTATGCAACCACTCACCTTCTATAATCAATAACGTTGTGGCCTAAATTCTGCCAAAAACCGAAATTAAATTTTGAGTCATGTGTGAATTTATTTAGGAGGGTGGTCTCTGAATCTGAACATGCAAACAGCAGTACCATCAGCATTAACAAGCAGGGTACTTGAGTGAGTAGCATTCAAAGGACATACGGGGTTCTCTCCCATGAAGTGGGTGAAAAAATGGCAATGTAAAATTTTACATTTCACAGATGGAAAGAGGAAATTGTTGCCTACACAAGCTGCTATGGCCCTTGACAGCTCTGCAGCTTTGAAAGAAGTTGCAGGTTCTTCCATCCCACTTTTTGCCCTTGCCTTACTGCCTCCTCTCATCACCTGTCACAGAATCAGAGCATAACATAAGCAGGAACTAAAATGGCCTTGAAATGTTTTCTTAAGCCTTGTACATACAACCAAACATACAGAGGAAAACTCCTTCAGAACTACATAGCCAATCAGAGCATGAGCTACCTCGCTGAAGTGCCTGGTTGCTAAGCAACACCTCCACCCATCCCTCTTCCTGGCTAGTTGACTTTAACACCAATAGAATTAACCCTTAAATTGCATACTGAATGATCTCTACCAAACCATGGCTTAGCATGAACGCATGAAAATGGGGGCTCTTGGATAAGTTGCCTTGCTCTTCCCCAGTCATTCTGCTGCTGCATGGAGCAAAGCAATGGTTGGGCTTAGCATGTTGTCTCAACCCAGGTTTACGGTTTAGGTTTCCTGGACAACCATTAGCTGTAAACTACAAGACTAACTTTGGTTACAGCTCATGGCTAGTCTAGAGAGAGCTGAACCATAACTTGAACCAGGTTTGGGCAGCACACTAACTAGTCCATGGCTTAACAGTGCAGCAGCAGAACCACTGGGGAGAAACAAACTAGCCACAACTTCCTCTCCCAGAGCCTCCCTACTCACAAATTTTCACTTAGCTTAGCATGTCAAGTGAACCAGGCCTGTGCATAGTGATGTTGCAAACAGAGACAAGTGGATAGAAATTAATTTTCTTTGTATGTGGAGACACTCTGTAAGTCCCACTGAAGCTACTGGAACAGGGTTGTTATTGGATTCCTGCTTCCCAGACGTTCCCCAGCTAGCAAGAAACAGTAGATTACTCACAGTAGTGC